>NC_058417.1:24875000-24932346 GCF_002201575.2 Neomonachus schauinslandi
TTTTTTTTTTTTTTAAAGATATTTTATTTATTTATTTGACAGAGAGAGACACAGCGAGAGAGGGAACACAAGCAGGGGGAGTGGGAGAGGGAAAAGCAGGCTTCCTGTGGAACAGGGAGCCCGATGTGGGGCTCGATCCCAGGACCCTGGGATCATGACCTGAGCCGAAGGCAGATGCTTAACCGACTGAGCCACCCAGGCGCCCCTTATTGTTGAGTTCTAAGAGTTCTTTGTGTATTTTAGATAACAGCCCTTTATCATATATATAAATCGTATGTGATATATATATCATATATATTTTTTCAAATATGTTTTCCTAGCCAATGACTTGTCTTATTCTCTCGACAGCATCTTTCCCAGAGCATATTCAAATATGTTTTCTTTCTCTTCTCTATTTTAGCCCACTCATGCTATTTCACAACTCACTAAGGCTCTGTTCATTTTTTTTCAGTCTTTTCTCTCCTTTTTTGTTTCTAGTAGTTTCTACTGCTGTCTCTTCATGTTTCCTCATCTTTTGCCCTAAAGTATCTAATATATTATTAACTTATCCAGTGTATTTTTCACCTCAGATGCTGCATTTTTCATTTTTAGAAGTGTGTGTTTATCTGTATGGAGAGATCTCACATGTGTTTCTAACATGCTCACACTTTCCTCTGCTTTCTTGAAGAGAGTATGTTTCTCATAGCAGTTTAAATGTCAGTTTATTCTGTTGATTGTTTTATCAACCTATGGGTCGTATTTTTTTTTTTTCTTATTTGCATGTCTTGAAATATTTGTTTGGATGCCACACATTATGAATTTTATATTTCTCAGGGCTGGTATTTTGTATTCCTTTAAGTATTTTGGGACCTTGGTCTGGGATACTTGACTTAAATTACTTGACTTTTTGTTTGGTATGTTTGGCCTCTACTGTAAGGCAGGGGTACGTAAACCTTTCCATAAAGGGCTAGATAGGAAATATTGTAGACTTGTGGGCCATATAGTACCTGCCATGACGATTCATCTCTGCCATCATAGTGCAAAAGCAGCTATTGGGAGTACCTAAATAAATGCGTAGTATGTTGGGGCATTCATAGGAGTCCCTTGTCTCAAGGATTAACTGTTCTGTGCTGTCTGTTGTTCAATGTCTGACAGTAAAAGGGGAAGGAAAGTTTAAGCCTCCTTTACCTATTCATGAGATCAAAAGAAATAAAGGAATCCCTTGGTATTTTTATCATTTTCTTTTGCTACTGCATCTAGCACCAGAGAGAAGAAAGCACAGTTAAGACTACAGTACCTCTAAAAATTCCTGCAACTTTTAAAGGATCTGAAATTCAAGGTCTCTAAAGATACATTAAATTTTAAACTATCCTACAAATAAAATCCAAATCCAATTTATTTCTTTGCTTCACTCACAAAAATTCCTTGTCAGCATTTGATGTTGTCAGTGTTTTGGATTTTGGCCATTCTAGAATGGCCAAATGGAAAATGTCTTTTCATACATTTTATCTGTTTCTAAGTTTTCCAGCAGGAGGGTAAATTTACTCCCTGTTACTTCATTATGGCCTGATGTGGAAGTTCAGCATTTTGCTTCTTTAATTCTTTCCTTCTTTCTTTCTTTTTTCCTTCTTCCTTCCTTCCTTCCTCCCTTCCTTCCTTAATTTTTTTTAGAGAAGGAAGGGGGAGGGGCACAGGGAGAGAGAGAGAGAGAATCTTAAGCAGGCTTCATGCCCAGTGTGGAGCCTGGCATGCTGCTCGATCTCAGGACCCTGAGATCATGACCTGAGCCAAAATCAAGAGTCTGATGCCACCCAGGTGCCTCTCTAAAAAAATTTGTTTTAAATTTATTTACTTATTTATTTTTATTTTTAAATATTTTTAGAGAGGGGGGCAGAGGGAGAGGGAGAAATTCTAAGTTTTGGATAATTTTTCTTTAAGATTGTTTAGAACACTATCTAGTATGTAGCAAAAGCTCCATATGAATTTTTGTGAGTGAAGCAAAGAAATAAATTGGATTTGGATTTTATTTGTAGGATAGTTTAAAATTTAATGTATCTTTAGAGATCTTGAATTTCAGATCCTTTAAAAGTTGCAGGTATTATACAGGAATTTTTAGAGGTACTGTAGTCTTAATTGTGCTTTCTTCTCTCTGGTGCTAGATGCAGTAGCAAAAGAAAATGATAAAAATACCAAGGGATTCCTTTATTTCTTTTGATCTCATGAATAGGTAAAGGAGGCTTAAACTTTCCTTCCCCTTTTACTGTCACCAAGGGACTACTGTGATTCTTGGCTTTCAGAGAATGGCATCTTTTTTTTTTTTTCCTTTGCTTGTGATGCTTTTAGTCTTAAAAACAAGAGGATTGAGGCTCAGTTGTTATCATTTGAAATATCTTCTTGGCACCTTCTGTTTAACCTACGTTTCACTGAAAATTTCCCTCTTGTTGCTGTAACCGTGCCTTGCAGTTTTTATGTATATATGGGTTTACTTTGGGAATATTTTAGAATTTCCATTATTTTCACTTGTGTAACATGGAAAGAATCTTATTTGAAGTCAAGTGAATTTATATAGCTTTATATTTAACAGCAGCAACCTGTCAATGAACTAATCAAAACTCTAGTTTTAAAATGTGAAAAACAAAAATACAACTTTGGGTGTATATGTCTGCAAGAGTGAGGAGCACAAAATTTAGGAGAATGGCTACCTGGTAGTGGGTGAGTGAACAGGGTTTAGGATGTATGAATCGATATAAGTAAATGGAAATTATTGGTAATGTTTTACTTCTCATCTTGGGTGGTGGGTTCATAGGTGTTTAGTATGTTATTAAAACATAAAGGAGAGATTCAAGCATTAACAAAGAGAAATTTTATTATTATTATTGTTATTTTTTAAATTTTATTTATTTATTTGACAGACAGAAATAGTGAAAGAGGGAACACAAGCAGGGGGAGTGGGAGAGGGAGAAACAGGCTTCTGGCCGAGCAGGGAGCCCGATGCGGGGCTCGATCCCAGGACCCTGGGATCATGACCTGAGCTGAAGGCAGACGCTTAACCGACTGAGCCACCCAGGCGCCCCATGTCTTTCTATTTCTTTGTGTTCTCTTCAATTTCTTTCATCAGTATTTTATAGTTTTCAGAGTACAGGTCTTTCACCTCTTTGGCTAGGTTTATTCCTAGGTATCTTATGGTTTTTGGTGCAATTGTAAATGGGATTGATTGCTTAATTTCTCTTTCTGCTGCTTCATTATTGGTATATAGAAATGCAACAGATTTCTGTATGTTGGTTGTGTATCTAGGTTAGGGTCCTTTGTATCTTTCTTAGAATTTTGGCTCAATGTGGCATTTTTTGAGATACACTTCTAAGCTAATTATATGATATCTATAGATATTTTGTTAGGCATACATGGAAATAGTCTAAATATTGGCCCTTTAAGATAATTTTACCACCATGTTTACATTTTTTTTTTAATTTATTTTATTTTTTTTAAGATTTTATTTATTTGGCAGAGAGAGACACAGTGAGAGAGGGAACACAAGCAGGGGGAGTGGGAGAGGGAGAAGCAGGCTTCCCGCTGAGCAGGGAGCCTGATGTGGGGCTCGATCCCAGAACTCTGGGATCATGACCTGAGCCGAAGGCAGACGCTTAACGACTGAGCCACCCAGGCGCCCCTAAATTTTTTTTTTTTTTTAATTTTGGAATTTTAAGTCCTCTCTCCCAAAGAATTTTCCTTCTTCTTGTTTTTCTTCTTGAATTTATTCTATCTTCTACTTATTTGGAACATATTTCCTCATATTGTCTCTGTCTTATTCTCACCTTTTTTCTTAGTCTTTAAAAATGTTGTTAGGGCGCCTGGGTGGCTCAGTTGGTTAAGCGACTGCCTTCGGCTCAGGTCATGATCCTGGAGTCCCTGGATCAAGTCCCGCATCGGGCTTCCTGCTCGGCAGGGAGTCTGCTTCTCCCTCTGACCCTCCCCTCTCTCCTGTGCTCTCTCTCATTCTCTCTCTCTCAAATAAATAAATAAAATCTTAAAATAAAAATAAAAATAAAAATGTTGTTATAAAAATGAATTATATATAGTTATACATGTATATTTTTTGCACATGTATTCCTTAATTCCATTTCTTTCTTCATTAGGGAATATATTAACAGTTGGTGTAGGTGTTTCCAGGCTTTTTCCTAGGTGCGAATTTCTATTTTACTACAGATTCATCAAGCTTACTGGATCACAGGGTTGTTGCCCTTATATAATTCTGGAAAATTGTCTTTTTATCTCTTTGAATATCATATTTTTAATTCTTTCTGTCCTCCTTCTGTCATTGCCTTTACCATGTTCCATATAGAAATTTCTGTCAAGAATTCAACACTAGGTGAATAACCTAGCTAGAAAATAGGCTAACCTTCACAAAAGGAAAAGAAACGCACACCAGCTACTTTTTGTTTTTGTTTTTGCCTTAAATAAAAACTGAAAATTAAGGATGAGCAGCGTATGAGGACAACCAGTGTTTAAAAAACAAATAGACTGTTAGGAGAGTCTTGCATTACATGTGAAATATCATATTATTTGAAGCTAGATTTGTATTTCCCTGATGATGAGTGAAAGAACTTAGACACATTCCAACCAAGGAAGGAAAAGGGAACAGACAACAACAAAAACCAAACAAGTGGAGTTCATCAGACAATAGAAGGGATAAAATAGAATATTAAATAAGACTTAGTTAATCCAAAAGAAGACAAGACCTAATTACATGTTGTCTATAAAAAATGTTAAATATAAAGATACCAAAATAATCAGTTGTAGAAACTAATCATAAGAAAGTTTAAATTCTTTATTAGTATTGGGTAAAGACTTTAGAGTAAGTATTCCCAGGGATGAAGAGGGACATTTCATAATGAAGAAAAACATCAGTTCTTTGGAGGACAGGACAATCCTAAATGGGTATTCATTTAACAACAGAGGTTCCTTTTTATTGAAATTTCAGTGTTTTTTTTAAAAATAAATCACCCATATACCTAGTTTTAAATGTCAGATAACCAGGGCTTGACAAAAATTAGTCATCCTCTACTTCATAGGCAGAGTGAAGACCCAAAGGAGGGAAGATTGTATATCTGGGTAACTTCAGGGAGGCTGCTAGTGAGGCTGAGGCAGAATGGGTGAGGGGTATTAAGAGATAGACGAGAGTGAAATAAATGAGGTACCAAAGGATGTAGGGCTTATAAACCATTATAAGTATTTTTGGCTTTTAGTTTCTATGTCTGAGATAGGAAGCCACTAGAGGATTTTGACAATTAGATCAGACTTATATTTTTACAGACTCATGCTGTCTGCTCTGTGAATAGAGGGTAGGGTATAGGGCTTTATGTTCTTCAGTTTTGGAAAATTCTTACATTATTATTTATAATTTCTTTCTGTTTTCCCTATTCTCTCTTTTTGGAACTCTTACAAGTTAGGTATTGGACATCTATAACTTTCTCATTTAATTTTTAAAAAAAATTTCCACTTATTCTACATCTTGGGAAGGATTTGTTAAATTTATCTTTCCGTTCTGTTGAATTTAACTTAAATAATCTTAAAATTGTAAACATTATTTGACTTTGATATGGGATTGTACATGATCGCATTAATATTTGTGGTTCAGTAATTCAAATGAAAGAGAGATTAGTTATCCCCTGTGCTTATTCTTTTTTTTTTTTAAAGATTTTATTTATTTATTTGACAGAGAGAGACACAGCGAGAGAGGGAACACAGGCAGGGGGAGTGGGAGAGGGAGAAGCAGGCTTCCCGCTGAGCAGGGAGCCCAATGCGGGGCTCGATCCCAGGACCCTGGGACCATGACCTGAGCCGAAGCCAGATGCTTAACGACTGAGCCACGCAGGCGCCCCACCCTTGTGCTTATTCTGAGGTTATTTTGCTTTTTAGGCAACCTTTCTCTAAAAAGGTCAAGGTAAAATTTGTTAAATCCTTATTTGTAGTATTGGCAGTTGCTTCTAAAGTGGAAGTAATTAACATTTTGAATGAAGTGGATTACTTTTTATTCTAATGTATATATATTCCAACTTCTTATTTTGAAAAACATCAAGCCCCCGGAAAGGTAGAAAGAGTAGGATGATAAACTCCTGACTAATTACTAATATTTTGGTCACATTTTAGATAAACAGGAGAGAAGTGGGCTTTTTCTAATCAACCACTCTAATAAACCACTATCAATGTTATGCACACAGTTTATTTCCTTTGCCACTGAACAAATTTCTCATTTGCTTCAATTTTTTAATGGCAGGTATAATTTACAATAGGGAAATGGCAGAGATTTTTGTGTTACAGTTTTGTTTTGACAGATGCATACACAGATGACAGTAACCCATACTTCTATAAAGATGGAGGTCATATCCATCACCTCAGACAATTCTCACACACCCTTCACAGTCACCCTCATCTCCTCCAGAGGCATCTATTCTGATTTCTCTCACTTTGGAGGAAGTAGCTTTCCCTGTTCTTGATGATGTTGCCATGTATCAGTATATCTTTCCTTTTTATTATTGTAATATTCCATTGTATGGATATACTAAACTGTTTTTCTGTTGATGGAATTTGGGTTGAATATAGTTTTGAGCTGTTATGAATAAAGCTGTTGTGAACATTTTATTTATTTATTTTTTAAGATTTTTATTTATTTATTTATTCATGAGAGAGAGAGAGAGAGAGAGGCAGAGGCAGAGGGAGAAGCAGGCTCCCCGCGGAGCAGGGAGCCCGATGCGGGACTTGATCCCAGGACCCTGGGATCATGACCTGAGCTGAAGGCAGACGCTTAACCGACTGAGCCACCCAGGCGTCCCTATTGTGAACATTCTTATACATGTCTTTTGTGTCATGGAGTTTGAGTCCCCATTTGAGTGTGCTGAGACAAATCAATAGAACACGTATAATATGAGGCTCTGTTAAGTGTTTCGAAGAAAAATAAATCAGGATAAGGAACTGGAACCTGACTGGCAATGATCTTTCTGATTGGAAAATGTTTTAGCATGACCTAAAAAAAAAGCATGCTAGTAAACTCTGCACATAAATAGGGCATAACGGGTATTTCTAAGTAGAGAGCAGAAAATGCAGCATTCCTGAGGCAGAAGTGTGCTTGGCATTTTCCTGCATGGGTGAACAAGACAGAGTTAGGTCAAATAGATATTGGCCCCATGGTAGAAGAGTAAAAGGAAAGTCAAGGATCTGGACAGGTTTGTTTTTGTTTTTTTCACCAGAAAGGTAGCTGAATGGATTCACCATCCTAGAGTTGCCAGCAACAGTCATAATTGCATCAAGTTTACTGAGTTGTTACATGTTGCAGCACCTTGCCTAGTCCATTGCATTTATTACCTTTTTAAATCCTCACAACAATCCTATGTGAGGTATTGTTATTTATCCTCACTTTACAGATGAGAGAATTAAAGCACTAAGGGATTAAATACATTAGCCTTTGTCAATAATTTTGTTTATTTTTCAGCAGAGAAGTTGATCCTAATATTCTGACAGTAGCTTTTTTCAGCGGTCAATTCAGGAAAGAATTGGGACTGTTTTTCAGGTTCACATGTGGCATTTAGTACCACAACAACTTGAACAAATTATTTAACCTCTCTATATCAATTAACTCCGATGTCAGGTGGATGGTTTGTACTTTGTGCTTGTTAAGGTCTGATGAGTCTAGACTGTGAAAGAGCCCCAAAGACCAGATCATCAAAGTGAAATAATGTGATACCACTAAATGTTAAGGGGTACTTCCCATATCGAACATTTTAACTTATGGGGGAAGGTGATAAGGCTAGCAATAATGAAAAATGTCTTTAATATATTAAACTTTTTGAAACTGTGGAGGCTAAAATGTATACACACATTTTGGATATTTGAGGCAAATGGCAAAAATGTCTTTGGCGGTCATATTTAGAGAAAACTGTTCAAGAAAATGTGATTTCTGTCTTGTTTCCCCTTCTTGTGGTTGGTTGATGGACCTCCAACCTCCATCTAGTTTCCTGAATCTGTTTCCTTCCTCATCTCCCCTTTATTTCATCTCTGTCTTCTCTGTCTTAAAAAATTCCTTGCATTTTTCTCTGTTTAGGTAAGAGAAAAAAATGAGGATTACCTAGTTTATAATGGGGATTTTTTTTTTGTAGCATAAAGGAGAGAATTTTGTAAGAGAATAGAACCTTTTAGTGGGAAAAGATCCCGACAGAATCTAAAATTACATAACGATAAAATTTGATTATCAGTGACAATGGAATCATACTTTCTAGCTAAAATTTAGATCTGCAAAATGTGACTACAACTTGAAGCTCACATTGAGAGAATTTATAAGGAAAACTGGACATGGATAAACTGGTTGAATTAAATCTTTTCTAAAAGAAAATTATTTCAGCAAAATAAAAAATGGAGTGGAAGGCTTGTAAATGGTTTAATTAACTGATAAGATGAATTCAGTTGTTCAGTGGGATCTTTCTGCAAAATACTTTCTCAGTTAACTTTTATTAGTATTAGCATACTTTTATATAAAATCTTTATATTTAAGACATCATTCTCCATATCAAGAGTAGAGTTGGAATATTTCATTATCAGTTGGATTTGTATTTGCCTCTGGATCTTCTTTTGTATCCTCACAGAAGTGATTTCTATTTGATGTCTTGAAATCTTTAAGGCTGATTTATGAGCTTAAACTCTTTGGTTCAAATGAGTTTATAATGGTATGTATGATGAGGGATATTATTTAACATTTTCTGACATGCAAACTGTCTTGAATTTTGTTGAGGGAAAGAGTTGTTACTTGGTGCGCAGGCCCATTTTCATTACTTTAATTGTGCGATTTTTTAGGATTTTAAGCTTTTTATAAATATTTTAGTGTTAGAGGACAGAATTAAAAGGATTTAGAATAAAAGGAGTTTAACAAAAGGACTTTGCAACAGGATTGCAATAGTTTTTATATTTGATGGATTTGGCTAGCCGCTTTTCATTTCAATCTTCATGCTACATTCTGTTAAATGCTGTAGAACAGGTGTGTGTAACGTCATTCTCTCTATTGTACATGCAAATAAACACAATTTTATATATAAAAAGTTAATCCTCTACAATTTGGAGGATTACATTGTGGGAGGGTGATGACTCCATTAGGCATCATGGAGAGTACATGCTCCTATTTATACTGCATGAAAAATCAGGTTAATAGCTACAGTGTTCATGAGATTGTAGAATTTTTATACTAACACTTTAAAAATTGTATTTATTCAAACCATCCACAATGACATTATTTAAAGCAGAGTTAAGGTTTTGTTACCTAGTTTTCCAACTCTGAAATTAGATTTTTTTTATTATGTTAATCACCATACATTACATCATTAGTTTTTGATGTAGTGTTCCATGACTCATTGTTTGCGTGTAACACCCAGTGCTCCATTCAGTACGTGCCCTCTTTAATACCCATCACCAGGCTAACCCATCCTCCCACTCCCCTTCCCTCTAGAACTGAAGTGCATGCCTCAAATACATTTGGAGGTTGCATTATTATTTGTTTGCTTATTGTTGACTCTGGTCTTTTCTGCTTGCCTGGTTTTAGTAGTTGTGTTGGAAGTTATGCTGTTTGCAAGTTATGCTTTTATTTTGTGTTTAAAATTTTTGCTTGGCTCTCTTTGAATATCCGTGAAGAATGTAAGTCTTCAGTAAGTGTCAGATGGCTGACCTTCTAGTGCAAAGTCAGGAGTACTGATTGTAACCCATTAGGTAGCTGAAACCAATGGGAGTTCTTCCATTCAGGTTTGAGAAACGCAAAACAATCAAACCATTCTCACCAGTATTATTTGCATTTTAAAGACATGATGTTTCATTCATCAAAATATCAAATAATATGTATAATACAGGTACAAATTGTAAAGACGTTCTAGACACCAGGAAGCAGAAATAAAGTGGTTATTGTTGAAGGTGAAGGTGAAATATGTAGGAGTGAAGAATTTGGCTTGCATAGATGAAGTTCAGCTCTAATTAATTTGGAACATAAATATTGTGGGCTTTGGACCAGTTAATTGTTAACATGTGCTTCATTCAAGTTGTATTGTTAATTGTGAAATTTGATTTATTTGTTGAGCAAGGGTAACAGCACAAATCTATAGTAAATTAATAATTTGTAAAGACTTACGCATTGATTGTTATAAGCTCCTAAAAAATTAAATAGTGAGAACTTTATTCATAAACACTAATTGTGTTTTTAGTTTTGATCTTTATCATATTCACATGTTAATATAGTCTGTCAAGGGATGATAGAATTTGTCTTAACCTATTTTGTATAATTATATTAACAATTTAAAAATGTCGGGCGCCTGGGTGGCTCAGTTGGTTAAGCAACTGCCTTCGGCTCAGGTCATGATCCTGGAGTCCCTGGATCGAGTCCTGCATCGGGCTCCCTGCTCAGCGGGGAATCTGCTTCTCCCTCTGACCCTCTTCCCTCTCATGCTCTCTCTCATTCTCTCTCTCAAATAAATAAAATCTTTAAAAAAAAAACAATTTAAAAATGTCATATTAGGTACATCATGTCACAATCTAAATATGTAACCATTAATCTGTCTCCTCTGGATCAGTCCCCATTATTTTTGGAGCGTTTTGTTAACATGGATTCTTAACATTACAGCTGTTTTTATCATCCAGTGAAAACATGAGACATTGTTAATAGAGTGCTGAAGTCCCCTGGCTACCTCTTCCAAATATTATCTTCATCCTAACCCCCTAAGAGGTATATCCCTATTTTGAAATTGGTGTTTTTGTGGTTAGTATGTAATGTAACTAAGTATCTGTGTGTGTATGTATGTAACTACACATCCATGTGCATGCTTGCACTGGTGTACCTACACATGTGCTCAACTTATTTCTACCTTTTTCAAAATTTTTAATTGTGGTAAAAAAAAATCACATGAAATTACCATCTTTAGAGTACAGTTCAGTAGTGTGAAGTAGGTACACAGATCTCTAGAACTTCTTCAACTTGTGAAACTGAATCTCTGTATCCATTGTGTAACAGCTCTCCATCTCTCCCTCCACCCCCAGCCCCCAGCCCCTGGTAACCGCATTTGACTTTCTGTTTCTATGAGTTTGACTACTTTAGATGCCTTGTGTAAGTAGAGTAATGGAGTTGTCTTTTTGTGACCGGCATATTTCACTTAGCATAATGTCCTCAAGATTTATCCATATGTAGCATGTAACAGGATTTCATTCTTTTTAAAAGCTGGATAATATTCCACTGTGTGTATATAGCACATTTTCATTATCCATTCAATCCATTGATGGACCTTTGGGTTGCTTTCACCTTTTGGTTATTGTGAATAATGCTGCAATAAACATGAGTATTTAAGAGCTTGGTACATCTTTTTTTAAATTAATATTTTAAGAGCAGTTTTAGTTGTATAACAAAATTGAATGGAAAGCGCAGAGGATTCCTGTATACACCCTGCCTTACTCCCCATCTCTCCCACTATCCACATCCTTCCATGTTGATACCTAAATTGATACATCATTACCACCCAAAGTCTACAGATTACATTACAATTCCCTATTGGTGTTGTATATTCTATGGGTGTTGACGAATGAGTAATGCCATGTACCCATCATTGTAATATCATACAGAATAGTGTCACTGCCTTAAACAGCATTTATGCTCTATGAATTAATCTCTCCTCCCTCTACACTTCTGATAACAACTAATCTTTTTATTGTCTCCATAGTTTTGCCTTTTCCAGAATGTCATATGATGGTCACACAGTAGGTAGCTTTTTCAGGTTGACTTCTTTCACTGAGCGGTGCATTTAAGTTTCCCCTACGTTTTTTTCATGGATCGATAGCTCATTTCATTTTAGTCCTGAATAATATTCCATTGTCTGGATATATCAGTTTATTTATCCATTCACCTACAAGGATATCCTGATTGCTTCCGAATTTTGGCAACTAGAACAAAGCTGCTATAAACATCTGTGTGCAAGTTTTTGTGTGGACAAAAGCTTTCAGCTCCTTTGGGTAAATACCAAGGAGTGTGATTGCTGGATTGCATGGTAAGAGTATCTTTAGTTTTGTAAGAAACTGGCCAAACTGTCTTCCAATGTGGCTGTACCATTTTGCATTCCTACTAGCAATGAATAATCTCCAAATCTCTGCTGACATTTGTTATTGTCATTGTTATGGATCTTGGCCATTATAATAGGTGTGTAGTGATTTCTTGTTGTTTTAATTTAAATTTCCCTGATGATATATGATGTGGAGCATCTTTTCATATGCCTATTTGCCATCTGTATATCGTCTTTGGTTAGGTATCTGTTCAGATCTTTTTTCCACTTTTTAATTCGGGTTCTTCGCTTTCTTATTGTTCAGTCTGAATTCTTTGTATGTTTTAGATAACTGTCCTTTATCAGATGTGTCTTTTGCAAATACTTCTCCTAGACTGTGGCTTGTCTTTTCATTCTTTTGACATATGCAACTTTTTAAAGAGCAAAACCCAAATTATTTAATATTTATAGAAAAACACTTATAAACCAATCTTAGCAAGTTTTCCGAAATACTACATATTTACAGGAAGTTGCAAAAATACTAGAGAGGGGTACTGCATACCCTTTACCTAGTTTTCCCCAATGGTTTCCTCATATGTAAGTATAGAATAATATATAAACCAAGAAATCAACGGTGGAATGTGTGCACATAGTTCTGTGACATTTTATCACATGTGTAAGTCACCTTCACCACCACCACAAGCAAGATTCAAATCTAGACCATCACTACAATGATTTCCTTCATGCTGTCTTCTTCCACCCTCCCTAACTTTTGAGAACTATCAATCTGCTGTCCATCTCTATAATAATTTTGTAATTTCAAGATTGTTACATAACTGGAATTACGTAGTATGTGAAGTTTTGAGATTGGCCTTTTCACTTAGCACAATGTTACCGAATTATATCCAAGTTGTTTAGCATATGAATGGTTCCATTTTTGTATTGATTAGTATTACATGGTATAGGGATACTTATCTGTTGTATGACATCTGGGATGGTTTCCCTTTTTGACTATTTCAAATAAAACTATAAAAATTTGTGTACAGGTTTGTGTGGATATAAGTTTTTAGTTTTGTGGGATAAATGCCCAGTACTGTGATTGCTGGGATGAATGGTCAGTATATGTTTAGTTGTTGTTGCTGGTTTTTTTTTTTTTAAGATTATTTATTTGAGCGAGAGAAAGAATGAGCGGGAGGGAGGGGCAAAGGGAACAGGAGAAGCTGACTCCCTGCTGAGCAAGGAGCCCAGTGTAGGGCTTGATCTGGGACCCTGGGATCATGACCTGAGCCAAAGGCAGACTCTTCACCAACTGAGCCACCCAGGTGCCCCTGCTGCTGTTTTTAAAGAAAACATCAAACTTTTTTCTAGAGGGGTTATACTATTTTACATTTCCAGGAATGTATGAAAGATTTAGTTTCTTTGCATCTTTGCCAACACTTGTTATTATCATGATTTCCTCTTTTAGTTATTCTAATTGGTATATAATTACATCTCATTTTGGTCTTAATTTCCATTTTCTTGATGGCTGGTAATATCGACAATCTTTTCATCTGTCTTATTTGCCATCCATATCTTCTTTTCAGTGTAGTATCTCTATGTCTTTTGACGAGTTTCTAATTGGATTGTATGTTTTTTCAGTGTTGTGTTTGAGTTTATATTTTCTGGGTATGAGTTTTTTGTTAGACATGGGTTTTTTGTAAGTGTTTTTTCCCCCAATGTGTAGTTTTTTATTTTATTATTAATTTTTTTGCTTATTTTTAAAAATTTTAATTAAATCCGATTTATTGATTTTTTTTTTTGGCCCTATGCATCATACTTTTTTTTTTAAAAGATTTTATTTATTTATTTGACACAGAGAGAGATAGAGAGCATAAGCCGGGGGAGTGGCAGGCAGGCAGAGGGAGAAGGAGAAGCAGGCTCTCTACTGAGCAAGGAGCCCGATGCGGGGCTCAATCCCAGGACCCTGGGATCATGACCTGAGCCACTGCCTGAGCCACCCAGGTGCCCCTGCATCATACTTTTTGATGTTGTGTGTGTCTGAGACCTCTTCACCAAACCCTAAGTCCTGCAGGTTTTCTTCTAAAAGTTACATAGCTTTACATATAAATCTATGATCTATTTTGAGTTAATTTTGGATAAGGTGTAGGGTTTAGGTCCAGTTTTATTTTTTTCCTATGGATGTCCAGTTGCTCCAGAACTACTTGTTGAAAAGACTGTTCTTCCTCCATTTAATTGCTGTTATACCTTTATAAAAATTAGTTGGCCATATTTGTGTGGATCTTTTTATGGGTACTCTTCTGTTTCCTTGATCTGTGTATCATATCAATTATGTATCTCCATTTATTTGGATTCTCTTTCATTTCTTTTATCAGCATTTTGCAGTTTTCAGTATATGTCCTACACATGTTTTGTTAGATTTATTTATTTAATTTTCTTTTGAACAATTATAAATGTTATTTTACTTTTTAAAAAAAGTTTTAAATTCCAGTTGGTGTAATAACAGTGTAATATTAATTTCAGGTATACAAATTGTTATTGTACCTTTAATCTCATTTTTCATACATTCATTGCTAGTATATAGAAATACATTTGATTTTTGGGGCACCTGGGTGGCTCAGTCAGTTAAGTGTCTGCCTTCAGCTCAGGCTATGATCTCAGGGTCCTGGGATCAGGCCCTGTGTCATTGGGCCCCCTGCTCAGCAGGGAGTCTGCTTCTCCCTCTCCCTCTGCCTCTCCCCACCCCCTGCTCATGTTCTCTCTCTCTCAAATAAATAAAATCTTAAAAAAAGAAACACAGTTGATTTTTGTATGTTGCTCTTGTCTCCTGTGACCTTGCTGGACTAACTCACTTATTAGCTTTAGGGTTTTTGTTTGTTTGTTTGTTTTGGTTTTGGTTTAGGTTGTTGATTCTATGTATCAGTCATATTATCAGTACCTAGGGATTTTATTTCTTCCTTTCTTCTCTGTATACCTTTTTTGTTTCTTTCTTGTCTTATTGCTTAGGCTAGAACTTCCAGTAGTATGTTAAATAGCAGTGATGAGTGTGGATATTCTTACCTTGTTCTTGACCCCAGGGGGAAAGCATTCTGTCTATATGATGTTAGTTGTACGTTTACATAATAGTGATATTATGTAATACCTAGAGCAGCCATTGGAATTCCTGATTCTGTAAATAGCCTGTTTTTTTCTCCATGGAGACTTGTAGAAACTTCTTGTTACCACTATCCTGAAACGATGCACATGGGGGTTGGTTTGTTGAATCTATTGTTCTAGACCTTCAAAGGGCTTATAAAGTTATATTCTTTGTTCTGGGGAAAATTTTTGGAATATTTCATAGATGATTTCTTCCTCTCTATTTTCTCTTTTTTTTCCCCCTTTTCTCCTATCTATAAATTGGACTTTTGAGGAACACCTGTAACATTGTGTGTGTGTGTAGATTAATGCTGTTTTCCTCTAGTTTTTGTGTTTTTACTCTTTGAGAAATTTTCTTAATTTTACCTTTGACCCTTGTGTTGAGTTTATTAAATAATCTACCTTGTTTTTTTTTTTTTTTTAAAGATTTTATTTATTTATTTGACAGAGAGAGACACAGCGAGAGAGGGAACACAAGCAGGGGGAGTGGGAGAGGGAGAAGCAGGCTTCCCGCCAAGCAGGGAGCCCGATGCAGGGCTCGATCCCAGGACCCTGGGACCATGACCTGAGCCGAAGGCAGACGCTTAACGACTGAGCCACCCAGGCGCCCCTCTACCTTGTTTTTTTAATTTCTAGGAGCTCCCTTTTATTCTCCAAGAGTCCATTTTTCATTGCATTCTTGTATTGTTCCATGCCTAAAATATCTTTTCTTGTATCTTACAAATTATTAGTGGTGTGTGTGTGTGTATAATGTTTTTCTTCCTGTATAGAGTTAGCCACTTGCGGATGATTGTTTTCCTTGTTTGCACATATTTGTAAGTGGCAAACTAAAAACCTGATCAAAAGTTCTGTGTTTTGTTTGTCAATTTTTAATTTATTGTTTGGTGCTTTGGTTGTGCTCTTTGTTGGAGCCTTCTGATTGACAGTGTCTTTTGGTCTTTCTTCATGGACTGACTTGTTAAATTCTCCGGAGAAAGCTCACAAGCTCCTTTACAATCTCCTAACTGTATCAGGATAAATCTCAGGTGTACCTAATGTAATCAGTTGTCAAGTCATTTGAGTCTCAGATGTTATTTTTTTTCCCCAGCACTAGCTTGAACTTTTACTTAGGGCTGCTAAGTTAGTCATTACTCATCTGTTTCCAAAATTTGTTGCCCACAAATTTTATTATATAGTTTTCAACCCTGTTTGATTTAATGTACTTTAACTGGAATTTTCAGAAGGGATAAAATGAAATGTGTGTCTTCAGTCTACTAGCTTGTCTCAGAGATGAAACCACTTACTTGTCTCTTCTGGCATTTGTCTCCTTATTTAAAAACAAAGCAGAATTTTTGGGGAAATTAATAATATTCATATGGTTTGAAAACTAAAAAGTACAAAGTATATGCACAATGAAAACTTTTTTCCCACATTTTTGTTCCTTGTCTTTTGCTTTTCCCATTTTCCCTCCCATAGGTGACCATTAGTTAGGATTTTTTACGTATCCTTAGAGAGTGTATGTAGGTATGTATATATGCAAATAAGTCTTTCTTTCTCTATGTTTTACAAAAGATGGGAATAGTATTCTGTATTTTTCTATTTTTGTATATATATTTTTCCACTTTATATTTTGGATTTCATTTCATATTTTCACAGAGTATACATTTATTTTTTTATAGCTGTAGGAAATACTTCATTATATATTTGGACCTTATTAGTCTTCTACTGTTACAAACAATGCTATAGTGAATAATTTTGTATTCAAGTTATTTTTCTCATGGCTGAGTATATGTGTAGGGTGAAATCTTAGCAGTGATATTTCTCTGTTAAAGGCTATTTGCATTTAGAATTTTGATTGATATAGCCAGAGAATTTTACAGAACTTTTGGATTTTTTTGAGAAGGTCTTATGTAAAGGTCAGTGTATATCAATATAATTAAAAGTTTTTTAATGGAGAATTTCTAACTTATTAGAAGTAGTAAAAACAATATAACAATCTCTAAGAACCTATTACCCATCATTTTATGGCTAATCTTATTTCATTAGCATCTGTTCTCCTTCATCCAGAATGTTATGAACTATTCCCTCCCAGATATCATACTAGCCTATTGGTTAATATTTTATTATTTATTTCCAAAAGATAATCTTAAAATTATAACCATAGTACCATTTTCACTTCTAAAAAGTTAGCAAATTTCAGTATAGATTTTCAATATAGTTCTAAGTAGAATTTCTAGTTTTAAGTGGAATTTCTCTTACGTGTGAGATTGAGCATCTTTTTATGTGGTTCTGAGCCTTTTTGTATTTCCTGACTTTATTCTTCTGCTTGTTGCTACTATATTGGTTTTATATCCAGTAATATTGTTGAGTTCATTTATTGTCATTATCCTGTCTAGGACTTGAGTATAGGGTTGAATAAGAACAGTTAATTGGGTATCCTTGTGTTATTACTGATTTTCGTGGGAATGCTCTAAAGCATTACCTACAATTTTGTTATAGAATCTTTTGTAAATAATCATTGGGAAAAGAAAACTTATTCTTGTTGTTTTCTTTTGTTCTTATCATGACTAGGTATAGAATCAAATGCTTTTTGGCATTTGTTGAAATGCTAATATAATGAATTACATTAGTAGGTTTTGTAATGTGAAATTATTACTTGGGTAAATCCAACTTTGTTATGAGGTGTTTTTTTCTAATATATTGCTATTCAGTTTACTATTTTTAAAAGGATTTTTGCATTTATGTATATTGATAATGACCTATAATTTTATAATTTTTCTGTCCTTACTTCCCTTTATTTACTTTTGACATGAAAATTATACTAGTCTTAGGTAATTAGTTGGTGGAGTTGGGGGTGGTTTCTGATCTCATGGAGAATGTGTGTAAGATTGAAGTTGGTGCCAATTTTTTAAAAAGATATTTTAAATGCTGGTTCAATTTTAAAAATAGTTACAGGTTTATTTAAAGCTGTTCTGTTTTTGTTCATTCAAGTGTATTATGTCAGTTTGTAATGAATGTTTTGCTATCTCTTTAGCTGCAAATATTTTGAGAGCATGAAAATAATGGAAAATATAAAAGAATCCTTCTAAAGTTTTATTTTATGTTCCTTCTCAGGTACTCAAAAGTGTGATAACTTTGCTGAAAAAAGGCCTCTCCTTGGTGTTTGTAAGAGCGCTGGATCTTCTGGGTAAGGAAATTAAAAAATTCTTTGAACCACTATTAAAAATTTGTATTGTTATTTCAGAGAGTGAATTTTGGTATCTTAAAATCTTTGTTACCATAAGACAATGCTTTTACAAGAGAGAAGAGAAAGGAATTAAAAACATATTTAGGGTTTCCAGTGGCTCTGGCCTTGTTATTTCTCTGTTTACTGTTTTCTCATATGCAGGGTGATAGCAAGAGACAAAAGAAAACAAGCAATAGATCAGAAATAGTCTTGAAATAAAAGATTAGCATCATTAAGAAAAATGTTTTTTAGTTTATGTGTTTTTTATCTTAGTAACTTTTATGGAGACCAAACTAAAATCTGGGGAGCCTTGAAACTGTTTTGAATGTTGAATGTGGCACCCTACCCACACACAGATCCTTTTGGAAAGGATGACAGCCTTTATTGAGTATTTGAGTAAATTCTCTGTTGAATCATTGACTAACCACTGAGCTGCATAGACATGGGGCAACCCTAGGAAACCAGGCTTTAAAATAACAAGAAATAAAGTAAAACTGAGCAGAGATATTAGTAGCTGCACATTGTAGAGGAAGACAGATTTACAGAGTTGTTACACCATATTATATTTATATAATTTTAATGTTGAGTTTTCAACATAAAATTAGGACACATTCCAAGAAACAAGAAAGTGTGGCACGTTGAGGAAAAAAGGGAGGCAGGAGAAACTGTTCTGTTAGTCTCTCGATGTTAAATTTTACAGATAAGGATTTAAAATATGTTCTAAGAAGTAAATGAGTTGTGTTTCTAAAATTAAAGAAAGTTTGGTAACAGTGACTCAACAAATAGAGCCCCTCCCTAATGGAAATTCTGGAGTTGAAAAGATGCAAAAAGTGAAATGATAATATCACTAGAGGGACTCAATACCATAGTCAAGCCAGCATGAGAATTAGAGAACTGATGTGTTGACAGGTGCTGAGCAAGAGTGGGAGCCACAAAGAGGGTAAGCTGCTATGGTAAAGGGAAACTTTGTTGACTTCAGTTTTCCTGATGTTTAGTCATTTGTAGTTCAGGTGCATATAGACCTGTGGAAACCCCACGAGAAGATGTGTTCGTGGAAGGCATTCACCTACCTGCTGAGTTGGGTTTGCAATTTTTGAAAGATTTTCCACTCCTTATCAACCCTGCTAACATTAGTATGATTAAGAAGGTTGTTTTTGTTCTTACAAGATTCATTTATTTAGGTAGCACTTTATAAAAAAAAAATAAGGCAAAAAGGAAGGATAAGGTGATTATATGCAGTTGGTGATGAGATCATTTATTGAGGGATAAATTTAATGGTATGGGGGTCATATTCGTTAGGGTTCTCCAGAGAAACAAAACCAGTATGATGTGGGGTATATATGTGTGTGTTTGTATGGAGAGAGAAAGAGAGAGAGAGAGAGAGAAAGAGAGGGAGAGCAAGAGAGGTTGAGATTGAGATTTTAAGAAATTGGCTCACATGACTGTCAAGACTGGCAAGTCCAGAATCTAGACACTGAGGAAGAGTTGCAATTCCAGTGCAAAGATGGAATTGTCTCTTCCTCCAAGGAGGTCAGCTTTTTTTCCTGTTAAGGCTTTCAACTGATTGGATGAGGCACACTCACATTACGGAGCATAATCTGCTTAACTCAAACTTTACTGATTTAAATATTAATCTTATGTAAAAACTACCTTCTCGGAAACATCTAGAATAATATTTGACCAAATCTGGTTATTGTGGCCTAGCCCTATTGACATATAAAATTAATCACCACAGGGGCAGTGAATTTAGTCCTAATTAAAATAGCATTTGCCTATTTAAAAAAAGTCTATTGTAGGTATTTATTTTCCTCCTCTCATTTCTGCTCCTTAAATTATTTCATAGTAGAGGAATCATTCTAGTAAGAGACTTTTATATGTATCATTTGCTGGGTTGTTTTAAGAGTGGTTATGGATGAATAAATGCAAAAATACTTTTGAATTAAGTTCATAAGTCATTTCATGGACTGTAACTTCTAGCATGATGTATCCTGTTTTTATTGGATATAAGCTCTCTCTTGCCTGCATGCTGTCTTTTTTTCTCTCTTGTTTTATACCTTTCTTTCTAATGGAAGACAATGGCAGGAAATACTCATATTGTTTTCATTTATTTATTGTTATTACAATAAACAACTGTTGTGTGTAGCATCTTTTTTAGAATGTTTATGGTCTCAAGAAGGACATTTTCATGTAGGATTGTGTTACATTTCTTGCAAGTGTTACAATTGTTGGTGAATAGAATATCCTCTAATCTCAGCTAGTGCTTTGTGAGTATGTATATATTTTAAATTATTCTAAGTGGGCAGTAGGTTAGCAGATGGTAATGTTGAATAGACTAGACACTTTTTAATAACTCTGAAGTTGAATATAATAACAGAGAAATCTAGTTATAGGTCAATTCTTTTAGAATCTGTTTCCCAGATTCTGAGATTTAAAAAAAAGTTATAACCCCAAATTTTTATGTGGCATGTGCTTGTTGACTGTGCTAATATAGCACTGGGGAATGGAAAGCAAATGTTGAATGCCTACTATGTATCAGGTCTCTTAAATATTTTCTACTATGTTACATCATTTAATCTTAAAGCAAGCCTGTGGAGGAGATTGTATTATCCTCATTTTATCCATGAGGAAACCGAAATTAAGTGAGGTTCAATCACAGTTGTGGACCCAGACCTTTGCCCATTTGCCAGGTCTGTAGCTGGAACATGCATTTGCATTTAGGGTGCTCTACCTTCTTGTTCATGTATTAAATTTACTTTTCTGTTTTCTGGCCAGTTATTTTTAGAGTTAATAAAGAATTATTTTAAAATGTAGCAAGTAAGTTGTGCTTACACACTTATTTAAACAGTAACTTCTTAGGAGACTTTTTGTTATTTGTGTATTTTGTCTCAGTATTTCTGTAGAAGTGAAATATATATATATTTTTAAGATTTATTTGTCAGAGAGAGGGAGAGAGAGCACAAACGGGGGAGAGGGAGAAGCAGGCTTCCCACTGAGCAGGGAGCCCTATTGGGACTCAATCCCAGGACCACGGGTCATGACCTGAGCCGAAGGCAGACGCTTAACCGACTGAGTCACCCAGGCGTCCCAGAAGTGGAATATACTTTTGTTGTTGATTTTACTTTTATTGTTTTAAACAGTGTGATGCATACTGTTATGCAGCTACTTAGTTGGAATTTTTCAGAGCGTAAAGGGACCTCCCTGATTTGTTTTTTCTTCATTTGAACACATTGTTTAGTAAATGTGAAGGGGATCTCCTTTGCATGATAGCAGTAATATACAAAGGACATGGACATTGGAAAATAGAACTAGCTAATTTAAGAAACACTTAAAAATTGTTTTTGTTGTTTTTATTATGCACTACATTATTGCATAACCTTCTAGAAGGGGTAGATGAGCATAAAGGAGTTATTTTTCATTAACCAAGAAAATGCTTCCTTAATCGATGTTCTCCAAGTCCTTTGACACATAGTAATGATGAATTCCAGAGAGGCCTTATCTCTTTCTGTCAGACTCCAATAATATGAATAATGGGCAACCCTTTCTTCCTTACCCCCATCAGTGAACCTGTGGATGTGCATAGTGGCTATGCCAGGAATGAACAAGCACACAGCCATAACACCCATCTCGGGCAGAATCTTGAACTACATTGTGCCGCGGTTGCCAAGGCCAAGAAACACTCTTATTTAATGAAGTGCAGTGCCGACCTTTGTCCAAAACAAAGTAATTCCAAGACAGGGCGGGTTCCCTACTAATATTCAAATAAATATCTCTTATCATCTTAAATTCACCTTGAAAAAGAAAGTAAGTGTAATAGCTAAATAAGAATAAAGACTTAATTTAAAAATTAAGGACTGTTCATTAAATATAATACAGCTAGTTCACAGTATTAATTTTTTGCAGTTTTGTTGCAGACTGCTAGAGTCATCTTGGATTGGCAGAATTCCGTGGGACTGGTATTTGGTAGCCACTGCCTGAAAGCAGTAGTTATTTAGGTAGAGGTTAAGCACTGTTTCAGTGTCCTGAAGTGTTACTGAAGAGACTTTATTACAAGTTGTGTATAAAGTAAATAAAAATTTTGTTAATGAAAACCAGAAGGGAGATTACTTGGGATAACAGGTACACAATGTTTCTTTTCGGCATGAAATGTCACAGATGATGTTATATATGATAGCATGTATTTTGAGTTTTGACTAATTTTCATCCTGTTGTATTCATGAGGACTGATGAAATCACATTTTGGGCTGGTATTAACTTCTGCAGACACAAACAAGAGATTTATACTGTTCTTCCAGTTTTCGGTGCTTTAACACATGGGCTTTCCAAACAGTTCCTTGGCCTTCCTTCAAGGACCAAGTCTTTCACTTGCCCATCTCTGGTGGTTTTTCACTCCTGTGGGTGTTCTGCATTTTCTTCTGGTTCTCTGTATGGCTCTGTGGCTCTCTTTATTGCTTTCAAAGAATGGGCTTTTACATCTTTGACATACCATTTATCAGAGCTGCCACATTGGCATAGAGGTTTTTAATGCAGTGGATCAGCATTGGAGGGTATCCAGTATCATGGGTTGCTCATAGGGCTCTGGACTTTAGTATTAATCTGGAGTATGCCCTGTTCATCTGATTGTGGATATAATGAAATCTTAAGGAAATAAGATGACATTACTATTACTACTTAAGTACTTTCTCTCATGTGGCTTAGAGATATACTTTATATATCTTGAAATGTTGCACTGCCTTTAGTAAACAAAAGTCACTAGCATGAATGTTAATTATCCAGCATTTACCATATTCACTTACTCGCTTAAAGCAAATTTTTAATTTTCCTATAGGGGGAAGGCAGAGATCCAGAATATTTCACACTTGACTCACACTTACAAAGTTTTAAAACACATGGTGGACAAATCTGTAAACTGAGACACATATTATTATGTAATATTTTAACCATGGAAAGTTTTTAAAATATGTTTATTTTAAAAAATAGTACCTGAACTATGGACACTCCTAAGTGGTGTGTTGTAAGGTCATATTTACAGACATTACTGTATAGTTCCTTGTGATCCTGAAATTGGTACAAATCTCAAAAGGCCCACCAAAATGGTTGCATGTAAGTGACCAAACCAAAGGAATGTTGACTTAATTTTTAAAGAACTTCCTTACTTGCTATTATATGCTATATGTATCGCTGAAAACCTGTTTTGTTAGGATCCTGGCTGGAAACAGATGAATACTCAAATTGAGCAATTTGAGGAAAGTTAAAATGAAACATGTGGGAGCTGAGACCTTTTACCATTTCCAACAAGGGGAGAGAGCCATTAGCAGAACCTGCAAAGGGAGCCTTATCAAAAGGGTCACATACAGAACCTCTGGTGGAAGGATTTGGTGTACCTGTAATTACCTGACAGTGGAGCACTCAAGGGTATTCCAACCATACTTTAATTCCTGTAGATGGCTCCCTCAGGTTGAACCCAGCCAGAAGCCAGAGGCTGAGTTCTGAAGGTTCCGAGAGCCCACTGAAGCAATCCGTACTGTATGGGTCAGTCTCCCAAGGCAGGGAGCAGGGTGCAGACGATACAGAGTGTATTTGGAGGAGCAGCACGCTCACATTCAGTAAAATTTCACACTAAAACAGAGTTTATGGGGACAACAAGTGTGGCGGAAATTTATGCCGTGTTGTAATCAGAGCAGTAATCCTGATTAAAAGTTAGGAATTTTAAATAAAAATGTTAATACTAATAAAAAAATCACTAGTAAATAATTTTACTGAAAAGGGAAGGTGAAGATACTTTGTTGGAATAGGGGTGTAAGGAAGAGTCGAGACAGTTAGGGAGAAAAGAGCAAAATGAGCAAAGACCATATAGAAACAAGTTCTAAGTACATTGTAGCCTGAGCACATGGTCAAACTGAGCCATGAAGAACCTGATTCCTCCTGGTTTTCTGCGTTCAACTGAGCTAGTGTACTTTGTATTCAATTGCTGTTATATTGTAGCACAAAAAATTAAAATGCTGTCAGTTTTATTTATTAACACAGCTTCCTTGATATACTGACATTACTCCCCATTTAGAATCATAAATTGTACCAAAAAACCTGTGTGTACACACTTTTAACAGCTTTATTGAAGTATAATTGACATAAAATAAGCTATACATACTTAAGGTGTACAATTTTATGGTTGATATATGTATACACCTATGAAACCATCTCCACAAACAAGATAACATATTTATCACCCCCAAAATATTCCTTGTGTCCCTTTATAACTCTTCCCTCTCGGCTCCTTTTCCTCAGATGACTACCGATCTACTTTCTGTCACAATAGGTTAGTTTGCATTTTCTAGAATGTTTATATAAATGGAATCATACAGCATCTTTGGTCAGGCTTCTGTTATGTAGCCTCTTTATTTTGAGATTCATCCATGTTGTTGCATTTATCAATAGTTCATTCATTTTTATTGCTGCCTAGTATCATATCATGAATATTGATTATCCATTCACCTGTTGATGGATATTTCAGTTGTTTTGTAGGGTTTGGCTTTTACAAATAGTGCTGCTACGAACATAATTTTCAAGTATTTGTATAAACATATGCTTTCTTTTCTTTTGGACCAATACCTATGAGTAGAGTGGCTGAATCACATGTTAGGGGTATGTTTTTCAAAGTGGTTGTCTTATTTTTACAATCCTACGAGCAGTGTATGAGATTTTTAGTTCTACTTCCTCACCAACATTTGGCTTTATCAGTCTTTTTAATTTTAGTCGTTCTAAGAAATATGTAGTGGTTTCTCATTATGGTTTCACTTTGTACCTTACCAATTTTTAAAAAAGATTTATTTATTTATTTTAGAGAGAGAGAGAGCGGGGAAAGAGGCAGAAAGAGAGGGAGAGAATCTCAAGCAGACTCCCCACTGAGATGGAGTCTGATGTGGGGCTCCATCTCAGGACCCTGAGATCATGACCTAAGCCAAAATCAAGAGTTGGACGCTTAACCCACTGAGCCACCCGGGTGTACATTATACATTTCCAATTTTAAAAAAAATTCTCAATCTTCAATTCAGTTAACTCATCTTTCATATCTTCTTAATATTTGACCATTCTGAGTTTGTGACTTTCTGATTCATAGTGTTGTTTCAAATCTGTAATTGCTTATTGTATGGTACAAATACAAATTTGTCTTGCAGATCTTTAATTGCTAAATAAACATTATTGTTTATAAGCAATAAGCAGTATTGACTTACAGTATGTAATGGTTCTTGAAAAGCCATACAACTTTCTCCTTTCTTTTTGTTCTTGGTATAGTGGAGCTTTCACACAACACACAGTAATTGAGTATGAATTAAGGGTAGTATTTCTACATATGGTTTCAGAAGCTACCATTGCAGCTTAATCAAAACAATAGTTTGTAGTCCTTAATAGTTTCCTCCTTAATGCCCATCACCCAGTTACGTCACCCCCCACCCACCTCTCCTCCAGCAACCCTCATTTGTTACCTATATTTAAGAATCTCTTATGGTTTTCCTCCCTCTCTGCCTTTATCTTATTTTTTTTCTTTCCCTTCCCCTATATTCATCTGTTTTGTTTCTTAAATCCCACATATGAGTGAAATCATACAGTATTTGCCTTTCTCTGACTGACTGACTTCACTTAGCATAATACACTCTAGTTCCATCCACCTCATTGAAATGGCAAGATTTCATTCTTTTCACTTGAATCTAAGCTTGTTTGTGGGACTTGCTTTAACTTATCTGTCAGGAAACATACCACAATCACATGCTTGATAGATATTTGCCTGCCCGGGTTCCTATGTTAAGTCCCCATCACCAACATTTCATGAGGGCGAACGTCCACATGGGAAGAGACACGTAACCATTCTCACTTTCCCAACTGAGCCCAATACTCAGCCAACCCAGAAGGTGGAATATGAGCGCAGGAGAGAATGGCAGAACCACCACTTACCCAATCCACAGAGTCATTGGAAATAAAGCAGTTATTGGTCTAAAGCATTATGATTTCTAGTGGTTTGTCATACAGCAATAGACACATGAACCATATTAACCGTTTATGTATATACCTAGTGAGAAGGATGACTCTTGTGTGTTCACAGTCACTGCTTCTATATGTTTGGGAATAGTCTTTATTTGATTTATTTTGTGAAATAGAATTTATTGTGGCTCCCATCATGAACATGTGAGATACATCTGCCTGGGCCAGCCAGGCTCGCATGGTTTACACGATAAATACATCCGAAATACATCTGCGGGGCCTGCTCTCCGCGGCCGGAAGCGCCCACACGGCCGTTCAGTCCAGCTTCCGGGGTCCCAGGTTCAGGGCGCGCATGGCCGCCTTCTTTTTAGCGCGTTTGGCCTCCATTTCCGGCTAATGCTCCGCACGCCTCGTCCAGGCCAGCTCTCTGACTCCAAACCCTCCCAGTTGTCATTGCCCCACAGATCCGGTCTCGGTCTTGGCTGGGCACCGGCACGGGTGTCACTAGGCTCCAGGCCACCCCAGTTATACTTGCTGTCCAGCCGTGTGTTCTCGGGCGGCTCCACGGCGCTTGGCTCCCGTCAGCCATGCTGGTCTGAAAACACTCTTGCTTTTAGCTTTTATTTTGTCCTAATCAGTTTTTCTCTGCTGTAATTTTATTTTACTGTGTGATTTGAGAGCAAGGGATTCATGAATCCCCCAAAAGGTTGAAAAATTGGTGAGGAGAATGGTGTAGGTAAAAGAGAAGCAAAGGAAAAAAACGTAAACCATTAAGCAAAAGATGGTCTTTCTTATAAAGAGGATTGAAAATGGAAATAGAATTTTAAAAAGGGGATTTTCTTTAGAGTTAGCTAACGATTGACCTGGCTGTGTATTCTAAGAAATTACATCATGTCATGAGAAGCAGTGATACTTGAGAAACTTAAAATGTATGTGGTATATTAAATGGAGACAAACTGTGGGAAGTCAGTCAAGCTTACACCTTGCATTTTTTTTTTTTTTTTTTACATACAGATTCCTCTTTTATGGCTATGTCAGGCTTTTAAAAAATTTTTAGTATCATAGTATGAAGGAAAAGATAATTCTCATCAAGTACGCCTGATTTTGATATTGAATGTCCATCTGAAAGTAGATCACCAGAAAGGAGATTCACCTTCAAAGAAATGACACCGTGATGCCCTTCTTTATCAACAACCACTTATAAACAGTCTTTCTACTTTGACTAGTATGATAACCTTTCATTGTGTTATAATTAAAGTACAATCTATATTTACTTTCAGAGTAATGTTTATCATGTAAACTCATTTTTAGTATTTAATGTCTTTTTCTCTTTTCTGTGAAAATATGGACTGGAATAGAACTCATTACAATTTTTCCCATTAAAAGTAATGGAAATGATTTTCCATTTGATGCCTTTCCATTTAGTGGCAGTTTTCAGGAACAAAGTCACTAAATGAGGAATGCGTGTTTGGGTGGTTACCTTGTACTTGTTACAGTTTTCTATTTTGTGGGATTTGGGGGGGATGTTTTCATTAAGATAAAATTCTTTTTTTTTCTTCTAGTAGTTTAGAGTGAATGTTATTATTCCTTTTTCTGCTCAGTATGTTTTGGGGGCAGCTTTAACAATCAGTTTTATAGAGGTTAGGGGTTGTGGTTTGGAGGGGTTCAGGTGCTTTCTCTGGTTTCCTAGTGGGAGTGTGTCTTTTTCTGTAGATTTGGTGTAGTATAGGGAGTCTTTAATAAATGGCACGTTGGGGCAATGGCTTCAGTCCTTTGGTTTTCTGACAAGATCTTTTACCTTCAGCTGCTTTCTTCCATCTTTCCTTTCCCATGAAGTTCCTGAGGACACATACCATGTCTGTTGTGATTGATGCCTCTCTGTGCTTTCCCTCTGACTGGCATCTCTGGTCCTGCACTTGTTCTCAGCCCCTTTCTTTTGATTCCTTAGTTGCCAGCACTTTGCTCCAACTGATCTGAGACCTTGTTTTTAGTAATTCCTTGCTTAGGTGAGACTCCTTGCTTCTGGGAGTAAATCCTAGGTGATTTTATCTCTGTTCTGCCACTAATGGGACCATTGCACCCTCTCCTTGTTTTCCAAGTAATCCCTGCTCAGCTCTGGGCTAGTTCAGGAGAAGGCTCTGCCAATTTTGAATATTTCTGATCCCGCTGTGTAAATGTTACTTCAATTTATTGGTTTTTCTTTTTCTTAGTTATGCTATAGTGCAATTCAGGAACAATTTCATTTGCTTTCCTTGTTGATATATATTATTATTATTATTATTTTTAAAGATTTTATTTATTTATTTTAGAGAGAGAGAATGAGAGATAGAGAGCACGAGAGGGAGGAGGGTCAGAGGGAGAAGCAGACTCCCTGCCGAGCAGGGAGCCCGATGAGGGACTCGATCCAGGGACTCCAGGATCATGACCTGAGCCGAAGGCAGTCGCTTAACCAACTGAGCCACCCAGGCGCCCTGATATATATTATTTTTTAAAGGTATTTGGAGATTGAGAGTTAGATGTCCGTATATACACACACAAACACATTTGTAAAAATATTTGGATCGCATCGTTCTTATCTGCACCTTGCTTGTTTTTTACTTTTGTTAATATTTTATGGTGTGTTTTCATTTAACAGTGATTATTAGTGTTACCCCATGCACATTATCTTGTTGTATACATATTCCACTAATATACATATTTTAAATTATTGATCATAAATAGAAAGCTTAAAGCTTAAAGTAGACCATCATGTGCTGTCACCAGGTCTAAGGATCTCATGTTTAGCTTTGTAAGATTTTGTGTCAGAGAATGGTGGTAAGGCAAAGAAGAAAGCATTTATGAAAGGTTTGTTCTCGAAAGCAAAAATCAGCCACAGATTTTATTAAAATGGAACCATCTCTCCTGCCATTTTACTACCGTGTATGTTTCATGTAGCAGTGTTGCAGACATGTATATTTTCCAAGAGCTACATTTAATTCTTATCATGTGGTTCTGCCTGAGTTTAATAGAAGTCCTTGGGGAATGAACCCATACTGTGTTGAGCCTTTATTCAGAGAGCGAGTATTGAAATCCCATCATTATAAGGAGTTGAGAGAATGTTACCTCTTTTCTTGGATGTTTTCATGTGTTACCACTTTTCTTTAGGATCTGTATACTTAAGTATTGACTGACTAGAAATTCTCTTCTTGAGCTATTCAAGTAGATTTGGCTCTGAGTAATTTAAACATGGTTGGTGCCGATTGAAATGCTAATATTGTGGATATATTATGTTGAAATATATTAAAATTAATTTCACCTGTTTATTTCTACTTTTGTTTAATGTATCTGCTAGAAAATTTAACATTAGATGTGTAGCTCACTTTATCTTTTTACTGAATTTGTGTTGCTCTAACCTTATTTTGGGCTACAGTATACATTTGGATTCTTTCTGATGACCTCTTTGTGGAAAATCATCACAGTTTCTTGTTACGTGTACCGATCTATACATTTATTTCTCCTGAGCTGTTAGCCAGGAATATTTACAGAGTTCTGGAAATGTAGTATCAGGAAAGATTGCCAGAGGATAGTAGTCTAGAATGTATAGTTGAGGAAAGAAGCCTTCAAAACAAGCGTTGACTTAATGATATTCTGGATGACATTGAGCTTTCAGTGGCAGCATTTTTAGTGTTAATCTAACAAGAACTCTGCCTATGGTGATATTTGTGATTAATGGATCTGGTCTTCATTTTTGGTTCTATAATTTTCTTTCTATAAGCATTTATGCTGAGGTTGGTGCACTGTAATATTCATGGATACTCCAAAAACCCATGGAAAGAAGTGTAGAATATTGGAAACAACAAAGGTTTTGGAGTCACACTGACCTAGATTCGAATTATTAGCCGCATAAACTAGTAAATTACTCGACAGTTCTTAGGCTCAATTTCATATTTGTAAAGTGGTGCTGATATATAACTACTGTGCTTGGTTCTTGGGAGGATTAAATAAGGTAATGTTTTCAAGTATTTAGTATAGTGTCAGGTCCATATTAGGTGCACCTCATATTATCTGGGTCAGAAAGATATGAAGAGCCAGGGAATACTCTACCAGGAATTTCTTCTCATATATACATCTATATGAAGGACAAATCTTTGTATGTATGCATGCATGTATATAGGTAATGTTTTGGGGAAGCTTTGCCTGTATGACTATTGGAGAAATGTGGCTCTGCCTAGTCTACCCAGTACGCGTACTACAGGTTTGTCTGGCTTCGTGTCGGCCCAGTACTGTGTATCTCTGATGAACAGGAGCCGTTTACTTTCATTGGAAAATGGTTGTTTGTTTATATTCCTCAAAGAAGCTCATGGTATATTTATATATTTACATATAAATATATAAATAGGTGAAACTGAAATACAACAAATCATATTTAAAATGTCTCGTATGCTAAATTTTGACATACGTATACACCCATGAAACCAGCACTCCAAAGTAATGAGCATATCCATCACCCACGATAATTTTCTCATGCTCCTTTATAATGCTTCCCTGCTGCCCCTCCCAGTAGGAAGGGAGTAGAAGAAGCACATTTTTTTAAAAAAATTTTTTAATTTTTAATTTTTTTTGAAGAAGCACATTTTAAAAAAATTTTTGATTGTTATGTTAATCACCATACATTACATCATTAGTTTTTGATGTAGTGTTCCATGATTCATTATTTGCGTATAACACCCAGTGCTCCATGCAGAACGTGCCCTCTTTAATACCCATCACCAGGCTAACCCATCCCCCCACCCCCCTCCCCTCTAGAACCCTCAGTTTGTTTTTCAGAGTCCATCGTCTCTCATGGTTCGTCTCCCCCTCCGATTTCCCCCCCTTCATTCTTCCCTTCCTGCTATCTTCTTCTTTTTTTTTTTTCTTAACATATATTGCATTATTTGTTTCAGAGGTACAGATCTGAGATTCAGTAGTCTTGCACAATTCACAACGTGAAGAAGCACATTTTTATGTATTAAGTCCCTGAGTATCACTGGGGTCTTTTTTTGGGAGGTACTTTGCTGCCATGTAGTTTAGGATGACTTTAGTCGATAGTTAAAAACATAAAGGTAGGAGGTTTTAATTCAAAGTTTTTTTTCTTCTCTACATTTGAAACTAAAGGCCTTTTGAAAGAAAAGCTTTCTATCTAGGACAAGTTTATAAAACTACTAAAGGGCTTGCAGTTTCTCTGTGTAATCATTTCAAAACAAATTTTTTTCAGCCACCAAAAGGATGCAGTCTTGACATATAAATAGAAAACAGATTGAGTTTTTGGCTGATATTTCTATACTGGTTTAAATGTTGGTTCGGTCAACTTCAGGCTTAGATTACAAGATTTGCAAATTAAAGGAAAACCAAAAGGGAAAGAACATCTGCATAGATTCTGACTTTGTGGAATTCCATACAGGCACGCTTACTGTACTTCTGGTGGAACAGGGCATGTGCACAGTGAATAAGCCCTATAAAGAGATCACTGTTCTGTTGTGCTTGTCCTAAAGAAAAAATTGATGATGAAAATTCAGTAATTCATTATGAAGAACCATGACAGTTTCCAAATCAAGTATTATTCCATAATTTTGGGAAAAAATATTTTGTTGATGTAGCTATATGGTATTTAGCCAGAATAAAATCCTGTTAAATGTCACTAGTTGTGTTACTTGATGATTTTCTTGAATCCAAGTATTGGGATTTGAGAAAGGTAATTTGCTTTAACTAAGACTTAAATATGTTTTAATCAAGGGCTATGTTGATATAATTGACAGTAAATTACTACACACTTCAGTGAGATGTAAGGAATCCTTACTTGCTTCTGGGTAAATCATACCTTGTATGTGTATGATTTAAAAATGTTTGCTATAAAAAATGTTTGCTATAGATTACCTATGCTGCTATTTCAAAGAAAGCTTTAATGTTTTTTCTCTTTTATTCTAACAAGGAACATTATATTTTTAAAAAGATTTATTTATTTATTAGAGAGAGAGTGTGCGCGAGCATGGTAGGGGAGGGGTAGAGGGAGAGGGAGAGAATCCTACAGCAGACTCCCTGCTGAGTGTGGAGCCCGACAAGAGGGGCTCGGTCTCAAAACCCATGAGATCATGACCTGAGCTGCAACCAAGAGTCGGATGCTTAACTGACCCAGGCGCCCTTATATTCTTTTAATATCATTTCAGCTACTCTTACAGTATCTGGGAATTCAGTAGTAATCCAAGGCAATGGTTGTGAACTGAGGGGAGAAGGGGGGTGATTTTGATCCCCAGGGACGCATGGCAGTGCCTGGGGACATTTTTGGTTGTTACACCTTGAGATGGGGGAAGAGCTAGTCCTATCTAGTGGGTAGAGTCAAGGATGCTGCTAAACATCCTATTATGTGGAGATCAGCCCCTGACAATAAAGAATTATCCAGCCTATGTCAATCAATAGGGCCAAGGTTGAGAAACTCGTGTCTAAGGAGACAAAAATCTACACACCAATTGAGCTGGCATTCTAGCATAGAGAGAAAAAATTAGTAAAGTAGTATAGTGGCAAGAGATATGTAAAAACTACTAGATCATGTGGTTAGGTAATATTGGACAGGGCAGGGTTTTGTGTTCTTGATGGGCTTTTGGATAATCTGATGTTTGGGCTATAGTGAATAGAACTGATGTGAACATTTGTGTCCACATGTATACATTTTTTAGTGTACATTTCTGTTTGGCATATATACCTAGGAGTGGGATTGCTAGATCATAAGTTATGCTTTGTTAGATAGTACCATGCAGTTTTCTTAAGTGTTTTGCCTTCCTACCAGTAGTCCATAAGGGTTCCAGTTGTAGTACTTCTTGTGAAAACTTGGCATTGATGGTCTTCATTTTAGCCATTCTGATGGGTATACATTGGTATCACATGTGGTTTTGTTTGCATTTTACTGATAACTAATGAACTTAGTACTTTAACATGTACTTGTAAGCTGTTTCAGTATCCTCTGAAGTGCCTGTCCAAGTCTTGCTCATTTTTCTTTTGCATTATATGTCTTTTTCTAATTCGTTTGTTGGAATCCTTTTAACGTGTGCCCCCTGTCAGTGCTTTTATGATTGAATCCTGTTTACCCCAGGGTAATGAAGCTGAACCCAAAATGTACGTGGGCATCAATACAGAAGTCCAAGAATAGCCAAGACAGTTTTGAAGAAGAAGTGGGTGGGGTTACACTGCTTGATATCAGCTTATGCATAGAAGTGGCAGTAAATAAGTTACGTTGGCATAAGGAGAAGATTTAGATTCGTTGAATACATAGAAAGTCCAGAAACAGATTCACATATTTTTTGATAAAGTTGAGGATTCATGTATGGTTCATTTGGATATTCATATGGAAAATGAAAATTGTATTCTCTACCTTATACCATGCAAAAATCAACTTAAGATGTCTTGTGGACCTTAATGTAAGAGAAAAACATAATATTTGAAGATAAAGGAATTATCTTCATGATTTTAAGGTAGGCAGATGTTCCCTAAACAGAACATAATAAATACTGACTAAAAAGGAAAAGATTTGTATTCTTTTGGTTTCAATATTACACAGAAAATTGCTTCATTTGGTGGCATATCATGAATATATGATAGCCTGTTGTGTAAATGCAATGAAAAGCTAGGTTTTTATTATTCCACAAACCTTTATTTAATGTCAGTATATGCAATTATCATCTAATGAGGACAGTATAGTAGAATGTGCATAATTTCCTATATTGATGACACTGCGGGTCCTATAAGATTGTCTTAAAATATTGGGATTTGAAATCTTGAATTTGCTTTTTCTCCATTTGTAGTGCTTTTAAAAATTTCCTTTGTTTCTTAATTTCTCTTCCTAGTATTCCAATTATTGAACACCTTTTAATAGCAGTTCTTTATGTTTGAGAAATGTAGATCCAATTGTAATGGTACAAAACAGGATACTGTTGTACAAGTCTGGTTGGAAAACTTACCTGAAAGAGGGCAGAAATCCTTCCAGCCATCCAGATCATGAAGGGGAAAAAGGACAAATAGGAAGTCCTGGCTGGTTACTTTGAAAGGGCACGCTAAGTGAAATGGTAGGAAATTTTTTTTTTAAATGCTTTAAAATCCTGGGTTTTGTATTCTGTGCAGGATCATACAGAGGGACACAGTTTTCTTGTTTATTTCTAAATGTAAAACTGTTCGTCATAACTTAGGATACTTTGAAGGGTAGGGAAAAACTCCTTTTGGACTAATACTTTGCTGAAAAACCTGAAAAAAAATTACAAACAACTTGAAGTATTATCTTATGTTTATAAGCAGATTATTATTATTTAAAAATAAACTTTCTCGCCTCAGTAAGGTAGTTGCCACAATCAATATACTATCCCAGAGGCAAGATTCATTTTTGTTGTTGTTTTTTATTTTTATTTTTTTAAAAGATTTTATTTATTTATTAGAGAGAGAATGAGAGACAGAGAGCATGAGAGGGAGGAGGGTCAGAGGGAGAAACAGACTCCCCGCTGAGCAGGGAGCCTGATGCGGGACTCGATCCCGGGACTCCAGGATCATGACCTGAGCCGAAGGCAGTCGCTTAACCAACTGAGCCACCCAGGCGCCCCTATTGTTGTTTTTTAAAGACTTCTGAGTGCATTATATCTTAATGTTAACTGATTTTTATCCTTTGTTGGGCACAATTGTTATAACAAGTGGTTTTTCTTGGCATTCAAGTAATTTTATTAACATCTTGTTTTTCAAACACGGTGTCTAAAGAAGGTGGGGGTGGGAGGGATGGGGTGGCTGGGTGATAGACATTGGGGAGGATATGTGCTATGGTGAGTGCTGTGAACTGCGTAAGACCGTTGAATCAGAGACCTGTACCTCTGAAACAAATAATATATTATATGTTAAAAAAAAAAAGAAGAAGATAGCAGGAAGGGAAAAATGAAGGGGCGGAAATCAGAGGGGGAGACGAACCATGAGAGACTATGGACTCTGAGAAACAAACTGAGGGTTTTAGAGGGGAGGGGGGGTGGGGGGATGGGTTAGCCTGGTGATGGGTATTAAGGAGGGCACGTTCTGCATGGAGCATGGGTGTTATGCACAAACAATGAATCATGGAACACTACATCAAAAACTAATGATGTAATGTATGGTGATTAACATAGCATAATAAAAAAATAAATAAAAATAAAGGTATCAGTAATAAATAAATTACATGTTGATACAAATAAAAAAAATAAAAAGGCCCAAAGAGTTCTTGCGAGATAGCCGGCATATTACTTAGCACCTCTTGCTTGGGTGTGGCTGAAGGTGCTGTGGAGGGGAGGCAGTTAGAGACGCACAAGAGCCAGCACTTTGAGTGTCCCTTTGGAGTTATTATTTTTTTTTTTTAAACGTCTAAGTGCTATAAGTGGTTTAAACATGTGGTTTACTTAAGTTCTATCACTTATTCAAATGTAACAGATACTGTTTCTCTCTGGAGAAACAGTGAGATATAAGGAATTTGTATGTTGTAAAATAACGGTTCCTATTTCGTTTTAAACCCTGTTTTCTTAGAATCTTCTCATTTCGTTGAAAAATTTCAAGAACACGTTCTGAACGCATCTGTCAGTTTTGCCCAGGCACCTTTCTCAAACAAGGAAATAAAAGTTAAGTTTATGATGACCAGATAGCTTGACGAAAACAGCTCCAGTGCATACTTCTGTGAGTCACTTGTCAAATGAAGCAGCAATATAGGCAAAACGTAACGCCCCCCTCCACTCTCACAGACAAAACTGCTGTGCTTGGGGCCGCTTGAAATTATTCAACACTAAACGCTGTAATGTTAATTAGAAGAGGAACAAACTCTACAAAGATAAATATGTTTTCAATATGATTCTTAGGGACGGTACAGTAGAAACCAGTGAATAGAGAGGAAATTTATTTCTGGCAGGACTCGACATGGAACTGTGGCTGAACTTTTTACCCTAATTACCTCCTGCTAATGCCTGCAGCGGTCTGGAATCAAAGTGGTGCTTCGGGCCCTGGAAATTCTCTGATGTGGCAAACGTTTGTTGTGTGAGGAGGGTTTCTTAAGAAAAAGCAGAATATTGTGACAGTATTTTAAAAAAATTTCTCAGTTACCACCCACCTCACTTGTTGCCTGCAAAAATAGAGTAATTGTTTGCATCTGTGTGTGCTTTTTTCCCCTCTAAGAAATAACTGTTATAAATCAATGTGACATAGATCCAGTGAACTGAGGCTTGCCTGAGGTAGGCTTTTTTTTTTTTTTTTTTTTTTAGTTTCTCCTTTATTTTAAAAATCTAGGTTCAAATATAAAGAAGTTATTATTTTCTTTAGAAGTTATTTTTGATAAGTGAGAAAAAACATTCTGCCCATTTCTTAAGAGAATTTGGATCTTTAAAGTATGTTTTTGAAAATGAAGTCTAACAACTTTTGTAGCATTGAACTGATAACTATTAAATTGCTTAATCCTGGAAGTTGAAATGGGAATTTCCAGTTTCCCTTTTTAACTCTCCATCTGACTGGGACCAGAACCTTTGAGACTTTTCTTTTTCTTTTTTCTGAAACTTTACATCATTCCATTTATCTGTCATACAATTTCTGGCTCCTTGTACATATTTTTGAAGTGAAAAGAGTAAGTTTTGTGAAAACCACCTGCTTTTCATCCTTTGCTTTTAGAATCAGTGTTTCTATACTATATATAGGATAAATACATTGACCTTGCATTTTATGTGTTTTGAGACAATCCAAATTTCAATTATGAACATCTGTGCTAACTTGTATCTCCAGCTCCAGCCCTTTACAAATCTAAAATACCTTGTAGATAATTCTTGAAAACGCTAATTGCACTGTTATTTTGTAATGCAAATAAATTCATGGTTTCACGTGAGTAGAAATGTATTTTGGCAGTCTTTTAGTTAGGTATTGTATAGAAATAGCTTTAATTTATAAAGGTGGTATATTACTAGTTTTCTTGATCCTGGGCAATAGCGGTAATTTTTATTCCTCATATAATGAAATCTAAAATTTCTTATAAGGCTGTGTCACAAATTCACATCTTGCTGTGGTTAAGCTGTGGTTACAGTTGCTCCAATACCACCTTAGTGTTTTGTATATTGTATAGTTTTGCACTGCATCTGTGACCATTCAGATAGTTTTATTTGTGAATTGTGGATGAGGGTTAGTTTTTTGAATTACCAGTTTCAAAATTATGTTGCAAATAATTTATTTTTATTTTGTTTAGTACATATGTTTGTAAAAACTTTTTAATTAGTGAAAGGCAATTATACATTTTCAGTTTAATGTATTGTTTTGAAATTATGATTATCCACAATATATGTATTTTACAACTTTTGTTGTTTGATTCCCTTTGCTTTCCCCCGCCCATTCCACCTATCTTTACAAGGACAGCCAAATAAGAAAAACATTTTTCTTCTAACTATACTATAAAGGTATCTTTTACTGTAATAATACTATTAAAACTGGAAGACCACTTATGTTTTAACTACGTCTGTATTTTTAGTCATTTAGTGCTGTTGCAATTTGATGTATACTTCATTATAAAGTAACTTTGCATATTATTATGAGAAGTATTTAAAGTCTCATCTGCTTTTTGCCTAAATCTGATACCTCAGGAAAAAGAAATGACAACAGTGTGGCTTTATTACATATTATGGAATATAAAAACATTTAGCAAAACTGAGTGTAAATATTCCTTCCACCTTTCAAACAAACACACTCTGTGGTGTACAAGTAATGATTTTCTCGAACTTCAATAAGTCAAATCAGAAGATTTGATTTAGGACAATATATTTAGTTTTCCTCTAAAAAAATAAAAGAAATGCTCAGATTTTTGTTATCATTTTAAGTATTGAGAAGGGAAAACATAGAAGTAATAGATTTTACACATATTCCTTTCTAAAACATCTCAGTACATTTTCATGTTCTTTGATTTTGAGAAATAGATTTCATTTAATCTATTAACTTTAGTTTTCCTAATTTTCTCAAGGTGTCTCAAATGATGTGATGATTTGTTGGTTTCCTTGATATATTTAATATGTTGGTTTGTATTGATTCCATGCACATTGATAAAGTCTTGGGGTAATCCTAGCATAATAAAAGCAGATATGCTTTTACACAGTATAGTGTATTTGGCCTGTGCTGGCTTGGCAGAAGTTGGTGTAATTAACATCTTTTTGTGAATTGAGCCAGACTTTAGTGTTCTCATTTCAGGTATCCCATATTTCTCATCTAAGCTATGGTTTACATATCTTTTGATATGTACCATGATTCTGTATATACTGTATCATAACAGGTAAGCAGTTATAGTTTAGATTGCTTATTAGGGAGAAAAATTCAACCAAGATTTTGCTTTGTTTTGTGGGAGCATTATTGCTTCTGCCATAAGCAACACATACATTTTCCTTGATACAGTCTTTAGTTACCACTCAAAGTTTCATTATACTAGGGAACTTACTTATGGTATATTTCTTAATCATTAAATAAAATTTTAATTTTTAACTTTTTTTTTTTTTTTTTGCCTCTGTTCTGTATCCCTCTGTCAGTGGTTTCCCTTATTTTATTTTATTTTTTTTTTTTAAAGATTTTTTTATTTATTTGACAGAGAGAGAGAGACAGCGAGAGAGGGAACACAAGCAGGGGGAGTAGGAGAGGGAGAAGCAGGCCTCCCGTGGAGCAGGGAGCCCGATGCGGGGCTCGATCCCAGGACCCTGGGATCATGACCTGAGCCGAAGGCAGACGCCCAACGACTGAGCCACCCAGGCGCCCCGGTTTCCCTTATTTTAGAGGAAAATGTCCATGGGAAGGAAAAAAATAGGAAGTTACAATTAAAACTTCTAATAGACTCACTAAATTAATATATCTTCCAAATTTATAAAATAGTGAGCAATTTATTAATTTTTCTATTAATAAAAATTTTTTACATAAGTAATTACAAAGTGAGATTTTAATTTCCTGAACTATTAATTTCAAGAATACTATATAACAGAGTATAATTGTGGCTAATTATAATATTTACTATGTGAATACCAGAGGCAGATTTATTGTTTTCTTTTGGGTTTTTGGAAGCGTACTGATAAAAGCAAAGTTGCAGCTTTCAATCTTTGTTATCTTTGTTCTCTTCTATGTCTGTAAGTCACTTTTCTAATCAACCAGTAAATGAATATCAGCACCTTGAAATGTTAACTATTTAGTATTTGAAATCTTTGCTGTTGATAGAAACATTTCCCATGGTATTTTTATTGCTGAATATTAAAAATTGTTTTTGAAGAATGAAATAAATGCTTAAAGAAAAGCTTTCCTCTATAAAATTTTACCTACATCACAGGATCATCATAATGGTTAAAATTAAATAATACATGTAATGTCTTTATAACAATAGCTGGTATTTATCAGATGCACAGTAATCAAAATAACAGAGCTGCCACAGACATGGGACTTATTAGAAAAATAAGATTCACAAAAGGTAGAATGACAAACACTTTCATATCTTTATTTTAGAAATGGAATTTTGCCAAGTATCTCTCTCTTGAATTTATTTACTCTTTAATTTTTTAAAAATACACTTTATTTTTTAGAGCAGTTTTAGGTTCACAGCAAATTTTAGCTGAGGGTAGGTACAGAAATTTCCCATTTACATGCTTCCCACACATGCATAACTTCCCCAATTATCAACACCCTCCACCAGAGTGGTACATTTGTTACACTTGATGAAGCTACATTGACACATCATAATTACCTTAGGTTCATAGTTTACATTAGGTTTTAGTTTGGGTGTTATACATTCTGTGGGTTTGGACAAATGTATAATGATATATACCGCCATTATAGTATCATGTAGAATAATTAATTGATAATAAGTAGTTAACATTTATTAGTTTTCTTAATTTTTTTTTTTTAAAGATTTTATTTATTCATTTGTCAGAGAGAGAGAGAAAGCAAGAGAGTGGCAGGCAGAGGGAGAAGCAGGCTCCCTGCTGAGCAGAGAGCCCGATGTGGGGCTTGATCCCAGGACTCTGGGATCATGACCTGAGCCGAAGGCAGCTGTTTAACTGACTGAGCCACCCAGGCGTCCCAGTTTTCTTAATTATTAATTGATTCTTTTAACAAATAGTGCTGTGTTCAACCTATAGCAATAAGCAAGATGCAGTCTCTGCAAAACTTACAGTTCTTTTGCATGAAAGGGCTGATATGTCTGTGAAATTAACTAACATTAACAGATGACATTAACTAACTTCATTTATTTTTTTTAAAGATTTTATTTATTTATTTGACAGAGAGAGATAGTGAGAGAGGGAACACAAGCAGGGGGAGTGGGAGAGGGAGAAGCAGGCCTCCTGCTGAGCAGGGATCCCGATTCGGGGCTCTATCCCAGGACCCTGGGATCATGACCCGAGCAGAAGGCAGACACTTAACAATCGGACCACCCAGGCGCCCCTAACTAACTTTGTTTGGTCCCTTTGTTTGCATTCCTTCATTAAGAATGTTTAATATCTCTAAATGATTAAAAAAACATGAAATATTCTGGGAGAATTAGTGGACAGTTCTTTTCCTCATTTGTTAGAATAAGCTAATTATATGTTTAAAATTCTATTATTGGGGTGCCTGGGTGGCTCAGTTGGTTAAGCATCTGCCTTTGGCTCAGGTCATGATCCAAGGCTCCTGGGATTGAGCCCCGCATTGGGCTCTCTGCTCAGCGGGGAGCCTGCTTCTCCCTCTTCCTCTACCTTCTGCTCCACCTACTTGTGCTCTCTCTCTCTCTCTGTTAGATAGATAAATAAATAAAATCTTAAAAAAATTCTATTGTTGTCCTTGGAAATGTTGCAGATATTAATATGAATCATTAATGTTATTTATAAATATCTCACATGTATATAATGAATCATCATATATCATTTTTAGAGTTATATAATGGTATATGATAGCTTTGAAATAAAATGTTTCCTATGTGCTAGGGTTTTAGTTATAATCTCTACATAGTTATATACTACTTCATATTAGGTCAGGTTATGTAGGAAAGTAATTAAAATATGTTTCACTTGAAAAAAATGTTTCACTTGTACCTCATTAGTCTAATTAAAACCTGTTGAGAAGTTTTAAAATGTCCTAATTTGTATTGATATTGTTGAGTTATGTATGGGGGGCAGATCCCTAGATTTTAAATTTAGGAGAGATATTTGACAGGCTTATAAACTTGTACTTTGTGTTTTTGGGAAATGACTTGTTAACTTCTTGGAAACTTGGAGGATTTTCTTCTATTCTCAAGTGATTGCACTTTAACTTTGTTTTCCTTTCATCTAGTGGAAATTTTACCTTTTTTTAGCAGATGCCAGAAAAGTTGAACTATTTAGATTTGGATGGTGAAACTCATATTAGTAGGTGTATGTATTTAATAAATAGATGTAACAAAAGATGGTGAACTAGCTATTCTAAAGGCGAAAGATTTATGCGATCTGGTGAACTAGCTATTCTAAACATTCATAACTTAAGCCCCTTTCACATTTAGCAGATTACCATACTATTCTCTTTAAATTTCAGTTAACATACAGTGTAATGTTAGTTTTAGGTGTACAATTAGTGATTCAACATTCCCATACAGCACCCGGTGCTCATCACAACAAGTGCACTCTTTAATCCCCATCACCTATTTACTTCACTAGAACTTTAATCCAGTCTACTTGGAATTGTCTTAGATTCTTTCTCCTCTACCTCTAAACTTACCTATGCCTATATTATAAAGGAATACCTGCTTATCACATCTCTGTAAGGTATCTGATCACCTAACATTTATTTCTCCAGGGGAGATGACTGGCAAACATATGTTCTTTCTTGAATATGTAAATACTAAAAAAAGTGACTATCCAAATACGTGTTTCAGAATACACAAATTTTCACAATACATGAAGCAGTAATACAGCTGAAAGGGAAATAGAGAAATCAGCATTTAAAATTAGAGATTAACACTCTTCTTTTAGGAACTGGTGTAACAAATAGAGAGGAAATCAGTAGGGATGTGGAAGACATGAACTGCAGTATCAATATGACTGAACTGATATTATATACACACCTTTTAAGTGCACATAGAATGTTTACCAAGACTGATCATATGCTGGGTTATAAAGCAAGACTGTGTTTTGTAACCACAATGCAATTAAATTAGAAATCAACAACAAAGATCTCTTTAGAAAATCTGTACAATGTTTGGAAATTAAACTGTGGGTCAAGCATAATCATGAAAAAATAGAACTGATTTTGCACTGAGTGATTAAAAGAACATAGCATGTCAGAAATTTAGGATGTAACTAAAGCAGCGACGGACAGATAGTTATAGCACTAAGTGTCACATTTGGAGAGGAGAAAAGTCTAAAACCTTTCATCTTAAGAATCTAAAAAAGAGGAGCAAGTTTACCTAAAATAAGTTAAAAGGAGGAAGATAATAAGTGGAAATCAGTGGAAGAAAATGGACAAACAAACAACAGAGAAAATCAATGAAAACATCAATGTAATTGATAGTACTTTAGTGAGACTGATGAAGAAAAACAACACACAGATTACCAATATCAAGAATGAATGTAGGGGCATTACTACAGATCTTATGGTCATTACAGGATAATAAACAATACTATGAACAACTTTATCTTTGAAAACTATGGAGAACTTAACTAAAAAAGTTATTGGTAAATGAAGAACAATCAGTAGAATAATGCTGCTAATGGAGCAGTTGATAACTGTAAACAAACATTTTGCAATTATTTTTTATAATTTAATAAACTAAGTTTCTCTCTGAAGGAAGAGCACAAACCAGAAATACAAGAACTCAGGGAAGACAGGGTGAGATAACAGAAGGGGAAGAAATAGAAGGAAAAAACCCCACAAATTTATCACAGGATTGATGGAGAAATTAGAAGGTACAGAAGGGAGAATAGATAGAAAACTGAATAAAAATGGGAGCTTGAGCAAAATGGAAAGAAAATCAGAACATTTGCATAGTTCCCAAATAAGAGAAGCTAAGACAATGAAGGAAATGTCAAATATCAGAATGGTGAGTCCCAAAATACATCATTGTACAGTTCCTATATTTCAGGAACTCAGGCTTACCTCATATTCCCCCACAACAACTTGAAGCAAATAATATAAGACCCTTGAGAAAGACTGTGTAAAGCAGCTCAATTACATTAGAATAAAAAACTATAGATCTGGTGTCAGTAAAGTTTTTCTTTTTTGCCATATACAGAATATTTCTTAGTGGATTATGTGGTCACTGTGGCAACTTCCAAACTCAGCCTTAGAAGATAAATAAATAAATAAATATATGGGTGTAGCTGTGTTCCAGTGAAACTAGCAGTAGGGGTTGGATTTGGGACATAGTTTGTTGTTATCTACTACACACTATAAGTTTTGAAAATTTTTTCTAAATAAAATTTTAAGTGCTGTATTTATGAATGGTTTTTATTTATTTTTTTAAAGAAGATTTTAATTTCTTTGTCAGAGAGAGAGAGAGAATGCGCAGGCGGGAGGGGTAGAAGGAGAGGGAGAAGCAGGCTCCCCACTGAGCAGGGAGCCCGATGCGGGGCTCGATCCCAGGACCCTGGGATCATGACCTGAGCCGAAGGCAGACGCTTAACAACTGAGCCACCCAGGCGTCCCAGAAGGCCTTGTCTTTCTTTTTTTTTTTTTTTAAAGATTTTATTTATTTATTTGAGAGAGAGAATGAGAGAGAGAGCACATGAGAGGGGGGGAGGGTCAGAGGGAGAAGCAGACTCCCCGCTAAGCAGAGAGCCCGATGCGGGACTCGATCCTGGGACTCCAGGATCATGACCTGAGCCGAAGGCAGTCGCTTAACCAACTGAGCCACCCAGGTGTCCCTTATGAATGGTCTTTAGTGGACAAAGATTGTGTAGGCATAGTGGAAAATAGTATCATAAGTATATAAATTATGTATATAAAAAGTATATAAAATATGTATATGAATATATGAAATAAACTGCAGACTTTACTTGTTCCTGTAATATCTTTTCCATAATTTGAATTTCCCTTATATTTATTTTTCATGTATTTCCTCGTATTCTAACTTTATTCCCTATCCTTTTTTAAAAAACAGCTGATTATTTAAATGTCTTTTTTTTTTTTTTTAAGATTTTTATTTATTTATTTGATAGGGAGAGACACAGCGAGAGAGGGAACACAAGCGGGGAGGGGGGTTGGGAGAGGGATAAGCAGGCTTCCCGCGTAGCAGAGAGCCCTATATGGGGCTCGATCCCAGGACCCTGGGATCATGACCTGAGCCGAAGGCAGACACTTAACCAACTGAGCCACCGAGGAGCCCCTATTTAAACATCTCCTTGAAGGTAGAGTATTTCTAATTCATTAAGTGCAAATAATAGAAACTTATTTTAAGATTCCTTTTTAAAAAAGATTTTATTTACTTGAGAGACAGAGAGTGAACAAGAGAGAGTGCGTGCACATGAGCAGGGGGAGGGGCAGGCAGAGGGAGAAGCAGGCTTCCTGCTGAGCAGGGAGCCTGAGGTGGGGCTCAATCGCAGGACTCTGCGATCATGACCTGAGCTGAAGGCAGATGCTTAACCGTCTGAGCCACCCAGGCGCCCCAGTAGAAACTTATTTTAAAAAATACAGTGTATTATGCCTTTGGCCTCCTCCTAATGGTATGTGAGATGAGGATTCCTATTGAAGAACATCTGATTCCGACCCTAATTCTAACATTACCTCCCATTTTTATGTGGAGATATTATTCCTTCCTGCATGATTACCTCCCCATGTAAAAGCATCATTAATATCACTCTCTCAACTTATGGGAGTGTTGGAAGGTTTAATTACCCAGTGTTTATTCAGCACTTTACAGAAGAAAAATGTTATTATTAACTAGGCTAATCACAAATTTAGCTTTTAATATGGTTAAGTTTCCATTTCTTTGCTTTTCTTTTTAATTACTTAATAAAAAACGTGACCAGCTGGCTTTTGTTCTTTAGGATCTGAATAAGAATACAAATAATGTAATACTATCAAAAATTTTCCTCTTATATTTAAAGGATTAGATTTAGTAACACATGTTGAAGGTTGTGCAGATTTTTCCCATTTAAAAATAAGTGTTTCCATGCTTCTTGCAATTTGTGGTAGATTTAAAATGTCTTTGCTGTTTTGTGTTTCGCTTTATACATGCACATTCTTGGAAAATGTCACTTTCTCAAATACTTTGTTCCGCTTTTCCTAATTTTGGTTCAATCTGTTAAATATCATGAATAAAAATAATAAAAGTCTTTGTAAAGGAAAATGGTATAAATGTTTACAATTTTCAAATCACAAAAGCCATATTTCACATTGCTTTAACGTGATGCTCATTGTATTGCATTACAAAAAAACTATTTTGAAAACATTGCCCATGGTAAGAAATGGCTATGATTCTAATAAAATACATGAAAAGAAAAAACGTATTGTTATAAAAATTGAAAGTAGATTCTGAGACTCAAAATTTAAGAGGCTCTTAACTATAGGAAACAAACTGAAGGTTGTTGGAGGGCGGTGGGTGGAGGGATGGGGTAATTGGGTGATGGGCATTAAGGAGGGCACTTGGGCGCCTGGGTGGCTCAGTTGGTTAAGCGACTGCCTTCGGCTCAGGTCATGATCCTGGAGTCCCAGGATCGAGTCCCGCGTCAGGCTCCCTGCTCCGCGGGGAGCCTGCTTCTCCCTTTGACCCTCCCCCCTCTCATGTGCTCTCTGTCTCTCTCATTCTCTCTGTCTCAAATAAATAAAATCTTTAAAAAAAAAAAAAAAAGGAGGGCACTTGATATAATGAACACTGGGTGTTATATGCAACTGATGAATCACTAAATTCTACACCTGAAACTAGTAGTACATTATATGTTAACTAAATTGAATTTAAATAAATTTAAAACTAAAACTAAATAAATATTTTTGATAGAGATTTATAAATTTGAGCTTAGGAGCTTAATACTGTATTATTTGTGATTATTGTTTTCCATCAGGCATGATAGATACTTTTGCATCTGTCTAATATACCATTTTTAGTCAGTCTTTAAGTTTCAAAGATAGAGTTAAGTCGTGACATCATCATTTGTTCCTGCATTATTCAAAGAAAATGCTAAAGTACTCAGTATCCTACTAAATCTTCACAAAAAATCTGAGATACCTAGGTCATTCCTCATTTTCTAGATGCTAATAACCTAGTTTTTGACAGGGGAAGGTATTACTGATTCTTCCATGGAAAGATGTACTTCAACAGGAGGACTTAACTGTACAGACCTAAAAATCTTATTTAATTTCTGTTCTTTGACCAATTCATGCTCCTTTTAGTGGTTCATTTGGCTAGGCTTCACTGTATTGTTGGCTTTTTCCTTATGTAGTAATTTTTGAATCTGAAACAGACTGTCAGAATGTTTTCCCATGTTTATAACGTGTGTATTATTATTTGTATATAAAACAATTCTGAGGTGTAATGGGTTGAGAGTTCTGATGATCATTCAACCAAAGAATATGGTTATATACACTTGGCCAAATCTACTAACTGTACAACCTCAGTTTATTAAAAACAATTTAATGCTATAACCTCAGAAAATTAAAATAACTTTTTGATTAAAAGTGCTTAATGCTCAGTAGTTTTCCAGTTTTATTATTTGGGAAACTGTCTCTGTTGTCTTAATAAAAGTAAGTTAGGATACCAACAGTGATAGCGTTAACAGAAGAACCTGAGAAATGGAAGTCCATTCATATTTGTTTCAGAATAGTGTATATTGGTAAAATTTTTAAAAGTTATTTAAATATGTATTGGTTTAGCATAATTATTCATATTCTTTTAAAATATATTTAGTTTTATTATGTTATGTTAGTCACCATACATTACATCATTAGTTTTTGATGTAGTGTTCCATGATTCATTGTTTGAGTATAACACCCAGTGCTTCATGCAATACGTGCCCTCTTTAATACCCATCACCAGGCTAACCCATCCATATTCTACTTTAAGAAATTAATAAACTAGTAAGCAGTAAATCATAACTCTAGTTACATTGGTGAAATTTAATCTTCAAATGCAGTAAGTGAAAAGACAACCTCATGTTATTTTGAAGTAGTATAATGAATGGCAGAAGAATTTAAACTTTTATATTTCCATTAAAAATCCCACTTTTTTTTTTTTAGTTTTTATTTAAATTCCAGTTAGAAAAAAAATCCTACTGCTCTTTCGCTGGGATTGTACTATATCAGATCATTATGTGCAAAAGAGGGAGAAGGTCTGTATTGGTTATCTATTGCTGTGTAAGAAATTATGACAGACTTAATGTCTTAAGATAACAGACATTTATTATTGCATAGTTTCTATGGGTTGGCACTCCAGGCACAATTTTTTTATTATTATGTTCAGTTAGGCACTGTATAGTACATCATTAGTTTTTGATTTAGTGTTCAATGATTCATTAGTTGTGTATAACTCCCAGTGTTCATTACAACATGTGCCCTCCTTAATACCCATCACTGTGTGACCCCATCCTCCCATCCCCCTCCCCTCTGAAACCCTCAGTTTGTTTCCCGGGGTCCATAGTCTCTCATGGTTCATCTCCCTCTCTGATTTCTCCCCCCTGCAGTTTTCCCTCCCTTCCCCTGTGGACCTCTGGCCTCTGGCAAGACTTATCCAAAAGAAAAGAGAAAGGACCCAAATTAATAAAATCATGAATAAAAGGGGAGAGATCACAACTAACACTAAGGGAATAGAAACAATTATTAGAAATTATTACCAGCAACTATATACTAACAAATTAAGCAACCTGGAAGAAATGGATGCCTTCCAGACACAATTAAATGGGCCCTTAGTTTAGGGTCTTAAAAGGCTGCTGTCAAGGTATCAGCAGAATTGGGTTTTTATCTGCAGGCTTGACTGGGAAAAAACCCACTCCAGAATTTACTCAGGTTCATTTCTTTGTGGATTCAGAATTGAAGGCTCTGATGTACGGCTGGCCATGTGGTGGAGGCCGTCTGCAGTTCCTGGGCATGGGACTTTCTCTCACATGGCATCTTAATTACTTAATCAGGCCACCAAGGAAAGACTATAGTGATGACCTTTGAGAGGATGGGACTAGTAATGGTTGGGAGCATGAGAAACATTTCTGAGATACTGGAAATGCTATGTAGAGTTAAATATGTGTATCTACCTTCTGAAAATTCACCAGGATGTTCATCTTAGAATTCACCATACTGTACACTCTTTTATGTATGTTTACCTCAGTTATCTTTATTTAAAAATAATTGTAGGGCGCCTGGGTGGCTCAGTCGGTTAAGCGACTGTCTTCGGCTCAGGTCATGATCCCAGGGTCCTGTGATCAAGTCCCACATCGGGCTCCCTGCTCTGCGGGGAGCCTGCTTCTCCTTCTCCCCTCCCCCTGCTGGTGTTCCCTCTCTCACTGTGTCTCTCTCTGTCAAGTAAATAAATAAAATCTTAAAAAAAATAAAATAAAATAAATAATTGTAAAACATAAAACAACTTCCAGTGACTCCTAGATTTTTCAATGTATTTTTTATTTTTATTTTTTAACATTTTTCATATTTTTCTCATATTCCTCAACTTTTCTACTTTGGAGTTAATTCTTTGATCAATATGACTTATTAATAGAAGCAAGTGGTAAATCCTACTACGGTTTAACCACAGATCATTGGATAATAGCCTTTTAAAATAGGAGATCTTTCTTGAATTCTTTTGTAAATTCCAGTTAGTTAACATACGGTGTAGTATTAGTTTCAGGTATACAATTTAGTGATTCAGCACTTAAATACAACACCCAGTGCTCATCACAAGTGCATTCCTTAATCCCCATCACCTATTTAACCCATCCCCCTCACCCACCTCCCTTTTTGATTGCAATGGAATTTCAGTTTGTTGGTAGTGGACAACCATACATTATTTCGTAAATTTATTAGGAATCTTGTAATCATTCATAATGTAAGAATGCTACTTCATAAAATATGTAGTGGTATTGGCCCCTGTTACTCTGGTGCTAACTTCTGAGGCCAAGATACCCCTTGCCTATATGATTATAGAAAATAGAAAGTGTGCTAAAGCAGTTGTTTCATCTTTCTATTTAGGAACCTGACCATAGCTAGTTCTAAGCCCTTTTTCCCTCTACTTCCCAATATTCCACATACTCTGTGGAATAGAGCTTTTCTGTGACTTCTCATGGTGGGACATAGTTTCTTCCTCCACTTTTCTGTTTTTGTTTTTTTTTTTGTATTGATATATAGTGTCCTCTCCCTCTCCCTCTTTCCTATTCCTACTCTGGTGTTCAGTTTCTAGGCTCTTTTCTTTTATATCCTTGCATTCCGCCATTGTATTGAAAGTAAATTCCTCTATATCTACAGCCTGGTTTTCTTTCAGAAGACAAAATTTCCTAATAATACTCCCTTAATTTGATTTTTGTATTCTCTGAGTTTTGTTCATTTTTATGTACTTTCTTGGATTGCTTTGTTTTATGTAGTATTTGTTTTTTTTTTTAAACTGGCTTAAAACATGTAGTTCCTCTTTCCCTAGTGTCTACATCATTGTTCAATGAAGTTAAGAGGAGATCCCATTTCCATACTCCAGACGAGATGTGCTCTCTTGCTCTTCTCTCTGTGCTCTTAGTCACACTGCTGTTATATACCTTGTGACCATCATGACAGATTGTGCCCTTTGTATAGGTTCATATTAGTCATCAGAAGAATACAGTACTCCCAGGTCATTTCTAATTCTTCCTCTCTAATCCTCGTAAGACTTTCTGGGCAGTGACGCATATCCTTTCCTCCCCTGCACTTATTCTTTTAACCTTTATTTATACTATTCATCAATACTTATCATTTGGTTTATTTCACTTATTTATGTGTTTATGTGTGTCTTCATCTACTAGAATATGCTCAATGAGGGAAAGAACTTTGGTCTGTTTTGTTCAGATTGCTTAGCACAGAGATAACTAATTAAATTTATATAATGAATTCATTAATAAAAATAAAAGGCAGTGATTCTCTTCCATCATTTTGAGAGTAAAACCTAATTTTGACACTTCGTTTTTTGTTCATTGTTTACTTCCATATTGCTCTATAAATTTAGTCATCTTTATTTAACTGTTTTAAATGTGTGATATATGAGGTGTTAGGATATTTACCATCACCTGTAATCCTCTGTTTTCTGAATATAGTTAGTTTTTTTCTTTTTTTGTTTTCCTTTTTAAGGTGCTGTGGTATATCTCTATATGGATACAGTTTTATAATTATACCTATCCATAAGTTTCTTGTCTTTATGTTAGATACCTTCTCTAGTCATATAAGGGGAGGGCCTTTGTAGTAAAGAGCATGGCCTTTTAAGACTCCTGACTACTCATGGAATGGTTAGTAGGACATTTCTTATTAAGTTGATTATGGCTGGCAGATCATTTAATTGACCTGATTGGTAAAAGTATCATGAGATTTCAAAGAAAGAAGCAAGTACTTCAAGCTGGGAGGATGCCATTGTAATCAGTCTGAAGAATTTTTGAGATACAGGTGTGTAGAGATGGGAATGAAAGAGCCAGGTAGATAGAGACCATGAGTAAAAAAGGCACTAATGGTACATGGGCTAGAGTACAAGTTGAAAGAAGAGAGTGTCAACTAAATATTAAAAAAAAATTGAGTCTGTATCATGGAGGGCGTTATTTGCTTAAATGAAAGATTGAGCTTTATGACAAAGGGGTGTCTTTGATAGTTTCTGAAACAGGAATAAATAATTAGAGGTATTGTTTAGGAGGATTGCTATGGCAAAGTAGATAGATTTTTAAGTTGGTAACCTTTTAGCGTGATACGATGAAATAGATCACAAATCCCCATGCCTATAGTCCTAATTGTGGGCACTGCTCATTACACTCTATTTCTGAACATCTTGTTTTTCCTTCATCCACTCTGATTACTCCTTCAAAAATATTTATTGATGGTATACTATGTTCTAGGCACATGACGAGGGCATGAGAAATGAATGATATGTTGTCATATCTTGGCTTGAACAAGATCACAGTATATTGGAGACTTGAAAATAAATAATTTTAATAAGCATAAAAATATTGTTCTATTTTTGAAATGTCCTTGTTTCCCAAGGTTCTGTCCTCTTCTATTCTCTGGGTTAAGTTTTCCCTTTCTATTTATCAGCTTTTTCTGTCAATATGGTTGAATAGATAAACACAGATGCCCCCACCAGCTGTCTTGTTCAATAATATTACTGTGTTTCTCAGATTGGATAATGGCATGTATCCATCATTATAGTGTCAAGCAGAGTATTTTCACTGCCCTAAAAATCCTCTATGCTCTACCTATTCATCCCTTCTTCCCCTAACTTCTGGCAAGCACTGATCTTTTTACTGTCTCCATAAATTTGCCTTTTCCAGAATGTCATATAATTGGAACTTCATTTCACTTTAAGGCCAAATAATATCATATGTGTATACCACAATTTGTTTATGCTTTCATCAGTTAAGGGACGTATGGGTTGTTTCTACTTTGTGGTTGTTATGAATAATGCTGATATGAATGTTCATGTATGTGTTTTTCTATGGACATATGGTTTCATTTCTCATGGATATACACCTAGGAATGGAATTACTGGGTCATGTGGTAGTTCTGTGTCTAGCTTTTTAAAGAGCCATCAAACTGTTTTCCACAAAGGCTGCACCACTTGACATTCCCACCAGCAATGGACCAGGGTTCCACTCTACATCCTTGCCAACGCTTGTTCTTTTTCAGTTGTTTTATTATGACTAACCTAGTGCATGGGAAGTGGTATCTCATTGTGGTTTTGATTTGCATTTCCCTAATAACTAATGATGTTAAGCATCTTTTCATATGTTTGCTGGCCATATCTCTGTCTTCTTTGGAGAAATGTCTTATTGTATCTTTTGCCTTTTTGTAAATATGGGTTGTTTGTCTTCTTCTTACTGAATAGTAAGAGTTCAATATATTCTGGATACTAGACTCTTATCTGATCTCTGATTTGCAAATATTGTCGCATATTTTTTAGGTTGTCTTTTCACTTTCTTTTTTTAAAATTTAAATTCAAGTTAGTTAATATATAGTGTATTATTAGTTTCAGGGTAGAGTTTAGTGATTCATCAGTTGCATATAGCACCCAGTGTTCATTACAATATGTGACCTCCTTAATGCCCATCACCCAATTATCCCAACCCCCCTCCCCCATTCACCTCACTTCCACCAACCCTCAGTTTGTTCCACAGATGAGTGAAATCATGTGGTATTTGTCATTCTCTGACTTATTTCACTTAGCATAATACACTCAAGTTCTAGCCATGTCATTGCAAATGGCAGGATTTCATTCTTTTTGATGTCTGAGTAATATTCCATTGTGTGTGTGTGTGTGTGTGTGTGTGTGTGTATATATATATAGATTTTAAAAATTTTTTATTGTTATGTTAATCACCATACATTACATCATTAGTTTTTGATGTAGTGTTCCATGATTCATTGTTTGTGCATAACACCCAGTGCTCCATGCAGAACGTGCCCTCTTTAATACCCATCACCAGGCTAACCCATCCTCCCACCCCCCTCCCCTCTAGAACCCTCAGTTTGTTTTTCAGAGTCCATCATCTCTTATGGTTCGTCTCCCCCTCCGATTTCCCCCCCTTCATTCTTCCCCTCCTGCTCCTCCTGCTATCTTCTTCTTCTTTTTTCATTTTCTTAACATATATTGCATTATTTGTTTCAGAGGTACACATCTGTGATTCAACAGTCTTGCACAATTCGCAGTGCTCACCATAGCACGTACCCTCCCCAATGTCTATCACCCAGCCACCCCCATCCCTCCCACCCCCCACCACTCCAGCAACCCTCAGTTTGTTTCCTGAGATTAAGAATTCCTCATATCAGTGAGGTCATATGATACATGTCTTTGTCTGATTGACTTACTTCGCTCAGCATAACACCCTCCAGTTCCATCCACGTCGTTGCAAATGGCAAGATCTCATTCCTTTGATGGCTGCATAATATTCCATTGTATATATATACCACATCTTCTTTATCCATTCATCTTTTGATTGGACATCTTGGCTCTTTCCACAGTTTGGCTATTGTGGACATTGCTGCTATAGACATCGGGGTGCACATACCCCTTTGGATCCCTACATTTGTATCTTTGGGGTAAATACTCAGTAGTGCAATTGCAGGATCGTATGGTAGCTCTATTTTCAACTTTTTGAGGAACCTCCATACTGTCTTCCAGAGTGGTTGCACCAGCTTGCATTCCCACCAACAGTGTAGGAGGGTTCCCCTTTCTCCGCATCCCTGCCAACATCTGTCGTTTCCTGACTTGTTAATTTTAGCCATTCTGACTGGTGTGAGGTGGTATCTCATTGAGGTTTTGATTTGGATTTCCCTGATGCCGAGTGATGTTGAGCACTTTTTCATGTGTCTGTTGGCCATTTGGATGTCTTCTTTGGAAAAATGTCTGTTCATGTCTTCTGCCCATTTCTTGATTGGATTCTTTGATCTTTGGGTGTTGAGTTTGATAAGTTCTTTATAGATTTTGGATACTAGCCCTTTATCTGATAGGTCATTTACAGATATCTTCTCCCAGTTTTTTTACTTTCTTGATAATGTCCTTTGTTTTTGTTCTTTTAAAAAGATTTTATTTATTTGAGAGAGAGAAAGAGAGAACGAGCAGGGGAGGGGCAGTGGGAGAGGGAGAAGCAGACACCCCTCCCTGCTGAGCAGGAAGCCTGATATGGGGCTTGATCCCAGGATCCTGAGATCATGACCTGAGCCGAAGGCAGATGCTTAACCAGTTGAGCCACCCAGGTGCCCCTGATAATGTCCTTTGATGCACAAAAGTCTTCAGTATTGATGTAAACCAATTTATGTATTTTTTCTTTTGTTGCTTGTGCTTTTGGTATCATATCTAAGAATATTGCCAAATCCAAGGTCATGAAGATTTATCTCTGTATTTCCTTCTAAGAGTTTTATAGTTTTAGATCTTATATTTAGGTCTTTAATCCATTTTGAGTTAATTTTTATTTATGATATAAGATAGGAGTCCAACTTCATTCTTTTGCATGTAGACTTTCAGTTTATCCAGAACGATTTCTTGAAGATACTCTTTTTTTCCCTCGTTGAATAGATTTGGCACCTTTTTTGAAAACTAATTGATCATAGATTATTTCTGGAATCTGAATTCTGTTCCATTGTTTTATATATCTGATGTTATGTGTGTATCACAGTGTTTTGATTAAAATCTCTTTATTGTAAGTTTTGCAGTTGGGAATGTGAGTCTGCCAGGTTTGTTCTTTTTCAGTACATGTGGCTATTTGGGGCCTCTTGCAATTCCATTTGCTTTTAGGTTTGCTTCATTTCTGCAAAAAAAGGCAGAAACTGGAATTTTGATAGAGATTGCATTGCTCTTGTTAATGGAACTGCTTTCTTAATTTCTCTTTTGGATTGATAATTGCTGTTTTATATGTGTTGATCTTGGACCCTGCAACTTTCCAGAATTTATCAGTTCTTGTATTATTTTGTGGATTTGGGGGGATTTTTTATATATTGGATCATGTTGTCTGTGAATAGAGTGAGTTGATGAAACTTCTTTTCTAACTTAGGAGCTTTTTATTTTTATTTTTCTTGCCTAATTGCTTTTGCTAGATTTTTCAGTACAATGTTGAATAGCAGTGTTAAAAGTGGGCATCCTTTTCTTTTTCCTGATCTTAGGGGGAAAGCATTCAGTCTTTTACCATTGAGTATACTATTAGCCGTGGGTGTTTCATAAATGCCCTTTATCATATTTGGAAATTTTCTTTTATTCCTAATTTCTTATATGTTTTTATCATGAAAGGATGTTGAATTTTGGAAAATGCTTTTTCTCTATCAGTTGAGACAGACATGTGTCTCCCCCTCCCCCCCATATTCCATTAATGTGGTGTTGATTGTTAAGGAGTTTATTATCTAATTCCACATATTTGTGGCCCAGTGATTATTTAAGAGGTTATTGTTTAATTCAACATATTTGTGAATTTCCAGTTTTCCTTCTGGTTTTGATTAGCAATTTCATTCCATTTTGGTTAGAAAGCTTGTTTTCATTGTTTTTAAATTTATTGAGACTTGTTATGTGGCTAACATATGGTGTATCCTGTAGAATGTTCCATGTGCACTTCAGAAGAATGTGTATTCTGTTGTTGGGTGGAATCTTCTATAAGTTGGTTACATTTAGTTGATTTATAATGTTGCTCATAAGCTGTGTTAATTTTTCTTCATTCTTTTTAAATTTTCCTCTGATGTGTAATTTCAGTTGTCTTATTTTCAAGTTTGCACATTCTATCTTCTGCCTATTCTGATATTCAGATTTCTGAAACCTTTAGGTGTTTTCCATTTTAATTACTGTACTTTTCAGTTCCATTATTTCTATGTGGTTCCTGTTTCATAATTCCTAGATCTTTTTTTTTTTTTTTAAAGATTTTATTTATTTATTTGACAGAGAGAGACACAGCAAGAGAGGGAACACAAGCAGGGGGAGTGGAGGAGGGAGAAGGAGGCTTCCCGTGGAGCAGGGAGCCTGACACAGGGCTCGATCCCAGGACCCTGGGATCATGACCTGAGCTGAAGGCAGACGCTTAACGACGGAGCCACCCAGGCGCCCCTAATTCCCAGATCTTTATTGATAGTCTCAATCTGTTAGTTTATCCTCCTCTCTGTATTTTCTTTTAGCTCTTTGAGCGTGATATTTAAGTCAATTGATATAAATTCTTTGTATACTAAGTACAATATCTGGGTTTCCTCAGTGTTTCTCTCCATTTATTTCTGTGAATATGCCATACTTTCCTGGTTCTTTGTGTGCCTTGCAATTTTTTGTTGAACAGTGGGCATTTGAATGTTGTAATCTGCAACTCTGAAGATCAGATTGTCCTCCTCCTCAGATTATGCTGTTTTTGCCTGCATCCACCCATTGTTTAGTGGCTTTTCCAAACTCTTTTTGTAAAGACTATATGTATTGTCTTAAGTGATTACTGAAATCTCTATTATCTTGGCAGTCAGGCAGTGACCTGACAGAGATTTTCTTAAGTGGCAGACACCAACAAGAAAAAAATAAAAACTCTAACATTTGCAAGTTGGTACTGAGCTGGGATAGTCCATGAGTGCGAAGTGCTGGCATCTGTAACACTGCCTTAGGCTTCATCTCCAGCTTGTTGCAGAATCAAAGGCCCAGCCAAAGATGCAAGTCGTGTCTTTGCAGTTCTTTTTTGAGCAAACATCCAGCTCTGGGCATGTGTATTATATTCTTGATAACCCAGTTTATCATTCAGTGTACACACCCACACTCACACACATGGTTTTTCTTTCTTTTTCATTTTATTTTTTCTTTATTTTCTTTTGTTATTTTTAATTTAAATTTTGTTAGTTAACATACAGTGCAATACTGTTTTCTGGGGTTTTCTTTCTTTCTTTTTTTTTTTTTTAAAGATTTTATTTATTTATTTGACAGAGAGAGACACAGTGAGAGAGGAACACAAGCAGGGGGAGTGGCAGAGGGAGAGGCAGGCTTCCCGCCAAGCGGGGAGCCCGATGCGGGGCTTGATCCCGGGACGCTGGGATCATGACCTGAGCCAAAGGCAGGCGCTTAACGAATGAGCCACCCAGGCGCCCCGGTTTTCTTTCTTTTTAAAAAATTTTGTTTTAATTCCAGTATAGTTAACATACAGTGTTATATAGTTTCAGGTATAAAATACAGTGATTCAACATGATTTTCATTTAAAGGAATTGGCTTACATGATTGTGGGGGCTTACTGTGAAATAGTGTAGGCTGGTAGGCTGGAAACATCAGGCGGGGATTGATGCTATAGTCTTAAGGCAGAATTTCTTCAATAATATGTATTTCCATTGCTGGGAAAATTGGACAGCCACATGCAGAAGAATGAAACTCGACCATTCTCTAATACCATTCACAAAGATAAACTCAAAGTGGATGAAAGACCTCAATGTGAGACAGGAATCC
>NC_058417.1:24937346-25021257 GCF_002201575.2 Neomonachus schauinslandi
GCTGTGAATTGTGCAAGACTGTTGAATCTCAGATCTGTACCTCTGAAACAAATAATGCAATATATGTTAAGAAAAAAAAAAGAAGAACGTAGCAGGAGGGGAAGAATGAAGCGGGGGAAATCGGAGGGGTAGACGAACCATGAGAGACGATGGACTCTGAAAAACAAACAGGGTTCTAGAGGGGAGGGGGGTGGGAGGATGGGTTAGCCTGGTGGTGGGTATTGAGGAGGGCACATTCTGCATGGAGCACTGGGTGTTATGCACAAACAATGAATCATGGAACACTTCATCTAAAACTAATGATGTAATGTATGGGGATTAACATAAGAATAAAAAAAAAAAAGAAGATGTGGTCCATATATACAATGGAATATTACTCAGCCATCAGAAAAGATGAATACCCAACTTTTACATCAACATGAATGGGACTGGAAGAGATTATGCTAAGTGAAATAAGTCAAGCAGAGAAAGTCAATTATCATATGGTTTCACTTATTTGTGGAGCATAAGGAATAGCATGGAGGACATTAGGAGAAGGAAGGGAAAAATGGGGGGGGGGGAATTGGAGGGAGAGATGAACCATGAGAGACTATGGACTCTGAGAAACAAACAGGGTTTTAGAGGGGAGGGGGGAGGGGGGATTGGTTAGCCCAGTGATGGGTATTAAGGAGGGCACATACTGCATGGAGCACTGGGTGTTATATGAAGACAATGGATCGTAGATCACTACATCAAAAACTAATAATGTATGGTGACTAACATAACATAATAAAATTAAAAAAATATATGTATTTCCATTAATTGAATCTCTATGTTTAGTTCTTTTTATCTGCTCTTTTCCATTTCATCCCTTTTATTCATTTCCTCTTCATTCTGGAAATGTTTCTGAGGTTTATCCTGTACTTCACAGGTTCAATTTTCTGAACAAAAGTTGGATATCACTAAAATATTTCTGCTCTTCAAAAACACTGTCAGTAGAATGAGAATATGAAACACAGACTGGGAGAAAACACTTGGAAAATACATATCTGACAAAGGACAGTTATCCAAAATATATAGAGACCTCTTAAAACCCAACAATAAGAAAGTGAAAAACCTGATTAAAAATTGGGCAAAAGATGTCAACTGAGCATATGAAAATATGCTCCATATCTTATATCATCAGGGAAATTCAAATTAAAACAACAATCAGATACCACTACACACCTATTAGAATGGCCAAAATCCAGAAAACTGATACCGTCAAATGCTGGTAAGGTTGTGGAGCAACAGGAACTCTCATTCATTTCTGGTAGGAATGCAAAATAGTAAAACCACTTTGATAGACATTTTGGCAATTTCATACAAAGCTAAACTCTTGCCATATGATTCATGAAATTCCCTTGCTTGGTATTTACCCAAAGGAGTTGAAAATTTATATTTGCACAAAAAGTGCACTCAGGTGTTTATATTAGCTTTATTTATAATTGCTAGAACATGGAACAATCAGGATATCCTTCAGTAGATAAATAGATAAACTGTGGTACATCCAGGTAATGGAATGTTAATCAGGACTAAAATGAGCTATCAAGCATAAAAAGAAATGGAGGAAAATTAAATGCGTATTGCTAAGTGAAAGAAGTCAGTCTGAAAAGACTACATCCTCTATGATTTCAGCTCTACTCTGGTAAAGGCAAAACTGGAGATAGTAAAAAGATCAGTGTTTGCCAGGGTGGTTGAAGGAAGGATGAATAGGCAAAGCATACAGGAATTTTAGGGTAATGAGTTTATTCTTTATGATACTATAATGTTGGATATGTGTCATTATAAATTTATCCAAACCCATAGAATGTACAACACCAAGAGTGAACCCTTATGTAAGCTGTGGACTTTGGGTGATTATATGTCATTGTAAGTTCATCAGTTATAGCAAACATTCCATTCTGATGGGGGATGTTCATAAAGGGTAGTCTATGCATGAATGGTGGGAGGGGTATATGGAAAATCTCTGTATCTTCTACTCAATTTTGCTGTGAAGCAAAAACTGCTCTAAAAATAAAAAATTGTTATTAAATATATTTATATTAACAATATTTTTTAATGTGATGAAAATTATGACAGAGAAAGTAAGAAATACTGAAGTAGGCAAGGTATTTAGATGGAAATGTTTAGTGTTTTCTTGTTTATCTTCTATATTTATAATATATTCAATATTTTTTCTTTTAAGAAATCTATTTTGTTTTATAGTTCCTTGCTGCTTAATTTAACCATTGCATTTTCAATAATGGAAACTTTTTTAAAAATTTGCCCTTCAAATAGTTCTCATCAACACTCTTCACTGAAATGATTGAACTGTGTAAATACTGTCCTATTGGCTGTGGGAAGAGTTTTCCCTCCCTAAGAAAAGCTTAATAATTTCCCTTATGGGTATAGGTTGTGGGTACAATAGGTAACAGATTATTCTGATACAAAATTTTTCAGCTTATGTTCTTGGTTACTCACCATAAAACAAGCTACTTAGGTAAAGAGAAGGTCAGTTAAGGACCATTTGTGTTTATTTCTTTTTATATTTATCATGAAAAGTACAACAGAATTTTATACTATGCATGTTGATACCTATGTATTGGAAAGACAGAGGTGCCGGGGCCACAAGTTAGACTTCCTGAACCAACCATTTAAGAATACAGATTACATCATTCCCCCTTTCTCTCCAACCTCTGGTGTTTGCTTGCAATATATTTAGTTACATTTTAAATTTGGCTCTCAACATTTCTACGTGGAACTTTTTTTCTTAAGGAATTAATCAGGTTTATTGTAAAGTTAAGTGATAGCTTTATGTTTAATGTCAGATACAAACCTGTAAAAATGTTAACCCATTTGAGTTCTGGAGATCTAATGAAGACTCATTCTCTGTACAACTTTCTTGTGGCACTATCTGGTGCATATTAGAGTGCAAAGTAAAAGCTTATTTCATGTCTGTATATTTTAGTTTTAGTTTAACACGTATCCTTTCTGTTATGGGGCATGCATACTGCTGATGTTATGGAAAGCTTTCTCATCAGCCTATCCATGAGGAAAATTAAGATTGTCTTGCTGTGTCCCAGGGAAATAGTCAAGGCTTTTAAAAAGAGAGAAAAACAAAAGGGTATGTCAGGCGTGTACATAACTGTGCTATTGGCAAGTAGCATGACTCCTTTATGGATGTGTGACTTTCTGAAAACTCTGGTTTTAAAAGAATTATCTTTTTCTGTTAGGCATTGAATAAGAGCTTTTTTTCCATATATAAATAGATTTTTCAATTCTACCAAGCCTCGTTCGGTCAACTCGACACTTCTATTGAAAGTTTTGTGCAGGAAGAATCTCAGTTGTGACATTGTATGGATGCCAGTGAAATGATCAGAATTCAAGTTTCTAGTGTACTGTTGCTATAATGAGCTGCTAATTGAAGGTGACAGGCTGTTTTTTTCTTCCCAGTTGGTCTGGCAAAATGTTAGATTTCATTCATTATTAACTCATTGCTTCTCAGCAGAGGACTGGATTAATTACTTGGGAACATTAAGAAAAGAATTTTTGCCTTGTGTCAGTTTTAGAGATTGAAGTTCAGGTTTTAATTAGGTTCTCCCCCACCTCCAGTTTGGCCAGTTGTATACAGTTGTGTTGTAAGGACCCTCCATAATCAAGATACAGCAATGTTGCCATCATCTACTACATTTTTTCATGGCACTTCCCTCTTTCCCTGCCCCGTGGCAACCACTGATCTGCTTCCTATAATTATAGTTTTCCCTTTCTACCTTTTCATGGAAAGGGACTCATGCAGTATATAGACTTCTGTATCTGGCCTTTTTCCACTTCATAATGGTTTTGAGATTCATTTATGTTGTTGTATGGATAGCTCGTTCTTTAAAATTGCTGAGTAATATTCCGTTGCTTCAGTATATCACAGTCTATTTATCCATTCACCTATTGATCTACATTAAGTGTTGTCTTATTATGAATAACAAATTACCTAGATGTGACATATGGTAAGCGTATGTTTAATGTATAAAAGCTGCTAAACTATTTTTCAAAGTGACTGTACCATTTTGCATTCCCAACAGGAATGTATGACATTTTAATTACTTTGCATTCTTGTATTACCAGTCTTTTAAATTTTAGCCATTCTAGTGAGTGTAGTGGTATCCCTTAGTGGTTTAGTGGTTTTAATTTGCATTTCACTTCATCTTTTCAAGTGCTTAGTTGCTATCTGTATATTTTGGTATAGTGTCTTGCAACATATTATGGCCATTAAAACATGCGTTGTATGTATCATTATTATTGAGTGATAAGAGTTCTTTTTTATGTTCTGGATACAAACCCTTTGTCAGATACATCTTTTGAAAATATTTTCTCACAATATGGGACTTGCTTGTTCATTTTTTTTTTTTAAAGATTTTATTTATTTATTTGACAGAGAGAGACACAGCGAGAGAGGGAACACAAGCAGGGGGAGTGGGAGAGGGAGAAGCAGGCTCCCCGCAGAGCAGGGAGCCCGATGTGGGACTCGATCCCAGGACCCTGGGATCATGACCTGAGCTGAAGGCAGGCGCTTAACCAACTGAGCCACCCAGGCGCCCTTGCTTGTTCATTTTTAAATATCTATATTAAAAAATAAAAGTTGTCAATTTTGATAATTTTGGGTTGTCAGTTATGTCTGTGTTCATGCTTTCTTTTTCTTGTTTAAGCAATTTTTACCTAAATTTTGTTCTAGAAACTATTTGGTCCTTATGTTTGGTTCTTATCTTCTTGGACTGTGATCTATTTTGAGTTAATTTTTGTATATAAGTTAGGGGAAATTTTAAATCCTTCCATGCAAATATCTAATTTTTAAAAACAACATTTGTTCAAACACTGTTCTTTCATCACTTAATTATATGGTACCTTTGATGAGAATCATTTGGCCATATGTGTGAGTTTATTTATGGACTCTCTTTTCTGTTCCCTTGACCTATATGTCTGTGCTCAGACCAGTATCATAATACCTTTTTTCCCTTAAATTGAGATATAATTGCCCTATGACATTATGTTAGTTTCAGGTATATAATACAATGATTTGATATTTGTATATATTGCAAAATGATCACCACAGTAAGTCTAGTTAACATTCGTCACCACATAGTTACCATTTTTTTTTTTTCTTGGTGAGAACTTTTAAGATCTACTCTCTTAGCAACTTTTAAATATATAATGCAGGATTGTTAACTCTAGTCACCATGCTGTACATTACATCTGCAGGACTTGTTAATCTTATAATTGGATGTTTGTTCCTTTTGACCATCTTTTCCCATTTTGCATTACCCTTACCTTTGGCAACTCCCAGTCTGTTCTCTGTATTGAAGAGTTCAGGTTTTCTGTTTTTTAAAATTCTGCATATAAGTGAGTTCATACAGTATTTGTCTTTGTCTGATTTATTTCATTCAGCATAATGCCCTCAAGGTCTATCCATATCACAAACGACAAGATTTCCTTTTTTTTTTTAATATAAGATGCCTGAATAATATTCCATTGCATATCTATATCTGTATCTAACACATTTTCTCTATCCACGTATCCATTGATGGACACAGGTTGCGTCCATGTCTTAGCTGTTGTAAATAGTGCTGCAATGAACATGGCAGTGCATAGTGCATCTTTTTGAGTGTTTTTTTTTTTTTTATAAGTACCCAGAGGTGGAATTGCTGGATGATAGTTCTATTTTTACTTATTTTTTTAAGTTTTTATTTAGTAGGGTATCTAAACATTTTTGTTTAAATGATGGATAGAATTTATAAATGAAGCCATTTTTGAGGATTTCACTGTGAGAAGTTTTAAATTATGAGTTCAGTTTCTTTTATAGATACTGGGATATTCAGATTGTTTCTTTATAGATTGGTTTAGATTGGTTTCAGAAAACGAGGTTTTAGTTCCATAGATTTTTTTCTTTTGCTTACTCCACTTTCATTCCATTTCATATTGTATTATTAGTTCCCTCATTGTACTTCTATTGGATTTAACTTGCTCTCCTTTTCCTACTTTGTTAAGATGGAAACATCAATCTCTTTATCTGTTCTAGTGTCAAGAACCCAGTGTCTTAATTACTGTACCTTTCCAATATAAGTCTGATCATGTGGAATGCATATTTATATACATTTTAGAATGAGGTCTCATTCTTCGATTTTTTATTAGGGTAGAACTGTATCAGTTTAGAAAGTCTGTCAGCCTATGGTATATACTTCAGTTTATTTTGCTTTGTTTTGTTTTGTTTCTTTTTGTGTAAATATGTCAAAGTCTTAGATTTATTCCAAGATATTCAGTATATTCACATATTCAACATGTATATTTTAAAATTTCACTTTATAATGGTTTGTGCTTAATTTATAAAAATACAGGTGCTGTTGTATTAGTGACCCGGGTAAATTGATATATCAGTTAATTAACAACCCATATTAACAATCCATATATTAATGGTTCATCTTTATTGTGAGGTTGTCTTTTTTTTTTTAAAGATTTTATTTATTTCAGAGAGAGAGAGAGAGAGAAAGCACAAGCATGAATGGGGGGAGGGGCAGAGGGAGAAGCAGACTCCCTGCTGAGCAGGGAGCCTCATGTGGGGCTCCATCCCAGGACCCTGGGATCATGACCTGAGCCGAAGGCATGACTCATTTAACGAACTGAGCCACCCAGGCACCCCTGTTATGGGGTTGTCTTATGTATATTTGGACATACATATTTGTATTACTGAGTTTTATACTTACACTCAAGTTCTTGGCAAATAATGACAGCTTTATTTCTTCCATATAGTAATTTATTTTCTTGCCTTATGCACAAGACCTTCCATACTATGTTGAGTATATGTGGTTTGATAATGAGTATTCTTGTCTAGTTCCTGATTTTAGGGTGACGATTTTCAGTGTTTTACCATTACATATGATTGATAGTTTTTTATTAGTTTTAAGGTTGCTGTACTTGATCAGATTAATGAAATGTTTCTTATGGTGAACAGTTTTTTAAGTATCAAATACTTCTTTGCCTTTATTAAGATTTATTAAAAATCTCATGATTTTTTTTCTTTTCTATAGTAATAATTTGGTGAGTGAGTTTCATTTTCTTTTTCCCAAATTTTGCATTTCTGAAATGAGTTAATTGGGATATATTATGATTTTTTTTTAATAGTTCATATCAATTTCCTTGTTAATTAGGGGTTTTATGTCATGTTAATAAGAAAATGTAGAGTTTTTTATTGATCATCCATGTATTTTATTCATATCATATGAATAATTCATGTTCTTTTTAAAATTTTCATTAATTTTTTTTGTTATGTTCAGTTAACCACTGTATAGTATATAATGAATCATTGAAAATGTAGAGTTTACTGGCCCTCCCACATTTTAAAAAATAATGGCTTTTGTCTCTCTCTCTTTTTTTTTTTTTTTAGCACAAGTCCACCTTACTGTTGTGTAGATCTCTATTCACTTCGTACTGGGGAGATGGTCAAGTCTATTCAGTTTAAAACACCTATCTATGATCTCCATTGCAACAAACGGTAAGAATTTCTTCCTGTGATTCTTGTTCAAGGTAAGATACCTCCTGGGCAGGTAGAGCTCTACTAGTATTATTTACCATCGTTGACTTATCTTGTAAAGAAGTCACAAAATACCTTCTGAATTCTGCCAAATGGAGTAACTGTTAAGATTTCTGAATGAATGTTTTTAAACTTCCAGTCTTGACCCATGAGTGTATTAAGTTTAGTGAGTCATAACTAGCATTTAAAAACTGAAATGGAAAAGAATAAAAAGTATCTGAGCAAATGTACAAAGATTAAATATTGCTTTGAAGAACTTTTTTACATGTATAACATAAATTTTTAATAGATAGAATGTTTGTGCTTCTGTGGTTTATGATATGCAATATAACTTTCCTATTAGCATTCATCAAAATGAAGCATATTCTGAACAATAAAAATGACTTTTAAATATTGTTATTTCACAGTAGAGCTAAAACATGGACTAGATAGATTTTCCTTCTTTAAAATCTATTTTGTTGATATCTCTAGGAAAATTCAGATCTGGGTTGAACCTGACCTAACGATAATGCAGAATTAATTTATAGCCATTGAACATTAGCGGAGATAGGGGCTTTAAGGATCTGCTATTACTCAATACTTCCTTCTACATTTGAGAAAACTGCAGCCCTGCAATGGTAAATGTCTTGATCGAGGTCATGGATGGAAACTGTAAATCTTACATCTCATCAAAAAGCAAACACATGGAACATGGAAAACACAGTAATTTATGCTGTGTCAATATAAAATAAATTTTGTAATAAAAGTCTCTCGGGTTAGATTTTAAAGAGATTCAAGGAATGACTCAGAAAGCTTTACTATAGAAAGAGGGTAAAGACATACCTGACAAATACAAACTACAAGAACATGTGGGGTTTGATACTAATGATAAACATCTTTGAATTCAAGTACAAAAACATGAAATAGGACAAAGAAAAGCTGTTCAGTGATAGTGTGCAGTTCATAGTGGAGATCTAATTATTATGCATATTTATACTTCAAATAATATCAAACTCAAAATTATAGGAAACAGAAATATTATTGCTGGGATAATGTAATTATCCAATGACACATCAAATTATTCAAAATCAATATTATTGAATGGGTGGATCCAGTGGGTAATATATTTAACCTGGGAAAATATAATGAAAGCTCTTCTTCAAGTGTCCTTTGTGCTCCCACAAAATAGATTACGTACATATTTAGCCAAACAGAAAATTGAACACACTTGAAAAGGGAGATTAAGTACAAATACGATTTTTAGGTCATAATTTACCTGTATTACATATACACAAATATATTAGAAAACAGAAAAACACAATGCAGTTAAAATTTTAAAAAAGTATTTCTTGCATTATTTTTTTAAGCTGTTACAGTAAATCTGCGCTTGTTCCAAGTACTGTGTTTCTAGATGATGCAGTTAGGTCAACTTTTCTTACAACAAATATTTTTGTGTTTGTTGCTTTTAATTTTAGCTGTGAAATAATAAGCACATTTAATATCTTAACATATATAAATTACCTTGAAAATTAATACAGTTAATCTTTTCATAGTCATCTGTGTGCTCATCATAGGTGATTATGATTGTGAAACTTCTGAGTAGGGGTAAAAGCAGATAAAAGTGATTTATGAAATGAGATGTCATTAATGAAAAGTGATTATGAAATTCTCTGGAAATTTGGTTGATGTAGCTAAGGTTCATAAAGAAAAACCATTGAAGATATGTTCCAACAACAAAAAAAATCTGTTGATTTGGATACATTATGTAATTTTAAAACATTGATTTTCCATTTAGAAGTTGCATGAGTTCAGATGTGGTAAAGGTTAGAGGAAAAGTTATTGTGTGGATGTCAGGATACTGCTTAGATTTTGCTCTATAAAATGTCAGCTCTGATTCTCCCTGGTTAATTCTTCATTTGTTTTTGCAAATCAGCTATAAGGTACAGTCTTCTGGACTTAGCAATATTCGTAATAAATTAAACCGTCTTTGTGGAAATGATTTTGTATGTTACTATATTATGGGGAGGGGCTGCTTGATTATAAGAAAACCTTTTCATATTTGTTTGTCTCTCTGCATTTTCTCTCATTTGAGTTTGTCACCTTCTTATTATGGATTCGCTAAGCCTTTTAACCTGGGTCTGCTGATTGGTTGGTTTCTTATGTTAAGTGCCATGACAGAATCATTTATTTTGTGTTGTCAGCTGTGTTAAGGATTTTGTTCTGCATTAGCAAATGAACAAGATTAACAAAGCATGCATGTTAAAGACAACATTTTCTTTTTTCCCACTCATCCTTAACATCTGTTACTCAGATTTACCTCCCCCAAATTTGGAAAAATACCCTGAGTATGTTAAATATGTAACAATTATAATCTTTTATTTGATTATTAAAATAACTTTGAAATTTGGGTCTTTACATTAATGTTATACAAAGAGAAGTACTCAAAATATTAATTTATAAAATAACTTCATTTTGGATGTATTTTAGAAATTTTGGTTATAAAATATTTTATAACTAACTTCCTAATTTTTTATAAATCTTGGGCTTTGGGAGAAATATAGTTCATACATATCCTGCTTAAATTTTAATATATTGAGTCAATCAGAAATGACTCAATTATACTGAATAACAGTTGTCTGAGTTTACTTTCTTTCTTTCTTTCGCTCTTGTGTTGGGAAATTCAGCAATCATTTTAAGTGACAGGTTACATAAATCCATTTTGCGTTTAATTCCATGACTTTGAGCCAGCACTGGAAAAACACTTTTAGTAAATAGCCAGCAGTTTATTGATTTCGTACCTTCCTAATGAAGATAGATTTATTTGATTTATAATGAATGTAAATAAAATTTTATTTAGAGGAAAATAATGTTTTGAGCTGTAGTTTGTTCTGTTACTTTTCTTCTTCTATTCATGTCTCTCTTGATTACAGTAAGTATTTTGTGGTTGTACTTTTACATTTTAAGAGGCTGATGTTTCTTGCCTAAATTGCATTGGTAGATACTTCTTTAAATTTAATGATTTAATTTACAGAATTTCACATTCACATTTTTGTTGTTTTTTTCCCTCTAATTTTAGGATCCTTGTTGTAGTCTTGCAGGAGAAAATTGCTGCCTTTGATAGCTGTACTTTCACCAAAAAATTTTTTGTCACAAGTATGTATCAACTTGGTTTATTTCTTATAATACACTTTTGAGTTTATGCTATTTGATAGAATCAGCAAACTTATTGTAATCGTAACATCAATATTTCGTGGTTATTCAATTGTTATGATATTTCTGTGTTTTTGTGGGTCTCTTACTTACTACTCTCATTTTATGGTATGTATTTACAACCCACAACACATTTTTTTCCTGTTATTGAGCAAGCTTGTGCTGTGTTGCCTCAGTTTCTCCTTACATATTCTCCTTGAGTAATTGTGATTAATTTAGGTTCATGTAGCCATGTCATACTTTCAAAGCTGTTGTTGAGTTACTTCATTAACATAACATACTTGAAGAGATGATGGATTATCATACATGAGGGATTTGAAACTTAGAGAAATGTGCCAGTGTCTTTCTTTCTCTCCCTCCTTCTTACTCCACCTCCCATGACTTCCAGTACTGTTTGAAAGTGCAGGAATCTGGAGCCGCATACATACTCACTGATTGGGCGATTGGTTCTTTTTCTGAAAGGAATTGGTTCATGCAGTTGTAGGGGCTGGCAAGTCCCAGATTTGTAGGGCAGGCCAACAGGGTGGAGATTCCAGCAGGAGCGGAGTCCAAAGAAAGTCTGGAGTTAGAATTTTTTTTCGTGCTCGCTTCGGCAGCACATAATACTAGAATTTGTTTTTCACTACACACTAGCAAAACAGTAGTTTTCATTCTTGGATGTTAACTTCTATTATTCTCCATCAAAGCTCTAGCTGTTTTTTTCAGAGTCTGATTATGCATGTGCTGTAGAGATAGTTTTGTTGGAACAGATTTCAGTTTTTTTATAACTAGGGAATCCAACTCATATTGTTGTCGATCTTGAAATATCACAACTATTTACATACTTATTCATTAGGTGTTTACCTAATATCTACTATGTATTAAGCCCTGGGTAATAGACATTATCCTTTCTGATAACAGGTCATGTTCCTGAGATAGAACTAATACATTATCATTTATGTGTAATTGCATACATTATATATGATATATAACACATAATGTTATATATATATAATATATATATTCATTATAATGCATATTTTATAATTTGGTAGACTAGGAAGAAGAATTATGACAATTTGTCTTCTTGACCTTATAATTGTCTCTTGGAGATCTACAAAGATAATAATGGAGATCATGTTCATTGAGATATTTTTTGTTTTCTCACAAACCCTAATGTATACCATTCATATCTCTAGCCCCTGGGACATTGAACTAGCACAGTGTGGGCTCTCATTAAATATTTCTTGAACAAATGAGTACATTAATACAGCTATCATTGACTTTATGATACTCAGAAATTTATTTATGGTTAATAATTATTAAATATAGATCATTAGGCAGGATCTTATATTGTAAAGAAATTAAAAAAGTTTTTGAGGAGCATATTTTTGTTAATAGCATCTTCATTCACAAATGTATTTTATACATAATATGGGCACCTTTGGATATTTCATGGCCTGTTTTAGCATATTCTTCTTATACAGGTCTTATGCATTAATATATTACACTATATTTATATTACTCATTATTATAATTAAAAGAATTAGAGAAATAGAATGTATCTAAGGAACCATGTGTGAATCTTTCTATTACCTCTATGTATGTGGGCTGCAGAGCAGTGAATCAGGACAGAGTATGAACATCTCAGCCAGATTCAGATTCCAGGTTTTTCTGAGTGTGTTTATCCTACATTTTATCAGTGGTCTTCTGCCCATCATCATTTATCAAAGATATGCGTGTCTTGGCTTCTGCAGAGTCAGATATCTCTGTTGTGACTCTGTATTAATTTTACACTTAGAGTCTGTATTCCTTGGTAGCTGCTTTTCCCTTTTAAAATAAGGTTAGGAGCCTAGAGTTACTTTCTTTTTTCTTTTTAAAACGTAATGATAGCTTTTGCTGCCTGAGCTGAGTGTAAAATTGGAGGAAAAACATCCCAGTCATTATTTGTTAAGATAGTTTATTTAAGTGGCAATGTATGTTTTGAAGTTTAAACCTTATTTAAACATTAGGCTGAAAGTAATATCGTACTTGTCAATAGACCTGTTTCTTTCTTTGTAATAATGTTGGGTATAAAGTCAGTTGTTACAGTGACTAAAGAGAAGTTAATACATATAAATAAGTTAATAATAGAAGTCTTTGTTTTATAGAGCATATTTATGATGTAGATTTTTTTTAATAAATAAGTAAAAAAAATGTGGATTTTCAGTAGTTAAAACCCAGGATAGAATTTTATGAGACTGACGCGCTGCCCACTGTGCCAAGAGGGCCGCTCAGGATAGAATTTTAAAAGAAAAAATAAGGGGCGCCTGGGTGGCTCAGTCGTTAAGCTCCTGCCTTCGGCTCAGGTCATGATTCCAGGGTCCTGGGATCGAGCCCCACATCGGGCTCCCTGCTCGGCGGGAAGCCTGCTTCTCCCTCTCCCACTCCCCCTGCTTGTGTTTCCTCTCTCGCTGTGTCTCTCTCTGTCAAATAAATAAATAAAATCTTTGGAAAAAAAAAAAAGAAAAAGAAGAAATAAGCTTTATTTTAAAGGAACAATTTAAAATCATTAGATTTTTAAAAAAATTTTAAATTCAAGTATAATTAACATACAGTGTTATATTAGTTTTAGCTTTACAATATAATAATACAACAATCCTATACATGACTCAGTGCTCATCACAATAAGTGCACTCTTCATCCCCTTCACCTATTTCACCCATCCTCCTCCCCTCTCCCAGTTTGTTCTCTGTATTTAAGTCTTTTTTTTGGTCTCTTTTCTTTGATCATTTGTTTTGTTTCTTAAATTCCACATATGAGTGAAATCATATGATATTTGTTCTTCTCTGACTGACTTGTTTCACTTAGCATAAAATCACTAGATTTATTTATTGAATTTATAATTAGATTTGAAGGACACGGGCTTTGTAATATTTTTGATACACTAGAATGAGAATAGACCTTTCAGAGTACTATGTTTTATTTGAGAAAATGAGCAAAATTATATATGATAATAGTAACTTTTAAGCTTAGATGGTCTAATAAAATTTTGCATAAAATGATGTAGTTATACCTTATATCCTTAATTGTATACGTCTTACAAATGAGTGAAATTTGTTTCTGCTAATGTGTGTCTGTTATTTAACAGGTGATGAAATATATTTGTTTCATTTTTCTTCAAGTTTTTAATTTAAATTCCAGTTAGTTAACATAGTGTAGTGTTAGTTTCAGATGTACAATCTAGTGATTCATCACTTACATACAACACCCAGTGCTCATCACAAGTGCCCTCCTTAATACCCATCACCCATTTAACCCGTCCCCCTGCTCACCTCTCCTCCAGTAACCATCAGTTTGTTTTCTATGGTTAAGAGTCTGTTTTTTGGCTTGCCTCCCCCTGCCCCCGCCTCATGTTCATCTGTTTTGTTTTTTAAATTCCGTACACGAGTGAAATCATATGGTATTTGTCTTTCTCTGACTTATTTCACTTAGTATAATACTTTCTAGCTCCATCCATGTCATTGCAAACGGCAAGATTTCATTCTTTTTGATGGCTGAGTAATATTCCTGTGTGTGTGTGTGTGTGTGTGTGTGTGTATGTATGTGTATCCTTTTTATCCATTCACCAGTCAGTGGACCTTTGGGCTCTTTCCAGAATTTGGCTATTGTTGATAATGCTGCTTATAAACATTGGGGTGCATGTAACCCTTTGAATAAGGACCTACATATAAGAATTTAAAAACCTATGATACTGTAGGCTATAAATACAATTTATCTTTTAAAAAGCTTTGTTTTTTGTACATTGACAATATTTGCCAATTTTCTGGAGAAGTATTTTGCAATTTGAGATTTTGCAATAGAAGAATTTTGTTTGTGGAATGTTCTAACTTGGGTGAACTTACAGATTTTCTGTCTGACAAAAAAAAACCCCAAATACATAAAACTCTTGAATCAGTTGGCAGAATCAGTATAGAAAGTGGCACATTGTCAAAATTAAGGAAATTTCATATATTCTTGAGATTTTACTGTAATTTCTCAATTAAACCATTTATAGTGGAAATAAGAATGAAAATATCTTTAAGCAAAAGAAGAACGACTAGAGTATGTATTCTTAGTTTTCATTCTTGCTTGAAATTATCAGTTTCTTACAGAAAGAAGATGAATTTTTAGTCACCTTAAAATGGTTAAATGTGTTTTTGATTTTTAATGATTTTTCTTATTTGATAAACATTGAGTGATGTGAAAATATTGTGTTTTATTAAATTACTAATGCCATAGAAATACTATTTCATCTCCTATGAATGTCGTTTAAGAATTTTTTTTTTTTTTAATTTTGGGAAATACATACCGTTATTTAAAGAAAATAGTAGTATAATGAACCACCACGTACTTACCTAGTTTCAACAATTATCAATTCATGGACAGACTTTTATATTTGTACCTTTCCAAAGATCATTTCCAAATGACCATATATAATTTATCATCTAAACTGAGGTCTTTCGATTTGAACAGCTGCCATACTTAATTTAATACTGATCAAGTCTGGTCAACATGTATACTAGAAATGTCCTGGGACAACAGGGAAATGTATCATGGACATTTCTTACCATCCGAACTACCAAGGTTTTTCACACACAAAAACCTTCTTTATCAATATCCAATATCCTTGTAAACTATTTCTACAATTCCTTTTCATGCTGCTTACACTACATTTACTTTGAACCCCATTCATTATTCTCATTTCTTTGCAAGTGCACTGTCACTTTGTTTTCCTGTCTGAACTGGCCTTTACACCATTACCCTCCTGTCCCAGAATGTCTTAATCCTGCATATCTTTCTCGGCTGAGTGTCTGTATTAGTTCTTATGTGAACTATTTCCTGACACTTTTAGCTTAAAACAACCTCGCCTTGGGGTGCCTGGGTGGCTCAGTCGTTAAGTGTGTGCCTTTGGCTCAGGTCATAATCCCAGGTCCTGGGATTGAGCCCTACATTGGGCTCCCTGCTCTGCGGGAAGCCTGCTTCTCCCTCTCACACTCCCTCTGCTGTGTCTCTCTCTGTCAAATAAATAAATAAAATCTTAAAAAAAAACAAAACAAAACCTCGCCTTCTTTTAAGTCCCCAAAGATAACAGTTCCCAAAGTCTGTTGGCAGAACACTAGACCTTCAACATGCTGTGGGAATCAGGGTACCTTGGTCACATATACTAAGGAAACGCTGCCTTCTATTGGAAAATGGCAATGGTGACTAGCATTTTAACCTGCTTAAATTTATTTACTGCATTTGTATATTTCCCATATTTATTTGATTACAAACCTCTTTTATTACTTAACACCCTTTGGGAATACTTTTATAACATGTAATCTTTGCCTCTGTTATTGTACACATTTTCTGTTTACTTGTTCTGTTTCTGCCACTAGTCAGTGATCTTGAGAGCAAAGTTATCTAGCTTGATTTGGATGAAGGAAGTAAGGTTCACATGGAAAGTATAATATATCCATTATGTTCTAACTAACTTAAAAATATTACTGATCTTTATTTTTGCTTCTTGTAAGAATAAAACTCAATTTGCTGTAGATGAAAAACATTTATCACAATGATTTTCTGGTTTCAAAGCATCAGCGGTACTTTTCCAAAATGTTTAGTTAGCCAAAATGGTTTAGAATGTAGTGCAACTCTGTTAAAAGTCATCAGATGAGGAAAAAATTATTAATATAGGATCAGTACTGATCTCCAGGAAAAATGATATATAGGTCTGAGCTGGAAATTAATGGTGTTTGGTGGATATTTAAAGAAGTGAATATATGTATGCATATATGAGTGAAGTTTCTCCTACATGTTGTTTTGGAGTAAATCCAGAAAATCTGAAATTTGACAATTATATGTTTGTAGTCATCAGCTCTTAAGTATCTCTCCAGTATCTGGAGTGTTTCCCCTTTTGGGAATAGGTGCTTCTGTTTTATGAGACTTTAGCAAGTACAAACTATTAGTGAAGTTTGATAAAAATGAATGGGAGAGTGAATCATTATGTCTCTTTCTTAATGCCTTTGTTCTTTCTTTTTTAGTTGATATCCTTTGGGGCATCTTATTTATTTATTTATTTATTTAATTTGAGAGACAGAGAGAGAGGGAGAGAGAGCACATGAGCAGGGGCAGGGGAAAGAGGGAGAAGCAGACTCCCCGCTGAGCAGGGAGCCCAATGCGGGGGCTCAATGTGGGGCTCCATCCCAGGACCCTGAGATCATGGCCTGAGCCGAAGGCAGACGCTTAATCGACTGAGCCACCCAGGCGCCCCCTTTGGGACATCTTTGTCATGTAGTCCTAAATGCTTCCCTCTGCATTGCTGAACCCACTGAATAGTTGAAATAAGTGTTATTAAAGTATTAAGCTCTCTTGTATTCTGTGAATTGTTCATGATAAGAAGAAGAGATCTGGAAGGATGCTTTATGAGTGTCACTCAGGTGCTTTATAAGTGCCATACAGTTTTATTAGTAAGTCCTGGTCAAGTGGCATGAGGTTCCCAGAAGTGAATTTTTAGTAATTCCTGATCCATTAGGATTATCTCCTCTTCTTTCAGTATAGTATTTATAAAATGGCTCTCATGATTTGGGGATGCCATAACATTTATTTAGTGTGTATTTCATTAAATCTGAAATGTATGTTACTTAAAATGTTGAAAAATGGGGTAGTGTAAAAGCACAACTATCATTTCTGGGGATAAAAGATGGAAATAAGTGTGATAAACTGTGTATTAGAACCCAGCGATGTCTTTTGAGGACAAATGTTTAGTATAGTTGTCAGAAGGCAGGGTAGTTCGTAGCCTTGGGAGAAGAGGGCTGGAAAGGTATATGAGAGAAGGCTTTTGGGATTCTATAACGTCCTGGGGTTTTGTTTGTTTGTTTGTTTTCGGTACTGCTTATGTATGTATATGTTCACTTTGTTGATGTGGGTGCTTCTGGATGTCTATTATACTTGAATATATAGTTTACATAAAAACAGAGTTGAGAAAGCCTCAACAGCAATAACAACAACACAAGTTTGTGATTTCTCTCCTCATGTTCTTGTAGTATTCCACAACAGCTCTTCCCAACCCCTTTATCTCTGAATACCCCAACCTATAGTGGGGTACTTCTGTTAAGAAGTATCTCATTGTTAGTTACATATTATTTTACTTGACTGGAAAACCCTAGAGATTGGATTTATGTGAGTGACATAGGCTTGGTAAGATTGATGATATTTGGCAAATATTTGTATGAAGGAATTTAGCTTTCTGTCTCTGAGATACAGCTTCACCTAAAGTGATTTATATCAACACATTGAACAAAATTGCGCGTAGCCTAATATTTAAAATCAAGGAGCAAATGAGCCATTTCCTAACTTGAAAGAAGCTTCTTTTTCTTTAATTACAGCATCTCCCCCCGCCCCCCACTTCCTTTATACAGACTGAAACTTTTAGCAGGTGGAACGAGTCATGTTTCTATGTGTTTCTCTGAATTTGGGCTAGCCCATGTGCATAAGCCAGTTTGCCTGGGGCACTAAAAAGATGTTGCAGAGGCAGTAGGCATACTGAGAATAGCATTTGTTGTAGCCCATTTACCTGTGCCACATAGTTTTTCTCCAGTGATTGGTGCCTGGTTCTTGAAGAATTAGGACCAGAGCCCACACAGAATGACAAATTCTCCACTTAATGAAGATATTGTTTTGATGGTGCAGGCATTTGATTTCTAATGTAGTTTGAAAAGCTCTTTTGTAATACAATTGTGAGTGCCTCAGTTATGTATGAATACAATGATGGGGCTGTAAAATAAGTAGAGACAGCTGTGTCCATCAGAGAAAGCATCATGGGAATTTGTGCCAAAGGGTGGAAGGATCAGGTAAAGAGAGCTGACAGAGAACTGGAAAGGGAACGCAGCCAGTACGAGAAAGGAGACACCTTTGTATTTGCCTGTGTAGAAACGGTGGCCTTGAGCAGCTGTCTGATGTGGAAATTCAAAACCCATGTATGATGGAGAAAACAAAAGACAAACACCGATAGATGTCATTAGCAGTCATTTCCAGTGTGCTTAAATTGAAAGTTAGATATGAAGTCTCTGGAGAGACCAAAGGATTAGGCAGTGAGTAACTCTTTCCAGTGGCCTGTTTTTAACTTCAAAAAGGAAAATTCCTTACCATCCTAATGCTATTTCTTAGTGTTATTATGTGTGTTCTTCATTTATGTTAATGATTGATAACAATTACAAGAAAGTAATTTAAAGGATCTTAAAAATGCAAAATTATTTTTAGTTTTGGAAAGAGGAGGTTTCCTTTTTAAAATGTTTAGAAGCAAATTTGTAATATTTATTAGGAGAGATTGGCAGGTTAATGTGAGATCTGAGCCCAGTTCAAGTTAAAGTCAAATCTATCCCTGTTCTTTTGGGTTCCCATCTGTATATTGCCACGATATTTCATGGCCTGGGCAGGTGCCTGGTACGTAGTGGACAATCAGTGAATATATGTGCAGTGAAATCACTTGTAATTTTCCTATCCTCACCACATAATAACCTACCCACTGAACCTCACACTGGCTGTACTCTTAAATTCATATGTTTGGGGCGCCTTCGTGGCTCAAAGTGTCCGACTCTTGATTTCAGCTTAGTTCATGATCTCAGGGTCATGAGATCGAGCCCTGCATTGGGCTCTGTGCCCAGTGGGGAGTCTGCTTGAGATGCTCTCTCTCCCTTTGCCCCTCCCCCATGCGCTCTGTCTCTCTTTCTCAAATAAATAAATCTTTAAAAAAATTCATGATATGTTTATGTATATGAAAAATAAAGCAAAAATAAATCAGAAAGCTCATGGAACTTTAAGAGGATCATTAATCAGTTATAAGATAGTCAAATAAATCCCTGAAGTGATGTTTAATATTTTCTGTGCTTACATGTCTTTCTGGAGAGAGTGTTCATAGTTTTTTTCTGGACTTCATAGAATATGTGGTCTTTTGTGACTGGTATCTTTTACTGAACATAGATAATCATAGTTCATCTATGTTGTAGAATCTATCAGTTCTTCTTTATTTTATTTATTTATTTATTTTTAAGATTTTATTTATTTTTTGACAGAGAGAGAGACAGTGAGAGAGGGAACCAAGCAGGGGGAGTGGGAGAGGGAGAAGCAGGCTTCCTGCCAAGCAGGGAGCCCGATGCAGGGCTCGATCCCAGGACCCCGGGATCATGACCTGAGCCTAAGGCAGATGCTTAACGACTGAGCCACCCAGGCACCCCTCTCAGTTCTTCTTTTAAAAAAATTTTTTTAGGGGCTCCTGGGTGGCTTAGTTGGTTGAGCATCTGACTCTTGGTTTCGGCCCAGGTCATGATCTCAGGGTGGTGAGATTGAGCCTTGTATCGGGCTCCATGCTCAATGGAAAGTCTGCTTCTCTCCCTCTTCCATTGCCCCCTGCCCAACTCTCTCTCTCTTTAAAATAAACAAATCTTAAAAAAATTTTTTTTAAAGACTTATTTTTTTAGAGCAGTTTTAAGCACACAGCAAAATTGAACAGAAGATACAGAGATTTCACCATCCCCACACGTGCATAGCCTCCCCCATTTTCAGTGTTACTCACCAGAGTGGTACATTTGTTACATTGACACATCATTATCAACCAGACTTCATAGTTTACCTTAGGGTTCAGTCTTGGTTTTATACCTTCTGTGGGTTTTGATAAATATATGATGGCATATATCCATCACTGTAATATCTGTATTACAGAGTATTTTCACTGCCCTAAAAATCCCGCTGCTCTGCCTGTTCATCTCTGCCCTCCCCATTCCCCCAGCATCCACTGATCTTTTTGTTATCTGCATGGTTTTGCATTTCCTAGGCTGTCATACAGTTGGAATCATATAGTATGTAGCCTTCTCAGATTGACTTCTATTTAGTAATATGATTCAAGTTTCTGCCATGTTGCTACCTGACTTCAAGATTTACTACTATCAGACTACAGTAATCAAGACAATGTGGTACTGGCAAAAGAATATACAATTAGATCAGTGGAACAGAATAGAGAGCCCAGAAATAGATCTTTGACAAAGGAGCAAAGGTAGTACAAGGGAGCAAAGATAGTCTCTTCAACAAATGGTACTGGAACAACTGTACATTCCCGTGTAGAAAACTGAAGCTAGACACAGACTATACATCCTTTGCAAAAATTAGCTAAAAGTGGATCACAGACCTAAATGTAATACACAGAAGTATAAAATTTGTAGAGGATAACATAGGGAACACCTGAATGACCTTGTGTATAGTGATGGCTTTTTACATACAACACCAAAGACACAATTCATGAAAGAAATAATTGATAAGGTGGAATTCATTAAAATTAAAAACTTATGCTCTGCAAAAGACACTATCAAAAGAATGAGAGGACAAGCCACAGACTAGGAGAAAGTCTTCGTAAAGGACACATCCAATAAAGGACTGTTATTCAAAATATACAGAGAATGCTTAAAACTCGAGAAGAAGAAAAGAAACCACCCAATTAAAAAATGTGCCAAAAATCCTAATAGCTCACTAAAGAAGATAATACAGATGGCAAATAAGCATATGAGCAGATGCTCCACATCATATGTTATCAGAGAAATTCAAATTAATACACTGAGATACCACCACATGCCCATGAGACTGGCCAAAATGTAGAACACTGACAACACCAAATGCTGACAAAGATGTGGAGCAACAGGAACTCCCATACATTACTGGTGGGAATGCAAAATGATACAGCCATTTCGGAGGACAGTTCAGCAGTTTCTTACAAAACTAGACATACTCTTACCATACAATCTAGCAATCACACTCTGGTATTTACCCAAAGGAATTTTAAACGGTTGTCCACTTAAAAACTTGTACCCAGTTGTTTATTGCAGCTTTATTCACATTGCAATCAAGATGTCCAGCAGTGGGTGAATGGTTAAATAAACTATGGTATATCCAGACAATGGGACATTATTCTTCATTTCTTTTTATTGCTGAATAATATTTAATTGTATGGGTAATACCACATTTATCTATTCATCAGGGGATGGGTGTTTAGTTTGTTTCCACTTTTGGGCTATTATGAATAATGCTTTCACGAATGAAAGTTTTTTTGTGGGGACATATGCAGTTGACCCTTGAACAGCATGGGGGTTAGGGGTGCCAAATGCATGCACGGTCAAAAATTTGCATATAACTTTTGACTCTCCAAAAACTTAGCCTGCTGTTAACCAGAAACCTTATCAATAACATGAACAGTCAATTAATACATGTTTTATATGACATATATATTATATACTATGTTCTTATAATTAAGTTAGAGAAAATAAAATGTTAGTATGAAAATCATAAGGAAGAGAAGATATATCTACAGTACTGTTTTATAAAAAACCCATGTATAAGTGGACATGTGTAGTTCTAACTCATGTTGTTCAAGGGTCAACTGTATTTTCAGTTCTCCTGGGTATAAGTATTTGTGTGGACATATGTTTTCATTTCTCTTGAGTATGCACCTAGGAGTTGAATTGCTGAGTCATATGGTAATTCTATCGTTAATTATTTGAAGAGCTGCCAGGCAGAGTGACTGCATTTTACATTCCCACCTGCAGTGTATGAAAGTTCCAATTTCTCCACATTCCCACTGTTGATTGTTACGACCTTTCTTTGACTATAGCCATCCTATAGATGTCTCATGAAATGGTATCTGATTATACCTTTGCTTTGCATTTCCCTGATGGCTAATGATACTGAGCATGTTTTCACGTGTTCATTCACTAGCATATATCTTCTTTGTTAAAATTTATGAGTTATTTGTGTTTTCTTTTTTGAGTTGTAATAGTTCTGTTTATATTTTGGATACAAGTCAGTTATCAGACATATGTTTTATAAAACTCCATTCTGTTTTTTCTTTCTTAGTTATGTCCTTTGAAGCACAAACGTGTTAGTTTTACGAAGTCCAATTTATCTATTTTCTTTTTTTTTAAAGATTTTATTTATTTGAGAGAGAAAGAGAGAGAGAGACCAGGAATGGGGGGGAGGGGCAGAGGGAGAGGGAGAAGCAGACTCGCCTCTGAGCAGGGAGCCCCAAGCAGGGCTCGATCCCAGGACTTTGGGATCATGACCTGAGCTGAAGGCAGCCACTTAACCCACTGAGCCATCGAGGCGCCCCTATCTATTTTTTCTTTTATCACTTACACTTTTGGTGTCATATCTAAGGAAGCATTGCTTAATCTCAGGGTATGAAGATTTACCACTATGTTTTGTTCCAAGAGGTTAGTACTTTAACATTTTTTGATAGTTTTATTTATTTATTTATTTTTAATACAAATACAATGTGCACATAAGCTGTCTGTTCATTTTCTTGGCTGCGCAGCCTGGCATTGGGCTTGGTGACTCTGATGGCCAGCTGGGCTGCTCTTTCCCTGGGGCTTTGTAGTTCTTGGAGGAGGCGTTGTGAGCAATCTCTGCACAGTAAGGTTTGTTGCACTTGACATTGTGGACTAGGAACTTCAGAAGACACTGGGGCAGCATGTGCTTTGTTTTCCTGTTGCTTGCATTATCATTGTTGGGCATCAAGATCTGGCCCTTGAATCTTCTGTGCACCCTGTTGTCAGTGCCTCTGGGTTTCCACCAGTTGAGTTTAATTTTGACATAATGGTCTGACTGGTGCCGGATGAACTGCTTGGTCCTCTTTTTAACGATAATTGGGCTTCCCCAGAGGTCTGAGGGTGGCCATGTTGCCAAGTAGGAAATGGCTGCCACCTCTGCAGGTGGTGCTGGGGAAGAGAGCAGGACTTTTAACTTTTTCATTTAAGTCTGATTTCATTTCAAGTTAATTTTTGTATGCAGTGTGAGGTCAGGGTTATATTCTTTAGCATATGGATATGCAGTTGACCCATCATCATTTGTTGACAAGACTATTCTTTCCTCATTGTCTTGTCTTGCTACCCTTTTTGAGAGTCAGATGACCATAAATATAGACATCTGTTTTTTCAAAACAGTCTGAAACCTTTTGAGTCATCTTTACCAAGAAAAATTAGGCAGAGTATTACAGAGAGTAGTTGAATCCTTTGTTTTTCAAAATAGGGTCAGGTCACCTCCCCGCTAGGGACCAACATTAAGGGAGGATGCCATCAAAAATTGCATCAGTCTCTTGTGCCTTTTAAAATATTTCTGTGGTAAGGGAGGAATCTTCATTGAGTGTGCCATTCTTGGATCTTACCTGTATTTAAATTTGGAAATCTCAGGGGTTTTTTTGTTCTGTTTTGTTTTTTAATATCCACCTCTCTTACTTTGTTCACAAACATTGTAAACATGTTAGAATTAAGTCCTAGTATTATAGGGATTTGGGGTTCCCCCCCCCTCCTTGTTTTCAAAGTTTAGCTGGAGGCAATGGTTAATTTTTAAAGGAGTCATGCTTATAAAGTTGGGATAGTGCTGAGTGGCTGATGGTCTGCTGATTCCAGCTGTAAAATGTTTTTTGGAGAGCAGAAAAACAATTTGCTTTCATTCCAATACACTATAATTCTTGAGGTCCACTGAGTTTCGAAAAACATAGACTCAAAAAGTGAAATGAATTGTGAACTACATTTTTCCTTAGTATCTTCTAGTATTATCTTCTAGTATTTGGAATGGAGAATATACTTATTAAGATCTATTGAGATGAGATGAATACCAGAATTGATTGAGAGATTATATTGACTTTAAAGTTTAGGAGATTAGTTACCTCTAATGTAATGCTGCAGTTCACAAGTATTTATTTCTGTTTTTCATTTGGTTCTTTTTTTCATGACATTTTAAAAGGGGGAAATTTTCCAAAAAAATATTTAAAAGGGCGAAGTTTTCTTATAGGCCATATTTATATGCATTTCTTCAGCTCTGAAAATATCTATGGAATATTTGTATGAATTAGGTTACTCAGTGGGAGTGTAATAATAAAATCTATGTAAATACTGTACAGCATATGTTGGAGTGTATTGTCTTTGCACTATTTAAGTGTGCCTTTATCCTTTGTGTGTGTCCATAATATGTGTCCATAATGTGCATCAGTGGGTATAGTAATATCGAAGTTACCTAGAGGTCAGTTTTCCCAAAACCCAAAACATCCCAAACAGAACCCTTTAAACCCTGAAATAAACAAAAAGGTTTTTTTTTAAAAGATGAGTAAAAAATTAGAAAGCTCATACCTTGTATTTCATATGACATACGGACTTTTTCTTAGGGCCATTATCTTCTTTAGAAGTTCTTTATCTTCTTTAAAAAGGAAGACTTGGGGCACCTGGGTGGCTTAGTTGGTTAAGCGTCTGCCTTTGGCTCAGGTCATGGTCCCAGGGTCCTGGGATCGAGCCCCGCATTGGACTCCCTGCTCGTCAGGAAGCCTGCTTCTCCCTCTCTCACTCCCCCTGCTTGTGTTCCCTCTCTCGCTTTGTCTCTCTCTGTCAAATAAATAAATAAATAAATAAATAAGATCTTTAAAAAAAAAAGGAAAACTCAAAATAGATGGTGATTGAAGGAGCTCAAATGAAAACTGTGTGGGTGTTATGCACAACTGATGAATCATTGAACATTATATCAAAACTAATGATGGACTATATGTTGGCTAATTGAATTTAAATTAAAAAATGCTGTAAGGAAAAAAACAGTTGCATTTCTCTATGGTATTATCTTAAAAAATAAAATTAAAATGTAGAAAAGCCAAAAAAAAAAAAAAAAAAAGAAAGAAAACTACTGTGTGAGGGACGTAGCAGCAGTGTGTGCTTCTTTAGTGCCCGTGAACACCATGACACTAGCATTTTAGGATGCCAAACATTGCTACACACAAGGCTTTCTGAATCAGAAAACATGTGATACATGGCTTTTTATTTTATTTTTTTAAGATTTCATTTATTTATTTGAGAGAGAGAGAAGGAGCAGTGGGGAGGGACGAAGGGAGAGGGAGAGAGAAGCCGACTCCCCACTGAGCAGGGAGCCTGCTTCTCCCTCTGACCCTCCCCCCTCTCATGTGCTCTCTCATTCTCTCTCTCAAAAAAATAAATAAAATCTTTACATAAAAAAAAAAAAAAGAAAGATACCTATTTTTTTTTAAAAGATTCCTATTTTTTAAAAAATAGTTTAAAATGAAAGATCTGACTTTTAGGTCAGCACACTATTTGAGTATTTGAAAAGTTTTTTTATGTAGATGACTTTTTTGCCAGGGTCATATAAACATGCTTTCATTTAGGTGCAAATTTGTTTGAATATATTTATTAAGCTGTGTTCAGGTATTATTCTAGGCAGTGGAGATTCAGCAGTGAACACAACAAATTCTTACATACCCTTTAATCAAGTGGGAGGAAGACCAAATAAATTTAAAAATAATATATCACAGAACATATAAATTATTTTTGTTATTGAAAGTAAATCTTAAAGTAGTTCATTATTCTTTTTCTCATTATTAAGTATGCTTTTGCATAAAACATGATCATATATTGGTAACTCTATACCTCTTAGGATCAGTAACATAGATTGGGACTTTCTGCTGTGTAGGGAATTGTCAGGTGTGCAGTTTACAATTCAGGTCATGCTATTTTTTTGCTATTATGCTCATATGATTCATGTAATTTGTCTATTTTGCTACAGGAAGAAAAGATTATTGTATGGAATCTTGTCTGTCTCATGATTGTATAAACTTAGATTCCAAATTGGGACATAAACTGTGAACTAGATCAGTTTGATCCTCTAGTGTACCTTTTAGACGAAATACTTCAGTTTGATCCTCTAGTGTACCTTTTAGAAGAAAACATTTGTAAAAATATTAACCAGATACTTGTGGAATGATAAACCAGTTCTTTACATTAGGCTTTTTATGTTGTCTGATTCTGTAGTTGCCTTTGAGTAGTCCCTCTAAAGCTTTGTGAGACAGTGGAATATTATTTTGTGTAGTTGACAGATGAGGGCATTAGACTCAGAGACCTTATTGGCTTGGCCAGGAGGGGAGGGGAGAGGCTCTAGGAGGACAGACATCACTTACTTGACTGAATCGTGTTGTGCCATGTTTAGTAGAGTTCAGGAAGATTGTATCGGAGTTTCCATGCATCGAAGGTGTTCACTGTCATGACTGATTTATTCTTCTTGAAAGGAGAGAACCACAAAACAATCCTTCCTACTAGCTTGTTATTGGCTGGACTGAAATGAAAACAAGAAGAATGAAATTGAGTGCTTAATGTAAATACATAGGAGTATGTACATTAGTTTTCCATCATCTTTCTATGGAGGCACTCTGTGAATTACTTTGCTTCATTGGTGCCTTACTTCAGTACTTGTTTTGTTTTTCTCTTCCCACCAGTGTATCATTTCCTTTTAGATGTATGTCTTTGTTATCTTTTGCCTTTAAATTCCTGAGCCAATTGTATCCTTTCTCTTTCCTCTCAATACTATCGCTTGACTTATAAACTTTGTTTCCTTTTAGCTTCTCTTTCTTGTTCTAGGAATAACTGTATAAAATACCCAATTTTTGCTAAAAGTTATTACCAGTTCTTCCCAGATTTGTTTCTTATTGGAACAGCATCAAACCAAAAGGAAACTGTAGAGGAGAAAAAAAAGAACTTCACTTAGCTATTAAAATAATGACTGGTTTTATGGGAATTTTATGTGAGACTTGAAAAAATAAAACCATTTGGCTGTTTTGTTTTTATGGCATCAAAATATGATGCACCAACAGAAAATTTATTAAATATCTCAATATTGCCATTTCAAATTTTTCAGGCTGCTATCCTTGTCCAGGGCCCAACATGAATCCTATTGCTCTTGGGAGCCGATGGCTTGCTTATGCAGAAAACAAGGTAAGGCATGGCTCATGTTTGGATTATTTGTAATGGAGCAAGTGTTGAAGAATTTTCCAAAGGTGATTACCAACCAATAATGAATATTTAACTTACTAGTTTATTTTCTTTGGTTTGGTTTTGATTTTATTTATTTTTATTAAAGATTTTATTTATTTATTTGACAGAGAGAGACAGCGGGAGAGGGAACACAAGCAGGTGGAGTGTGAGAGGGAGAAGCAGGCTTCCCGCTGAGCAGAGAGCCCGATACGGGGCTCGATCCCAGGACTCTGGGATCATGACCTGAGCTGAAGGCAGACACTTAACGACTGAGCCACTCAGGTGCTCCTGGTTTTGATTTTAATTGGGCACCCAGTAATTATCCTATCTCCCTTATTGCTTAGGATCAGTATTTGGGCTCAACCTTAATTTTCTAAGCTTAGAGTTATAGAGAGAGCTTTATTCCATTAATCTTAGGCACAGCATTGATGTTACCTTAGTTGTTTCTGTGGAGCTAGAAATCAGGAGGCAGGAATGACTTGTTTTTATTGGTAGATTGGGAACTGAGCCATAGAATAATTTAATTGACTTTATGTGTCTGCAGCTAAATCTAAACAAGGGTTGAGCCATTTGTCTTAGTAATTAAATCACAGGTGATCACATTTTGTTGAGTTTTCTGGTTACTTATCAATTTCATTTGTCTATTAAGGTTATAATAGTAAATGAAGATATTATATTTATACATTGAAGAGTTTTTTTATGTCCAATTTAAAGCCAAAGACAAATTTGAATTTTCAGAAAGAAAAAGTGAAATCTTTTTTATGCCATGTTGTACTCTGCATGTGAATATAGAATGAAATCTAAAAAATATTAGACTTCAGAGAAGATTATTGTTTTTTGTTTCATTTTAGCTTCCTTATGTAGCTATTTTATATTAAGAATAATAGGAAATAATATTTATTGAAGAGTTCTTGACACAAGTCTCAATATGGCAAGTACAATAATTATTTGGAAAAACCACAGAGCATGTAAATCTTTAGTCTCTGGAATTCACAAAATCAAGAAACTACTGAAGAAAGTTATTTTTGTTGATGAATTCCTTGATACTTTTTCTGAAATTCTTTTTGCTACAGATAGGTATTTTGCATCTTACTGAATGCCCTATTTATGCTCCATTCTGTTTTTTCTCTTGATTTTCTATATATCTCATAAAAATAGCTCTTTTCAAATTACTCTTTTCAAACAAGACAAGGGGCATACAATTCAATGTGGTGACGTAATGGTGTCTTCTAATGTTTTTATCTGTAATATGTTTTCTTGAGTGCTGGAGACATCCGAAAAGAAGATGTATAAATTGTCCTTTGGCTCTTGTAGATGTATTCTCACATGTGGGAAACTACCCCTTTAGAATTGTAGGTGTGATGCAAATAGTTATATATTGTTTTCTAGCAGAAAGAACTCCCTTCATAGATGCATACCTGGGTGTGTGCCAGTTGTCTTGCCTTTGTTGAGATAAGTGTCAGTAATATCTAGCATTACATACAGAGACCAGAAAGTGTAATGGCGTTCACAAGGAGTTTGCTAATCAGATTACTGTACCATCCTTTGAAAGAAATATTTTCAGATAAATGTCTTTCCATAGTATTCATATAAATGCTAGTATTTATTAACAGTCTCTGATTGCTTTGGTAACAGTTTCTGATTGTTTTGGTTTTTGGGCTGAGTGTGGAATTGCAAAATTTAATTGAATTTTGGAGTAACAATCTCTTTCAATGAAAATGTCTTTGACTAAAATTTTAAGCGAGAGGCCGTATATACTGATTGTGTTTTTTAATTAATTTTTAAAATTTAAATTCAATTAATTAACATATAATGTATTATTAGTTTTAGAGATAGAGTTCAGTGATTCATCAGTTGTATATAATACCCAGTGCTCATTACATCAAGTACCCTCCTTAATGTCCATCACCCAGTTACCCCATCCCCACATGCCCCTCCCCTCCAGCAATGCTCAGTTTGTTTCCTATGATTAAGAGTCTCTTGGGGCGCCTGGGTGGCTCAGTTGGTTGGGTGACTGCCTTCGGCTCAGGTCATGATCCTGGAGTCCCTGGATCGAGTCCCGCATCGGGCTCCCTGCTCGGCGGGGAGCCTGCTTCTGCCTCTGACCCTCCCCCCTCTCATGTGCTCTCTCTCTCTCATTCTCTCTGTCTCAAATAAATAAATAAAATCTAAAAAAAAAAAAAAAAAAAAGAGTCTCTTACAGTTTGTCTCCCTTTCTGATTTCATCTTGTTTTATTTTTTCCTCTCTTCCCCTATGATCCTCTGTTTTATTTCTTAAATTTCACAAATGAGTGAGGTCATATGATAATTGTCTTTCTCTGATTGACTTATTTTGCTTAGCATAATACCCTCTAGTTCCATCCATGTTGTTGCAAATGGCAAGATTTCATTTTTTTTAATGGTTGAGTACTATTCCGTTGTGTGTGTGTATATATATATATATATATATATATATATATATATATATATACATACACCACATCCTTATCCATTCATCTGTTGATGGACATCTGGGTTCTTTCCATAGTTTGGTTATTGTGGACATTGCTGCTGTAAACATTGGGGTGCAGGTACCCCTTCGGATCACTACATTTGTATCTTTGGGGTAAATATCCAGTAGTGCAATTGCTGGGTCATAGGGTAGCTCTATTTTTAAGGGGTTTGTTTTTCAGTGCCTCTCTTTAGATGTACTTTTAACTAGGAAAGGTTACAGAAAAGTTCTAAGAATAAATACAGTACAAATAACACAAAGCACACTCATGAACCTTTTACTCAAATTGACCTCCTATTAATTATTTCAGAGTAAGTTGCATATATCACATTACCCCTAAATACTTAAGTTATCAGCCAATTTAATCTTCAAAAAATACTTTTATCTAATTTACCAACCGTATTCCAATTTAATCAGTTAACCCTATCATATCATTTGTAGAAATTTTTTTTTTTTGTAGTGCAGGATCCAGTCTAGGATCAGGTATTATATTTTGTTGGGATGTCCCCTTAGATTCTTTTAATATGGAAGATTTCAATCTTTCTTTGTCTTTTACAGCATCAATGATTTTGCAGAATACAGCCCCCTACCACTACCCTTTACCTCTCCCCCCTTTTTTTTAATAGAATGATTTTTAGTTTGATATTTTTTTTATGTTTTCTCTTGATTATATTCAGGTTATATATTTTTGGCTAGAATACTACAAGAATATTGTTCTGTATTTCTCGTAGTATAATAGATGGAGGCACATGATATATATTTGTCCTTTATTGGTGATACTAATTTTGTCAAGATTTTGTCCAGTTTCTTTAGTGAATAATCCCTATTTTTTCCCTTGTAACTAATAGGTAATTTGGAAAGACCATGAATATATCCTGCTTTTCATCAAAATTTTAGCCTAATTTTAGCATCCGTTGATGATTCTTACCTGAGCTAATCTTTACTATGAGGATTGCAAAATAATGGTTTTCACCTTCACTCTCCGCATAACCAGTAGGCACTTGACTTTCTGTTGTAATCAAGAACTTTCCTTTCTCTGTCTTTCTGTGTTTGTATTTTCCATGGACTCATGGGTTCCTATTTCTTAATGGTTTGTAATGTTTTTGTCCTTAATTATTGTGGCTTTCAAACTGTCCCACAGTTGACCAAGGAGAGCCCTTTAGGCTGGTTCTTGTAACAGTGACATATCTTCATCAATTTTTTACTTAAACTTTTTTTCTATTTCCTTATTTGCTGTCGTAAGTTCAGGTTCATCTAGTATCTGTCCTGTCTCAGCCCTGGAATCTGCTACTTCTGATTCCCCTGTTCCTTTTAATGGGCCATGGCTTTAGATACTAAGCTTTGCCCAGTAGGTGTGCTCATTGTTATGGGGCTGTTTTTGCTTCTAGACACTTTCAGTGGACAAAGTTTGGAAACACTGCATTATTACATACATACACATACTTCTATATGTACATAAATTGGCAAATATACATATAACACATACTTGTGCACTTACACACATATTTTGGAAATGAAGAGTACGCATTGGTATTTCCATAGGATTCTTACGTTTCATCCTCCATCTCCTATTTATATGTCCCTTGTTTTGCATGGGAGACTCTGTAATCAGCACATTTACTTCATTTGTTGAATCCTATAATGGAAAAAGTAATCCCAGAATTGCTTGCTCACACCACTACAAATATCAAACCAAATAAAAAGAGTTCAGGATTTTCTTGCAATTCTGTCCATTCCCATTCTGCCTAAAACTGAAGATGTGCAGTCAAATACTGTGTCCGTATATTATTTTGATTAGTTTGTCCTTTATCTCTCTCTTTATGCCTTCCTTCATTGTTTTTACAGCTTTCATTTGATATATAATTTTTTAAGATTTTATTTATTTATGGGAGAGAGAGAGGGAGAGAGAGAAGGGGGAGGAGCAGAGGGGGAGGGACAAGCAGACTCCACACTGAGAACAGAGCCTGATGCGGGGCCCGATCTCAGGACCCTGAGATCATGACCTGAGCTGAAACCAAGAGTCTGATGCTTAACTGAATGAGCCACCTAGGTACCCCTTAAATAATTTTTAAATAATCTTTTTATATTTATGTTTTATTTACATGCTTATATATTTCATTATGTTATATATATATTTATATTTCCCTTTCTTTTCAGAAGATAATATAACATGTACTCTTTTGTACGTTGCCTTTTTAACTTATATTTTCTGGAAATTAGTCCATTTTATAGAGGTTTGCACTACAGAAATTTCTGATTTATCTTTAATTTTCATGAATTGGGATGCAAATGTAATTTCTAACAAGCCTAAAGTTGAAACAAAAATTTCAGACTTAGTTATGTTTGTGTAGAAATGCTGACTCAGTTTTAGTTGAATTGAAAAAGTGATAGTATTGCTTGCTTTCATACATTTATTCCTGATTATTCGTGAAGCAGAGAAAAAAATGGTAGTGTTTCTAAGATACTGTTTTTCCTTGCACATGTGGCAGGAGGCAGTAGAGGATAACTTTCATAATTCTTTGAATATGTATTTATGAATGAACGAATGAATGAATGAATGAGTGAATGAGTTGAATGAGTGAGAGGTATTTTTATTAGTTAAAGCGATCACTTTCAAATTCTGTTTTCCCCTATGTGAAACCACATTTGCAGTCACCTATCATTTGGAAAATTCCTCACTACTGACCTTGAAATCTGCTTCATGTGCCAGATTGACATCTCATATCAGACTTTTAAAGATACTCCATTTTAACATACTGTTATTGCTTTGAGGGATTGGTTTTTAATAGTGTCAGTGATGAAGAAAATTTTGATTTTCTTCTTCCTTTTTTTTTTTAAAGATTATTTATTTATTTGAGAGAGAGAGAGCATGAGATGGTGAAGGGTCAGAGGGAGAAGCAGGCTCCCCGCTGAGCAGGGAGCCTGATGTGGGGCTTGATCCTGGGACTCCAGGATCATGACCCAAGCTGAAGGCAGACACTTAACTGACTGAGCCACCCAGGAGCCCCCAAAATTTTGATTTTAGAATAAAAGTACAAAAAAATTATGTATTAATGTTTATCAGATGGTCATGTTTTAAATTATATAAGCATTTTTTGTTTTTATGTTTTGAAAGAGGTAGATTCTATCTGAATTCTGTAGGCCTTTAAGATAATTCGTAACATGATGTGGAGCTGTTCTAGTACTCTATTATTGTCATTTTATTTTTAAAAAATTTTAAATGTAAAAATCTGGCTAATGAGTTTTTTGTTTTTTGTTTTTTGTTTAAAGAAAACCTAAACTTAGGAAGTATAGGAGCAGTGGAGGATTTAATTCTGGTGTGTTACTTAGCACATGAGACAGTCGTGCATATCAAACTAGTGATTCACTTTGAAAATTGACAGGTTGATTTATTTATGTCAGTCATGAGTAAGGGCATGTCTTTTTCATTCTAATGGTAATGCTAATAAGCCCTCTGAAGTGGACAGCTACTGTGTGTCGTGGTTGATTTATGCATAATTTGTGCCACTTTTCCACTGTTAATTGAAAATGGAAATATGACAAATTCTTTTGTCTCTCTCTCTTTTTTTATTTTTTATTTTTTGGTTTTCTTTTACGGTCTTTATGGAGGAATTAAGAGGACAGAGCCTCCAATTTGCTAGCATCTTAAATATTTAATGTTAGGAAGTCAAGTCTAAATCCTTTGATTATGTTTTTAAAATTTATTTGTGGAAAGGCGGCCAGATCCCCAATATTACCCTTTCAGAGTTTATGAATTCTTAAAAACTATTCACCTTGTAATTAAAAATTGTATTTTGAGCATGAAACTGCCTGAGTGGCACCAGTAGATTATAAAATGTGGGGGGGGGGAGTGTCTCAGCAGAGCTTTTAGCTGTTTGTCTGAAACGCTTGTACAAACATTCCCACCCACCGCCATCATTCGGCATGGTAAATAAACTGTCTTAATAGCCTGTAGAGTTAAACAGTTTAATAGAAATGACTCTCTGGCTTCTCTATCTCTCGTTTTCCAGCTGATCCGATGTCATCAGTCCCGTGGTGGAGCCTGTGGAGACAACATTCAGTCTTACACTGCCACCGTCATTAGTGCTGCTAAAGTAAGTGTCGAGTAGTCCCTGGGAGCTGTGATTTTGTGGAGTAACTATCAGGTTTCTCTCCTGAGTTCTGTTGAAATGACCCCTTCCCTTTTCATTCAGCAGTGCGGAATACACTTAAGTAAGTCAGAATTATTTTGCCACTCATGAGGATTGCTGATGAAATGATTAGGTATTTAATCTCTTGAGGTTCATAAATAATATATTATTTTCTGTTGCAATGATTGTAGGGTTTGTATTCATCCAATTTTAAATATGTAAGTCTGTTAGCTTGGTTGAGGTCTTTTATCTAATTAATAAGACTTTTGAAAGAAGCTTTGTATGTTTTCAGTACTGACTTCTGGGTTCTTTTTCTCTGCGTTGCATCATTCTACCTATACTGACATCTTTTTGTATCTTTGAACATTTATGAATCTTCTTGACGTAAAAAGAATATTATTCCTTAAGAAAACTTAAGTTAAACGGCACATTTAAAGACTCTTTCATGTCACAGGGCTGCCCACTGCGTGTTTGTCAAGTGAGTTCTTTCTGTGTGTGTGCGAGGATTAATTCTGATGATGGCTCGCAAACTTTATGCTGATTATAAGGTATTCTTATAATCACTATCCTTTTGAATTGTGAAGTATACAACAAAACAATTCTAATAATAGGGATGACGTAGTGAATCTAAATGACAGCATGTAATAAAAAGCACAACTATTCAGAAAAGAACAACAGTTTAAAGCAAACCACAGAGAGGGAATGAAAGGTCACACTGTTTTGTGTAAAACAAATACAAAAATACTTCAAGATTGATCACAAGTGCTTACATGATGGGCTTTAGAATGTGTTCCTAGGTTTGATGAGAGAAGCATTACATATTTTTTACTCAGAAAGGAAATGCTGAATGTCTTTATGCTTACAGCACTGTGTATTTTAGATTTTAGAATCTTCATAAACATTGCGTACTTTCCTCCATTGTGTAAGCAAGAATTATCATGGTTATTTCAAAGAAGAGAAATCTGAGACAGTAATTAGCCAGCATCAGTGTTATTCAGTTAGTTTATAATAGATCCACAAAATATACCAGTGAGATCTAGTTCTCAAGTATTAAGAGTCCTTTCAGATTTATCTGTGCTGTATACTTTCATCAGGATAGCTCATTGTATTATCATTTGAATAATTTTCACTTACGTGATGGAGGACAACTTTTCAGCTCTGCTTTGCTATCACGTGTTTGTGTGCCTACATAAAAGGAAAGTGACCTGCTTCATGCAGTAACCGTTTTTGCTGTTTAACTGTTAGCTGAATGTGGTCATGCTGGAATGAGGTTAGACTTAATATGCTCTGAAAAGAACAAGTGTGAACTCCCCAGTTTTCTACACCACGTGTTGAGAACTGTGAAGGATAAGTTCATGTCTCGAATATTTAAACTCTCAAAAATGACGATGATGACAACACTTTAATCCCATCAATTTCCAGAGGCAGTTGGTCCCTAATGAAATTGGTGTTGACTGAAATTCATTGTTAGCTCTAGCAGTTGATAAAATTCTGCCATTAACTCTTGAATAAAGTAGTTAATATTTAATTTTTGTTTACTTGCTTTTGTCTGATTTTAATGCTTATTCATGCTCCTGTTTATAAATTTACAAAATGAAGTAAAAATAAAACCACGGACATAAAAAAAAGTCACCCATTTCTTTCTTTCTTTCTTTCTTTTTCTTTTCTTTCTTTCCTTCCTTTCTTTCTTTCTTTTTCTTTTCTTTCTTTCTTTCTTTTCTTTACTCTCTCTTTCTCTAGTTCCATCCACCTCACTGCAAATGGCAAGACTCATTCTTTTTTTATGCCGAAGTAATATTCCATTGTGCATATGTTCCACATCTTTTTTTTTTTAAAGATTTTATTTATTTATTTGACAGAGAGAGAGACAGTGAGAGAGGGAACACAAGCAGGGGGAGTGGGAGAGGGAGAAGCAGGCTTCCCACTGAGCAGGGAGCCCGATGTGGGGCTTGATACCAGGACCCTGGGATCATGATCTGAGCTGAAGGCAGACGCTTAACCGACTGAGCCACCCAGGCGCCCCTGTTCCACATCTTCTTTATCCATTCATTAGTTAATGGACATTTTGGGCTCTTTTCATAATTTGGCTATTGTTGATAATGCTGCTATAAACATTGGGGTGCATGTGCCCCTTCAAGTCAGTATTTTGTGTTCTTTGGGTAAATACCTAGTAGTGCAATTGCCGGGTCATAGGGTAGCTCTATTTTTAACTTTGTGAGGAACCTCCATACTGTTTTCCAGAGTGGCTGCACCAGTTTGCATTCCCATCAACAGTGTTAAGAGGGTTCCCTTTTCTCCACATCCTCACCAACCCTGTTGTTTCCTGTGTTGTTAATTTTAGGCATTCTGACCGGTGTGAGGTGGTATCTCATTGTGGTTTTGATTTGTATTTCCCTAATGATGAGTTATGTTGAGCATTTTTCCATGTGTTTGTTAGCCATCTGTAAAGTCACCTATTTCTTTTTTTTAATTTAATTTTATTATGTTATGTTAGTCACCATACATTACATCATTAGTTTTTGATGTAGTGTTCCATGATTCATTGTTTGCATATAACACCCAGTGTTCCATGCAATACGTGACCTCATTAATACCCATCACCGGCCTAACCCATCCCCCCACCCCCCCTCCCCTCTAAAACCCTCAGTTTGTTTCTCAGAGTCCATAGTCTCTCATGGTTCGTCTCCACTCTGATCCCCCCCCCTTCATTTTTCCTTTCTACTATCTTCTTCTCCTTCTTCTTCTTTTTTAACATATAATATTTGTTGTTTACATATTATATATATTATATTATATCTTTTTTAACATATTATATTTGTTAATATAAACGTATTATTTGTTTCACAGGTACAGGTTTTTGATGTAGTGTTCCATGATTCATTGTTTGCATATAACACCCAGTGCTCCATGCAATACGTGACCTCATTAATACCCATCACCGGCCTAACCCATCCCCCCACCCCCCCTCCCCTCTAAAACCCTCAGTTTGTTTCTCAGAGTCCATAGTCTCTCATGGTTCATCTCCCACTCTGATCCCCCCACTTCATTTTTCCTTTCTACTATCTTCTTCTCCTTCTCCTTCTTCTTCTTCTTTTTTAACATATAATATTTGTTATTTACATATTATATATGTTATATTATATCTTTTTTAACATATTATATTTGTTAATATAAACGTATTATTTGTTTCACAGGTACAGGTCTGTGATTCATCAGTCTTACACAATTCACAGTGCTCACCATAGCACATACCCTCCCCAGTGTCCATCACCCAGCCACTCCATCCCTCCCACCCCCCTCCACTCCAGCAACCCTTAGTTTGTTTCCTGAGATTAAGAGTCTCTTATGATTTGTCTCCCTCTCTGGTTTCATCTTGTTTCATTTTTTCCTCCCTTCCCCTATGGTCCTCTGTCTTGTTTCTCAAATTCCTCATATCAGTGAGATCATATGATACTTCTCTTTCTCTTTTTGACTTATTTGGCTTAGCATAATACCCTCTAGTTCCATCCATGTCGTTGCAAATGGCAAGATTTCATTTTTTTTGATGGTTGCATAATATTCCATTGTATATATATACCACATCTTCTTTATCCATTCATCTGTTGATTGGACATCTAGGCTCTTTCCATAGTTTGGCTATTGTAGACATTGTTGCTATAAACATTGGGGTGCACATACCCCTTTGGATCACTACATGTGTATCTTTGGGGTAAATACCCAGTAGTGCAATTGCTGGGTCGTACAGTAGCTCTATTTTCGACTTTTTGAGGAACCTCCATACTGTTTTCCAGAGTGGCTGCACCAGCTTGCATTCCCACCAACAGTTTAGGAGGGTTCCCCTTTCTCCGCATCCTTGCCAACATCTGTCGTTTCCTGACTTGTTAATTTTAGCCATTCTGACTGGTGTGAGGTGGTATCTCATTGAGGTTTTGATTCGTATTTCCCTGATGCTAAGTGATGTTGAGCACATTTTCATGTGTCTGTTGGCCATTTGGATGTCTTCTTTGCAGAAATGTCTGTTTGTGTCTTCTGCCCATTTCTTGATTGGCTTATTTGATCTTTGGGTGTTGAGTTTGATAAGTTCTTTATAGATTTTGGATACTAGCCCTTTATCTGATATGTCATTTGCAAAAATCTTCTCCCATTCTGTCGTCTTTTGGTTTTGTTGACTGTTTCCTTTGCTGTGCAAAAGCTTTTTATCTTGATGAAGTCCCAATAGTTTATTTTTGCCCTTGCTTCCCTTGCCTTTGGTGATGTTTCTAAGAAGAAGTTGCTGCGGCTGAGGTCGAAGAGGTTGCTGCCTGTGTTCTCCTCTAGGATTTTGATGGACTGCTGTCTCACATTTAGGTCTTTCATCCATTTTGAGTCTATTTTTGTGTGTGGTGTAAGAAAATGGTCCAGTTTCATTCTTCTGCTGTAAAGTCACCTATTTCTTGATAGTCTTTTTGGACTTACTGGATAGTTAAATCCAGTCATATATTATACACCTCTTTTTTTTTTTTAAGATTTATTGAAGGGGGGAAGGACAGAAGGAGAGGGAGAGAGTCTCAAGCAGATGCCATGCTGAGTGCAGAGCCCGAGGTGGGGCTCGATCCCATGACCCTAAGATCATGACCTGACCCTAAACCAAGAGTCGGATGCTTAATTGACTGCACTACCCAGGCGCCCCTACATACTGCTTTTTTTTTTTTATCTTATGTGTAACTTATATGAAATATTTTTTAAAGATTTAATTTATCTGAGAGAGAGAGAGAGAGAGCAGGAGCAAGGGGAGGGGCAGAGGGAGAGGGAGAAACAGACTCCCCGATGAGCAGGGAGCCCGGTCTGGGGCTCAATCCCAGGACCTTGGGATCAAGACCTGAGTCGAAGGCAGATGCTTAACTGACTGAGCCACCCAGGTGCCCCATGCCATGAAATATTTTTGAAAACATTTTTCTTATATAATGTTTATGTACTTATGGACTCTTGCATTACCATGAATATTTTGAGATTTCTTTTAAAAATATTAAATTATTTTGGTATTTAGTATTAGTGTTTAGTATTTAGTTATTTTCCCAGAAATAGAATGATCCTTCATTTCACTTCCAAGATGTGGATATTATATATTGGAAAGATTGGAAAGTTGAGATGATTTTACCTCCCAAATGGTAATTTCTCCTAATAAGTTATTAGATATAAGAAACTTTGTGGGTAAATTAGCCTTCTGAGGTATAAAGTAGTTGCAGTTTTCCAAGATAAGTACATCAAAATGACTTCTCTAATTAAGTAGTGTAATTATAAATATATTTTTTGTCTTTGTTACTATTACATTATGTATTATACTTCTATTAGCATATTCACTTGTGAAAATTCATCATGATACACACTTATAATTCCTGTACTTTTCTGTATAAGGGAATAAAAAAGTTTACTAAGAAAAGAGCAATCTCACCAAAGATCTTCAAACCTAGAAACCTTCTCCAGAGAATGCTCACATTTAAGAGTGAACAATGGCAGTATTACAAAGACTCCTCCATAGAATAAAAGAGTCAAATAGTGCCTAATCTTGTTTTATGATGCAGGATCACCTTGATACTGAAACTTGACAAGAACATTATGAAAAAGGAAAACTATAGTCCTCTCTTACTCATGAATATGAAAAATCCTAAGCAAAATATTAGCAGAAAAAAATTAAACATGTATTGTAAGGATAATGTCACAATCCAGTGGGATAATTCCAATACAGGCTGCCTTATTACTCAAAATCAATGAATATAATTTGCTACATGAACAGAATAAAAGGAGAACAATTATATGATTATCTTAATATATATACTTTTTGGGCTTGATAAAATCAAACATATATACATTGATAAAATCTTTTAGTAAATAGTGATAGTTTCTGGTTCTCTAGAATTCAGTTTTATCTCAAAGTACCAAACTCTTTAAATGTACTAAGCACGGTTATTTTATTTTATTTTATTTTTTTTTTAAAGATTTATTTATTTGACACAGAGAGAGAGACAGCTAGAGAGGAAACACAAGCAGGGGGAGTGGAAGAGGGAGGAGCAGGCTCCTGGCTGAGCAGGGAGCCCGATGCGGGGCTCGATCCCAGGACCCTGAGATCATGACCTGAGCCGAAGGCAGACGCTTAACGACTGAGCCACCCAGGCGCCCCATAAGCACGGTTATTTTAAAGTCTGTTTCCGATAACTCCAGTGTCTGGCTTCTTTTGGGGGTATTTTTATTGTTTGTTATTTTTGCTGGTTGTCACTAATGATGTCTTGACTCCTTGTTTGCCAGATTTTTTTTTAATTTAATTTAATTTTTAAATTTTATGTTAGTCACCTTAGTTTTTGATGTTGTGAACCTAGAAACAGTTTTGAGTTTGAGATACCAGAGTTTGGCGGCACTATCAGTCTTGGATCCTCTAATTCCAATTTCAGGGATTGAGTTAATTAAATTACTTAAATAAAGCTCACCTGAAAGAGCTATGAGACCCTGATTGCTACAGGTTTTCTCTTATTTCTATTGTGTCTTAGCCAAAAAGATGGAGGTTTAGGGCGCCTGGGTGGCTCAGTTGGTTAAGCGACTGCCTTCGGCTCAGGTCATGATCCTGGAGTCCCGGGATCGAGTCCCACATCGGACTCCCCCTGCTCTGTGGGGAGCCTACTTCTCCCTCTGACCCTCTCCCCTCTCATGCTGTTTCTCTCTCTCTCGCTTTCTAATAAATAAATAAATAAATAAAATCTTTAAAGAAAAAAATAAAATAAATAAATATTTAAAACAAACAAACAAACAAAACATGGAGGTTTGAAAGTCACCAGGTAGACTTCCTTGGACATGACCACCTAGTACCACAAGTCCATCAAAAGCACCACTCGGTCTCTTAGAAGCCTCCTCTAGAATCATGAGATGCATCTAGGCCTAACTATCCTGCTCACATGTCTGGATTTTCTTGTTCTTTTGGATTTGGATCTAGTAACTCTTTACTATCTTGTTAAATATTTAGTACCTTTAAGCAGAGTTGAAAAAAAAATTCTCCCCAGTTACCCTACTTGTTTTCTTTGGTAGGGTTGACCTGATTTACCTAGCCTGCCATTATTGAAAATAGAAAATAAAATTTCTTGATATTTCTTACCATTTTTATCATTTCTAGATAATACATTTTTTTGAGATATAACATGAAAATGTTTAAAAAGCCATGTAGTATGTCCTCCTTAAGAAAATACTAATCTTGGGGGCGCCTGGGTGGCTCAGTCATTGGGCGTCTGCCTTCGGCTCAGGTCGTGGTCCCAGGGTCCTGGGATCGAGCCCCCACATCGGGCTCCCTGCTCCGCGGGAGGCATGCTTCTCCCTCTCCCATTCCCCCTGCTTGTATTCCCTCTCTTGCTGTGTCTCTCTCTGTCAAATAAATACATAAAATCTTAAAAAAAAAAAAAGAAAATACTAATCTTAAAATATTCACTTTGCTTGTTAAATCACTTTTTCTCAAAGAGTAATCATTAATATTTTTCTCTCACTGATGACACCTGCTTATATAACTCCATAGAGATTAACTGCTTTGTTATATAGAAGGATTAATTATTAAATTTTTCTTCTTATTTTTTGTCTCACCATATAGTTTTAAGTACAAATATATTAATTGTGTATGTACTTGAGTCTCCTTAGAGGAAATAATCTTTTTTATAGTTTCTGGATTTTCAAATAGCACTTAAAATTAATCTTTATATTTTTAGATTTTTCCCTTTGCTTTTCCAAATAATTTATGTGGCTTTCTTTAGAATATAATGGTGATGAATTCTCTGTGGCAGTGCTAAGGGGAAAAGTTTAAAACTGAAATAATTCAAATTGCATTATTTTGATACATTTATAAAATCTTGGTCCGTATTTCCTAATTACCATATATCTGTCCTATTTGATTATTCCTTTTAATGTGTTCTAACGCCAGTGTGGTAAATTGATTTAATAAAAATGCCTCCTTTTTTCCCTGGTTATCTGATAACTTCTTAATGACAACTAACAGCTTTTGTGAGAGCAGCACCATTAGCGCTAATGGACAGGGAAGACAACTGATATGACATGAGAAAGGTTAAAGATGACTAGTGACCCTTTGGCAAATCTGTCTGCACAGAACAGAATAAGTACCATGCTCATTTGAATTTTTGTTCAAGGTGGACTATCTGACGTAGTTGGTGTAGCCTTACATTCAGCTCTCCTACAAGATAAAATTTAGTTCTCTGAATAACTCTTGTTAAGATTTGTCAGGATAATAAACTTTTTAGCTACCTCAGACTGTGAAGACACTCAGTCTAATTTAATATTCTCCCTTTGGCCAAATTCGATTTTTTTTATTTCTAATTTTTACTGGGTCTTCATCCTTTTTGGTATGTCGAGGGACTCATCAGGTATGTACAGGCTCTTTTGGCTAAAATCTAATCAAAAGACTAATTACTCTGAGGTGATTTAGGTATCTAAATATGGTATGTGAACACTATTGAATAACATTATATATTTCTTCTGGACACTAGTTCTTATCAGTGTGTTTGATTCTAACATGGAAACAAATTTCTTCTAGAAGCAAAGGTCTTTGCTGATGCAGGAAACTTCCAGGACCCCTTTCACCCCCTGCATTATACCTTATTTTGAAAGTTAATGAGCTATGATAGGTAGTGCTATCTTGTCACTTACTATACAAAGTGCAGATTTGATGACTGTTAAGTTTTGGGTTTAGATTTTTGTCCACTAATAAAATGGTAGTTGTAAGTTTTCTTGGTGTATGTGTGTGAGAATTATCAATAACTCTTCATGTGATGTGAGCCTTTGACGGTGAAATATACTACTCTGTTTTCCCCCTTTCTGGAGTTTTTTTTCCTAGTTCTCTTATATTGACTTTTCCTTTTATCTTGTGGTCTCTTTGGTACACTTCTTCCCACTTTCTGTGTGCTCCAGTTCTTTTAGTTTTATTCCTATTCATTGATATAAAAGCATGAAATAATAGGCTCAAGGGCAAATGGGGAGGATATACAACCAGACTTTAAACCTGAAGGGCGAATTCCTTTGACAAAGGGATAGCTCTGTTTAAGTGGGAGCATCTCCATTAGCATTGATGGAGTACTGCAGCTGAGGCATCTCAGAGGTTAATCAGGCTTCCTAGCCAGCTTTGACATCAGTACACAGTGGCGCCTGATTTTGTTGGTCCTTCAGAGACCTTCTTGACAACGCTCTAACAGACTTTGTGTAAGTCATTGCTTGTGAATTATTGAAAAAATGTTTGGCTGCTAACTGAGGAATGCTAATGTGTTTTATAATCACTGCAGTTTGAGTTTTTAGCGCTGAACAGAAGAATTACAATTGATTTGTGGCTTTTTCATGGTTTCAGTCAGCAGTAAGTTATATCTTTTTGCTTGAGTTCAGCAAATGGCTTTGATGGTCATTTTATTTAAGTATTTATTAGGACACACTATTATAGTCTTCATTTTTCCCTATCCCCCTCCCCCCACCCCCGCCCCGTCTACATCTGTGTTCTGAATTCATGAAGTGTGAGATCACAAGTAGTAACAGGAATAGTACAAGGCAATACTGGATGGTGGTTGAAATCAGGCTTTGGAGATAGACAGTCTAATTGAATTGAATTGATTGAATTCTGGCTTTGTCATTGGCTAGCTGTTTGAGCTGCTGTTTTACTTAACTTCTGTAGCCTCCATTTTCTCTTCTATAAACCTGAGGTGTTCGAAGAAATCTGTAGAGATCATTTATGTTAAGATCCTTGACAAGTTCACAGTAAAGATTCCATGGGACATACTACAGTAAAATAATACATATATTGCTAGTGTTAGTTATATGGTGTTTTAATGGAAAATTTCCTTGGAAAATACATTTCCTTATTAATTCCAATCTCATTGTTGCTTAAATCACATTTAGGCCTGTCCCTTCTTTGCCTATCTTTTATGAAACAGTATTTGAAATAACATGTCTATAATAATTTTCATTTTAAAATTTAGCTATAGCATATGCCAGAATATAGGTGAGCATATTCTCCATGATTATTCTGAAAAGAGAGTCATTTCATTAAAGATTAGTTTGTAGTATTTTAATAAAAATTTTTCTCACAATTTGAGAATTGGAAAAAAATTATTTCTGAATGTGTGTATTCTACATAATTTTTGATATGTCCATGTAATCTAGATTACTTCTTTTCACTCTGCTGGTTAAATCTTTTTTAGGTATTTATGAATTACGTGCTTTTCTCTTTCTTTTAGTTTTTTTCTCTTTGTGGGACAAAACCCCACAAAAACCCATTACTTTAACATTATTGTTTGTTAATGCAAATAGCAGTAATCAGATAAGATTCACATAAAAGAAAAAACTCACAGGAGTTAGTTTTGTCTTTATCCTTCGAATGAAATGGAACTAAAATGTAATTATAAAACATCTTAAGTTGTCTTTAATTGAAATAGTATATTAGAAGCATTACATTGAATTGTTTTCTGTTACCAGAGAAAAAAGAACCTTCTTAGCTAATCTTTTGTGATGTTTTATTCATCTAGTGATTGGTATCTTGGATGGAGACTGTATTTCCACATGCCAAATCTTTTTTTTCTTAATTGAGGTAAAATTGGTATATAACATATACATTTTATGTGTACATTATAATTTGACATCTGTATGTACTACAAAATGATTACCACCAAAAGTCTAGTCACCATTCATCACCATCAAATTGACTTCCTTCACCCATTTGCCTACCTCCCAGTCACCTTCCCGTCTGGTAACCATCAATCCATTCTCTGTGAATCTTTTTTATATTCTTTTGTTTGTTTTTTTAGATTCCATATATAAATGAAATCAAATGGTATTTGTCTTTCTCTATCTGACTTATCTCCCTTGCCCAATAACCTCAAGGTCCATCCATGTTGTCACAAATGGCAGTATTTCATTCTGTGTAGCTAAGTAGTATTCTGTTATATATATAATATATATATTATATATATAACACATCCTCTTTATCCATTCATCTATCAGTGGACACTTAGGTTGTTTCCATATCTTGGCTATTGTAAATAATGCTGCAGTGAACATAGGGGTGTATATATCTTTTTGAATTTGTGTTTTCCTATTCTTTGAGTAAATACCCAGAAGTAGAACACCTGGATCATATGGTGGATCTATTCTTAACTTTTTGAGGAATCTCCATACTGTTTTCCGTACTGGCTGCACCAGTTTACATTCCTACCGACAGCTAACAAGGGTTCTTTTTTCTCCACATCCTCTCCAGCACTTGCTATTTGTCTTATTTTTTTTTTTTATAATAGTCATTCTAACAGGTGTGAAGTGATAACTCATCATGGTTTTGATTTGCGTTTCCCTGCTGATTAGTGATGTTGAACATCTTTCCATGTCTTTTGACCATCTCTGTATCTTCTTTGGAAAAATGTCTGTTCAGATCCTCTGCTCATTTTTTTATTTTATTTTTTTGTTGTTGTTGTTATCATTGTTGCTGAGTTGTATGAATTCTTTATGTGTTTTGGTTTTGTATCAGATATATGATTTGCAAATGTCTTCTTCCATTAAGCCTTTTCATTTTGATGATGGTTTCCTGTGCTGTGCAGAACTTTTTCAGTTTGATGGAGTCCCATTTGTTTATTTTTGCTTTTGTTTCCCTTGCTTTTGGGGTCAGGTCCACAAATACATCTGTAAGTCTAGTTTCATTCCATTGCATAACTGTCCAGTTTTCCCAGAACCATTTATTGAAGAGACTGCCCTTTCTCCACTGTGTATATTTTTGGCCTCCTTGTTATAAATTAATTGTATACTTGGGGAGTTATTTCTCAGCTACTGATTTTGTTTCATGGATATGTGTGTGTTTTTTATGCCAGTATCATACTGTCTTGATTACTATAGGTTTGTAGTATAGTTTGAAATAAGGGACCATGATACCTTTAGCTTTGTTCTTTCTCAAGTTTGCTCTGGCTATTCTGGGTCTTTTATGGTTCCATTCAAATTTTAGAATTATTTGTTCTAGTTCTGTGAAAAATGCCACTGGAATTTTGGTAGGGATTGCATTGAATCTGTAGATTGCGTTGGGTAGTATGGACATTTAAACAGTGTAAATTCTTCCAATCCATGAACATGGACTGTCTTTCCATTTATTTGTTTCTTCTTCAGTTTCTTTCATCAGTGTATGTGGCTTTCACCTCCCTGGTTAAATTCATTCCTAGGTATTTTATTCTTTTTGATGCTGTTGTGAATGCCATTGCTCTCTTAATTTCTTCTTCTGATAGTTTGTTATTAGTGTATAGAAACGCCACAGATTTCTGTATATTGATTTTGTATTCTGCAACTTTACTGAATTTGTTTATTAGTTCTAACAGTTTTTTGATGGAGGTTTTCTGTGTATCTGCAAATAGTGATGATTTTACCACTTCTTTTTCTGATTTGGATGCCTTTTTTTTCTTTTTCTTGCCTGATTGGTGTGGTTAGGACCTCCAATGCTATGTTGAATAACAGTGGAGAAAGTGGAATTCTGATCTTGTTCCCAATTTTAAAGGACAAGCTTTCAGTTTTTCACTATTAAGTATGATACTAGTTATGAGTTTATCATACAGGGCCTTTACTTTGTTGAGGTATGTACCCTTTATACCCACTTTGTTGAAAGTTTTTATCATAAATGGAGGTTGAATTTTGTCAAATGTTTTTTCTGCATCTATTGAAATGATCATAAGATTTTTATCCCTCATTTTGTTAAAATGGTGTACCACATTGATTTGTGGTTGTTGAACCATCCTAGCATCTCTGGAATAAATCCTACTTGATCATGGTATATGAGCCTTTTAATGTGTTTTTGAATTTGGTTTGCTAATATTTTGTTACAGATTTTTGCATATTTGTTTGTCAGGGATATTGGCATGTAATATCCCTTTCTCATGGTGTCCTTATCTGGTTTTGGTATCAGGGTAATGTTGATGTCACATTTTACATCATTTATTTTATGCATCCCTTAACCAATTGTAGTTTTAATTTTTTTAAAAGATTTTATTTATTTGACAGACACAGCGAGAGAGGGAACATAGGCAGGGGGAACGGGAGAGGGAAAACAGGCTCCCTGCAGGGGAGCCCGATGTGGGGCTCGATCCCAGGACCCTGGGATCATGACCTGATCCTAAGGCAGACGCTTAGCGACTGAGCCACCCAGGCGCCCCTGTAGTTTTAATTTTACTACTATTCTCTTTTAGCCTTCATACTTGCTTTATAAGTGATTGATCCACTGTCTGTACTATAGATTTATCTTTTCCAATGAGTTTTACTTTTGTATTTTTCCTTGTTATGAAATATTAAATATTTCTTTTTAGCTTAAAGAAGTACCTGTAACATTTCTTGTAAGGCCATTTTAGCAAGGATAAACTCCTTTAGTTTTTGCTTATCTGGAAAATTCTTATTTCCCCTTCAATTTTTTTTTTAAAGATTTTATTTATTTATTTATTTGAGAGAGCAAGAGAGAGAAACAGCATGAGAGGGGAGAGGGTCAGAGGGAGAAGCAGGCTCCCCACTGAGCTGGGACCCTGATGTGGGACTCGATCCCAGGACTCTGGGATCATGACCTGAGCTGAAGGCAGTCACTTAACCAACTGAGCCACCCAGGCATCCTCCCCTTCAGTTCGCTGGGTAGAGAATTCTTGGTTGGAAGTTTTTTCCTTTTAGCACTTCGAATATGTCATGCCACTCTGTTCTGACCTGTAAAGTTTCTGCTGAAAAATCTTGATAGTCTTATATGGTTTCCTTGTATGTATTTCTTTTGATGCCTTTAGGATTCTCTCTTTAATTTTACCATTTTAATTATAATGTATCTTGGTGTGGATCTCTTTGGGTTTGTCTTATTTGGAACTCTCCAGGGTTCCCCCCCGTATGCCTGTTTAATTCCCCAGATTAGGGATATTTTCAGCTATTATTTTTTAAAAATAATTTTTCTGGCCTTTTCTTTCTTCTCCTCTGGGAACCCTATAATGTGAATGTTGTTCTGCTTGAAATTCTCCGAAGGTTTTCATTTTTTAAATCTTTTTTCTTTTTGCTCCTTTGTCTGAGTGAGTTCCATTGTTTTGCCTTCTATCTCACTGATCTGTTTCATTTAGTCTGCTGTTGAACCCCTCTAGGGTATTTTTCAGTTAAGTTTATATATTTTTCAGCTCTGTAACTTCTATTTGATACTTTTTAATATTTTCTCTCATTTTGTTGAAGTTTTCACTGTGTTCATTCATTCATTCTGAGTTTGGTGGGCATCTCTATGACCATTATTTTGAACTCTCTTGCTTATCTCATTTTATTAAGGTCTTTTCCTGAGCTTTTGTCTTGTTCTTTGGAACATACTCCTCTGTCTTCTCATTTTGCCTTTCTGTGTTTGTTTCTATGTATTAGGCACATCAGCTACCTCTAGCAGTCTTGAAGGAGTGGCCTTTGTAGGAGATAGCTCGTGGGGCTCAGAAGCACTTATCCTTCCTAGCCACCAGTGCCAGGTGCTCAAGGGGTATCTCCTGTGTGAGCTGCACCTGTCTGCCCACCTACTCTGGTAGGGCTGTGGCTGTGACATGGGAGTATGTGGGGCTCTTGTCTGGCCCACCTGTGATGTGTGGCTATGGCATAGGAATAGGTATCTACATGCCTGATCTTGATGCACAATATTATATAACAACATATTATAGATTTACTTTGGAAGCATAGTCTTTTTCATTCTACCACTGGTGGAATGGCATTCTACCATTGGTAAGGCTTTTTCATGCTAAGAAATAGATTTAAAATTAGATTTATAATATTTCAAAAAATAATAACAGATGTCGGTGAAGATGTGGAATAAGGCGAACCCTCTTAGACTGTTGTTGGGAATGTGAACTGGTACAACCACTGTAGAAAACAGTACGGAGATTCCTCAAAAAGTTAAAAATAGAACTACCCTACGATCCAGCAATTGCACTACTAGGTTTTTACCCAAAGGGTACAAAAATTCTGATTTGAAGGGGGCAAACACACCCCGGTGTTTATAGCAGCACTATCAACAATAGCCAAATTATGGAAAGAGTCCAAATGTCCATTGACTCATGAATGGATAAAGAAGATGTGGTATATATACACAATGGGATATTATTCAGCCATCAGAAAGAATGAAATCTTGCCATTGTTATATGCATTAAGAAGAGGGGAGAGGGGGCGCCTGGGTGGCTCAGTCGTTAAGCGTCTGCCTTCGGCTCAGGTCATGATCCCAGGGTCCTGGGATTGAGTCCCACATCGGGCTCCCTGCTCGGCGGGAAGCCTGCTTCTCCCTCTCCCACTCCCCCTGCTTGTGTTCCTGCTCTCGCTATGTCTCTCTCTGTCAAATAAATAAATAAAATCTTTAAAAAAAAAAAAGAAGAGGGGAGAGAAGAAATATTTTTTTTAAATAAAAATATAATTGTTCCCTCATGTGAAACAAAGCTCTTTAATGATTTACTTATGGCTTTAAAAAAAATTATTTGCTTATGGCTTTATTCTCACTATGCTGACTTTGGGGATTCTACTGACAGCATTCACTCAAATTAATACTGATTTTCTAACTAAAATTTAAGATCATATGAAAAGTCAGACTGAATTTCTGTGACAGTTCACTGCTCTATATAGGCTTGTAAGAGAATAAGGAATTTAAAAGGTAGGAGAATTAACGAGATGCATATTTCTGTTTAAAATCCAAATACTGATGTGAAGTCATATGTTTTACATTTCATTGTATAGACATTGAAAACTGGCTTGACAATGGTTGGGAAAGTGGTGACTCAGCTGACAGGCACACTGCCTTCAGGTGTGACCGAAGACGATGTTGCCCTCCATAGTAATTCCAGGCGGAGTCCTTTGGTTCCAGGCATCATCACAGTAATTGACACTGAAACAGTTGGAGAGGGCCAGGTAAGAACTTCTGATACAGGTAATGTCCTTTTTCTGCAAAGGATGGGGTGACTAAGAATATCATTTGTGATCAAGAACAGTCAAATGCACTTGGCCTTGGAGATTATTAATTTGGAATTCTAGCAATTGAGGTTATTTCAGATTAGAATTCTTTTTTCAAGAAATGATGAGTAACATGTTAAAACCTGTTATTTCAAACATTATTAATGTTTCAAACCTGAGGGTAAAATTGAGGTTCTAAGGAGTTCTTGTTATCTCTTCATCAGAACATTTGTTTCACAAATAATTACATATCTCTTTATACTGTTCTGTTCATAATACAGTTTTTTAAAAAATGATGCTTGTTGTAACCTATATCAGAAGATTAATAACTGATTTTTAAAAGATTTTATTTATTTATTTGAGAGAGAGAGAGCACATGAGTTGAGGGGGAGGGGCCAAGTGAGTGGGAGAAGCAGATGCCCCCGTGATCAGGGAGCCTGATGTAGGGCTCAATCCCAGGACCCCGAGATCATGACCTGAGCTGAAGGCAGATGCCTAATCGACTGAACCACCCAGGGACCCTTTAATAATTGATTTTTAAGGTAGAGGCTTGCTCATAGAAGCAGTCAATAGGACCTTCCACATTTTGGAGGGAATTTAAAAAATTATTGACTAGAGGAGCAAGATGGAGGAGGAGTAGGAGAACTAAATTTCTTCTGGTCCCAGGAATTCAGCTAGATAGTTATCAAACCATTCAGAACACCTACAAATTCAACAGGAGATCGAAGAAAATAATAGCAGCAATTGTATGAACAAAAAAGCGACCACTTTCTGGAAGGTAGGACGTGTGGAGAAGTGAATCCGAGGCGATATTCAGGAAGATAGATGGTGGGGGGAGGGAGCCTCCATCAGCTGGCTACTGGCCAGTGATAGAGCAGCGGAGCACAAAATTGGAACTTTTAGAAGTCTGCTCTGCTGAGGGACGTCACTCCAGTGGCTAAGTGGGGGTGGGGTGGGGGTGGAACCCTCACTGGGACTCAGGACCCTCGGGGATCACAGAAAGACCGGGGGTGCCTGAGTGTGGCAGAGCTTCCAGGTATCAGATCGGGGAAGCCAGCTGCAAAGACGGAGCTGAGGAGTGGGCTCTCGGCTCAGGGTTGCCATAAACCGTGATCTGTGGCACTGTTGGGTCACTACTCTTTGAGCAGGGACCCAACAAGTGCAGATCTGGGGAGACTCCCCTTCCTCACCCGGGAGGAGCGGCGTGGGAGAGCACTGCAGGAATCTGCTGGGTTTGGAGACTCCAAACGGGGTCAGGTGCCAGAGATAGAAATGCTTGGTCACAGGCCAGGTGAGCACGGAGTGCAGCCAGAGACCAGGGAGACAGGAGTGATTGACTGCTTTTCTCTGAGGGCTCACTGAGGAGTGGGGCCCTGAGCTCTTGGCTCCTCTGGGGCCAGAGATTGGGAGGCCGCCGTTTTCACTCTCGTCCTCAAAAGCTGTACGGAAATCTTGCAGGGAAAGCTACAAAGAGCAAACCCGAGCAGATGACTTAGCCTGGCCCCTGGCAAGAGCGGTGCAATTCTGCCTCAGGCAAAGACATTTGAGAATCAGCGCAACAGGGCCCTCCCCCAGATCAGCAAGAACGTTCAGCCAAGACCAAGTTTACCAATCAATGAGAACTGCCAAGACTCCAGCGCACATAGAATTCATGGCTTTTTCCCTGTGATTCTTTAGTCTTTCAAAGTTAATCTTTTAAATTTTCTTTTTCTTTTTCAAATTTTTTTAGTTGAATTTTTCTTCTTTCCTTTTTTAACCAACATCTTATCAATTCCTTTTTAAAATTTGTTTAAGATTTCATTATTATTTGAGAGAGAGGGAGAACACAGAGGGAGAGTGAGAGGGAGAAGCAGACTCCCTGCTGAACAGGGAGCCCAATGTGGGACTTGATCCCAGGACTCTGGGATCATGACCTGAGCCGAAGGCAGATGCTTAACCAAATGAGCCACCCAGGCGCCCATCAATTCCTTTTTTAAAATCTTTTTTAATTTTCATCTTTACAGTCATATTCCATCCCTTCATCGTATTTACCCTTATTTTTATATATATGTAAGTTTTTCTTTCTTTAAAATTTTGAAAGGCACTTTCTTCTAACAGACCAAAGTACACTCAAAATCTAGTGTGTGGCTCTGTTCTATTCACTGGCCTGATCATATTAATTTTTCTTTCTTTCTTTTTTTTTTCCCCTTTCTTTTCCCCCCAGTTTCGGGTTTCTTCTGGTTTGTTTAGTGTATATTTTTCTGGGATCGTTGTTACCCTTTTAGCATTTTGTTCTCTCATTCATCTATTTTCCTCTGGACAAAATGACAAGATGGAAAAACTCACCTCAAAAAAAAGAACAAGAGGCAGTACCGACTGCCAGGGACCTAATCAATACAGACATTAGTAAGATGTCGGAACTAGAGTTCAGAATGACAATTATAAAGACACTAGCTGGGCTTGAAAAAAGCATAGAAGATACTAGATAATCCCTTTCTGGAGAAATAAAAGAACTAAAATCTAACCAAGTTGAAATCAAAAAGGCTATTAATGAGGTGCAATAAAAAACAGAGGCTCTAACTGCTAAGATAAATAGGCAGAAGAGAGAACTAGTGATATAGAAGACCAAATGATGGAGAATAAAGAAGCTGAGAAAAAGATAAACAACTACTGGATCACGAGGGCAGAATTTGAGAGATAAGTGATACCATAAGATGAAACAATATTAGAATAATTGGGATCCCAGAAGAAGAAGAGAGAGAGGGAAAGAAGGTATATTGGAGCAAATTATAGCAGAGAACTTCCCTAATTTGGGGAAGGAGCAAGCATCAAAATCCAGGAGGCACAGAGAACCCCTCTCAAAATCAATAAAAATAGGTCAACACCCTGACATCTAATAGTAAAACTCACAAGTCTCAGAGACAAAGAGAAAATCCTGAAAGCAGCTCAGGACAAGAGGTCTGTAACCTACAACTGTAGAAATATTAGATTGGCAGCAGACCTATCCACAGAGACCTGGCAGGCCAGAAGGGACTGGCATGATATATTCAGAGCACTAACCGAGAAAACTATGCAGCCAAGAATACTGTATCCAGCTAGGCTGTCATTGAAAATAGAAGGAGAGATAAAAAGCTTGCAGGACAAAGCAAAACTGAAAGAATTTGCGAACACCAAACCAGCGCTACAAGAAATATTGAAAGGGGTCCTCTAAGCAAAGAAAGGGCCTAAAAGTAACATAGACCAGAAAGGAACAGAGACAATATACAGTAACAGTCACCTTACAGGCAATACAATGGCACCAAATTCATATCTTTCAATAGTTACCCTGAATGTAAATGGGCTAAATGCCCCAATCAAAAGACACAGGGTATTGGATTGGATAAAAAAACAAGAACCCTCGATATGCTGTCTGCAAGAGACTCACTTTAGACCCAAAGACACCTCCAGATTTAAAGTGAGGGGGGTGGGAAACCATTTACCATGCTAATGGACATCAAAAGAAAGCTGGGTGGCAATCTTTATATCAGACAAATTAGATTTTAAACCAAAGACTATAATTAGAGATGAGGAAGGACACTATGTCATACTTAAAGGATCTATCCCACAAGAAGATCTATTGTAAATATCTATGCCTCTAACATGGGAGCAGCCAATATGTAAGCCAATTAATAACAAAAGCAAAGAAACACATCGACAATAATACAATAATAGTAGGAGACTTTAACACCCCCCTCACTGAAATGGACAGATCATCTAAGCAAAAGATCAACAAGGAAATAAAGACTTTAAATGACACACTGGACCAGATGGACTTCACAGACATATTCAGAACATTCCATCCCAAAGCAACAGAATACACATTCTTCTCTAGTGCCCATGGAACATTCTCCAGAATAGATCACATCCTAGGTTACAAATCAGGTCTCAACCGGTACCAAAATATTGGGATCATTCCCTGCCTATTTTCGGACCACAGTGCTTTGAAACTAGAACTCAATCACAAGTGGAAAGTCGGGAAGAACTTAAATACATGGAGGCTAAAAAACATCCTACTAAAGAATGAATGGGTAAGCCAGGAAATTAAAGAAGACTTAAAAAATATTCATGGAAACAAATGAAAATGAAAACACAACTGTTCAAAATCCTTGGGATGTAGCAAAGGCAGTCCTAAGAGGAAAGTATATAGCAATACAAGCCTTTCTTAAGAAACAAGAAAGGTCTCAAATACATAACCTATCCCTACACCTAAAGGAGCTGGAGAAAGAACAGCAAATAAAGCCTAAACCCAGCAGAAGAAGAGAAATAATAAAGATCAGAGCAGAAATCAATGAAACAGACACCAAAAGAACAGTAGAACAGATCAATGAAACTAGGAGCTGGTTCTTTGAATAAGATTGATAAACCCTTGGCCAGACTTATCAAAAAGAAAAGAGAGAGGACCTAAATAAATAAAATCATGAATGAAAGAGGAGAGATCACAACCAACACCAAAGAAATACAAACAATTATAAGAACATATTATGAGCAACTCTATGCCAGCAAATTAGATAATCTGGAAGAAATGGATGCATTCCTGAGACATATGAACTACCAAAACTGAACCAGGAAGAAATAGAAAACCTGAACAGACCCTAACCACTAAGGAACTTGAAGCAGTAATCAAAAATCTCCCAACAAACAAGAGCCCAGGGCCAGATGGCTTCTCAGGGGAATTCTACCAACCATTTAAAGAAGAATTAATACCTATTCTTCTGAAACTCTTCCAAAAAATGGAAATGGAAGGAAAACTTCCAAACTCATTGTATGAGGCTGGCATTACCTTGATCCCAAAACCAGATAAAGACCCCATCAAAAAGGAGAACTACAGACCAATATCCCTGATGAACATGGATGCAAAAATTCTCACCAAAATACTAGCCAATAGGATCCAATAGTACATTAAAAGGATTATTCACCATGACCAAATGGGATTTATTCCTGGGCTGCAAGGTTGGTTCAGTATCCACAAATCAATGTGATACAATACATTAATAAAAGAAAGGACAAGAACCATTTGATCCTCTCAATAGATGCAGAAAAAGCATTTGCAAAATACAACATCCTTTCTTGATTAAAACTCTTTATAGAGTATGGGGATAGAGGGTACATATCTCAATATCATAAAAGCCATCTATGAGAAACCCACAGTGAATATCATACTCAATGGGGAAAAACTGAGAGCTTTCCCCCTAAGGTCAGGAACACGGCAGGGATGTCCACTATTACCACTGCTATTCAACATAGTATTGGAAGTCCTAGCCACAGCAATCAGACAACAAAAAGAAATAAAAGGCATCTGAATTGGCAAAGAAGAAGTCAAACTCTCACTCTTTGCAGATGATATATTTTATGTGGAAAACCCAAAAGACTCCACCCCAGAACTGCTAGAACTCATGCAGGAATTCGGTAAAGTGGCAGGATATAAAACCAATGCACAGAAATCAATTGCGTTTCTATACACCAACAACAAGACAGAAGAAAGAGAAATTAAGGAGTCGATCCCATTTACAATTGCACCCAAAACCATAAGATACCTAGGAATAAATCTAACCAAAGAGGCAAAGGATCTGTACTCAGAAAACTATACAATACTCATGAAATAAATTGAGAAAGACACAAAGAAATGGAAAAACGTTCTATTCTCATGGATTGGAAGAAAAAATATTGTATGTCTGTACTACCTAGAGCAATCTACACAGTTAATGCAATCCCTAACAAAATACCATCAACTTTTTTTCAAAGAAATGGAACAAATAATCCTAAAATTTGTATGGAACCAGAAAAGACCCCACATAGCGAGAGGAATGTTGAAAGAGAAAAGCAAAGCTGGCGGCATCAGAATTTCAGACACCAAGCTCTATTACAAAGCTGTCATCATCAAGACAGTATAGTACTGGCACAAAAACAGGCACATCGATCAATGGAACAGAATAGAGAGCCCAGAAATGGACCCTCAACTCTATGGCCAACCAATCTTGGACAAAGCAGGGAAGAATGTCCAATGGAAAAAAGACAGTCTCTTCAACAAATGGTGTTGGGAAAATTGGACAGCCACATCTAGAAGAATGAAACTGGACCATTTCCTTACACCACACACACAAAAAGACTCAAAATGGGTGAAAGACCTAAATGTGAGACAGGAATCCATCAAAATCCTTGAGGAGAACACAGGCTGCAGCCTCTTCTACCTCAGCTGCAGCAACTTCTTCCTAGAAACATCGCCAAAGGCAGGGGAAGCAAGGGCAAAAATAAACTATTGGGACTTCATCAAGATAAAAAGCTTTTGCACAGCAGAGGAAACAGTCAACAAAACCAAAAGACAACTGACAGAATGGGAGAAGATTTTTGCAAATGACATACCAGATAAAGGGCTAGTATCCCAAATCGATAAAGAACTTATCAAACTCAACACCCAAAGAACAAATAATCCAATCAAGAAATGGGCAGAAGACACAAACAGACATTTCTGCAAAGAAGACATCCAAATGGCCAACAGACACATGAAAACGTGCTCAGCATCACTCGGCATCAGGGAAATATGAATCAAAACCTCAATGAGATACCACCTCACACCAGTCAGAATGGCTAAAATTAACAAGTTAGGAAACGAGAGATATTGGTGAGGATGCAGAGAAAGGGGAACCCTCCTAAACTGTTGGTGGGAATGCAAGCTGGTGTGCCACTCTGGAAAACAGTATGGAGGTTCCTCAAAAAGTTGAAAATAGAGCCACCGTATGACCCAGCAATTGCACTACTGGGTATTTACCCCAAAGATACAAATGTAGGGATCCGAAGGGCCACCTGCACCCCAGTGTTTATAGCAGCAATGTCCACAATAGCCAAACCATCGAAAGAGCCTAGATGTCCATCAACAGATGAATGGATAAAGAAGATGTTTGTGTGTGTATATATACACACACATACATATACAATGGAATATTATGCAGCCATCAAAAAAATGAAATCTTGCCATTTGCAACGACGTGGATGGAACTAGAGGGTATTATGCTAAGTGAAATAAGTCAATCAGAGAAAGAGAAGTGGTAGGAGTTACACCTCATTGATATCAGGAATTCGAGAAACAACACAGAGAATCATAGGGGAAGGGAAGGAAAAATGGAAGAAGATGAAACCAGAGAGGGAGACAAACCATACAGACAACTCAGGAAACAAACTGAGTGTTGATGGAGTGGAGGGCGGTGGGAGGGATGGGGTGGTTGGGTGATGGACATCGGTGAGGGTATGTACTATGGTGAGCGCTGTGAATTGTGTAAGACTGATGAATCATAGACCTGTACCCCTGAACCAAATAATACATTATATGTTGATTAAAAAAAAAAGACACATTAGTAAACAAAGCAGAAAAATCACTGTCATTGAGAAGAATACAGTGTGAGCATGCTTACCATCTAATTTAATTTAAAATATTAAATAGAAACAAAACAAATTATTGACGAATTATGGTTACAAGTGACAATAATGTAAATAATATCAAATTTTATTACACATTTATTTATAAGTATGAAAAAATTCACAAAGTCGCAAAGTGATTGATACATACATGGTAATGCATATTATCAAATCCTATATCTTCAGATAATGGAGAAACATTTAGAAGGAGTGATTATAAACATGGAAAAATATGTGACATAATGTAAATCTTGCTGGTGAGAAACCTGTTGGGTTTTGTTTTCTCCCCTCATGTACCCATAAAAATTATTTTCGTTTGTCTCAATAGTCTTGAACTTTAAAATACATTTCTGAAGGGAAGATAATTTCAAAATTCTAATAGTTTGTGATCGTTACTACAAAAAATCTAATCTAAAGTTGATTATTAGAATAGTATAAGAGTAGAGCAACATTTGTGAAATAGAAATTATTTTATTGGGGTGCCTGGGTGGCTCAGTCGGTTAAGCGTCTGCCTTCGGCTCGGGTCATGATCCCAGATCCTGGGATCGAGCCCCGCATCGGGCTCCCTGCTCGGCAGGAAGCCTGCTTCTCCCTCTCCCACTCCCCCTGCTTGTGTTCCCTCTCTTGCTGTCTCTCTCTGTCAAATGAATAAATAAAATACTAAAAAAATATTTTATCTATAACATATATTTAATTCTGTTTTCAGAACATAATGTCTAGAAGCTATGTGAGTCTTAAAAGTATTAACCCTAAATATTGCATGTTCTTTTTAGAAAATCTGCTTCCAGTATATATGGTTCTATATCTGATGAAAGATTACCTTTGACCACTATTCATGTACTGGTTCCTGTAGTAAGATCAAGTGGCCTTTCAAAAGCATGTGAACTCTACTGCAGTGAAAAGATAAAAAAAAAATCTTTGAAATTCTGGGTTATTTAATTTAGCTGTTATATTTTATTTGAAATCAGAATAATAGTCATTCTCTACCTCTCCTAGGTTAACTTTGTGGTTCACCAAATATCTTATAGTGCAGGCTTGTATTCTTGTTTAAAACTCTTTTAAAAGACGTGCTAGCAAACTTTTCAGTTGACTAATGCATTTTTTTAAGTTGTGTTAATTAGCTCAAGTTGATAGACACAGACAGATGTTAATTTTCTTTCTTAATTGGAATTAAATATTTAAACCCTTAGTGTTTTATGAGTGTTAAGGTAAAAAATACTTTCTTTTGTCCTTTGATTCTTAATTAATTTACCTCCAAGGCCACCCACATTTACTGCATAGTAACAATCCTCCTCAACATTGTTTGGTGAGTCTAAGAAGTCTGTTAAGCATCTACCATTTGTTGACAGACAGATTTGTGGTCATTTAGAAACAGAAAATGTTATCTCATTATTTTTCATGAAATAGAGGTGTAACTCAATTTGTTTTATTATATCTAAGTGTAGGAACATGTAAAAAGAAAATCTTTAATTACATTAAAAAGCATAGCATTAGGCCTTATGTTATCAATTGTCGCCCCCCCCCCCCCGTTCTTTATTAACTTTTTTAAGTTTAAAATGGAATTCTCAGATTTGGAATATGGAAATGAACTGGAGGTTGTGGAGTTGCAAAAGATCATTTTTCCTTGGTAAAGGAATTGTTAACACTTGAAACAAGTAAAGTTGTTTATTAGGAAATAAGAGTTACAGAATTGTTAGCTTTTAAAAGTTAAAAGTTAAAAAGTGTTGCCCAACCTGAAAACTGCTATCTTTTCTATATTTGTTGAGATCATAATCTCTTTTCATTCCCACTTATAACGTTCTGAAATTTTAATTGATTTTAAGGTTCTATTATAAAGCAGGAAATAAATTGATGTTCAATAAATGGTAAGTTGCTATGTGCATTTTGAAAGAATTATAAATATTTTTTAAAGCAACAAGATTTCCCGAGTATAATACTGTCCTCCTTTCTTTTATTAATGTGAATCTGTTTTTTGTCAAGAAGACATTTTTGTCTCTGATACATAGTTCAGTTGGAGTGCAGGGCTGTTTTTAGGTTATGCTGGATTGTATTAAAAAGACTTCAGGGGTTATTGTCATAGATTTATCACTTCAAGCCCTTTCCAACTGATATTTGACCTTAGCTATAATGTTTTTCCTTTTCCATATATATCTCAGGAGCTGAAGCTGACATTATGTTCACTTTTGCTGTTTAAGTCCATTGAGGCTTTAATAAAGATATTTTCATGTTTACAGTGGCATCGTATAAAATTTGATTCACCATCTTTCTAATGCTAAATTGATTAGTTTGATTTTATGTTGACGGGATCATTGTGTGGTAACTGCATTAAGGAGGAGTGGATTTGATTGACTTCGTGTCCATTTTTAAATCTGTGTTACTTGTTTTATTTAAAAGCATTTTGTGGCTAAGATAAGCTAAATGGTATAATATGCCTTTACACATTTATATAATTGAAGTTAGCAGTGTGGCAAAGTCTCTAATCAAAGGAAAATGCTCCAGAATGATGACATAAACTTGAGCTATTTCTTTCCCTGGGTACAGCTGTTATTCATAATAATTTAATGGCTCCTGAAGTGTGTTGTCTTTTTGTTCACATGATAAAGGCTTATCCACCTTGTATCAATTAAAGTGCTTTGATGAATTTTAATATAGTCAAGTTGTTATTACATATACTAAGAAGTTCAGCCTGCTTAGTTAATGGGCGAGTAAAAGGTGCATGTCTTAGGACAATTGTATTGGGATATCTTTTCTATTACTAATTTGATGTTTTAGGCAAGGTGATAATGCAATGGAGAGAATCCTTCCAAAAGTATCTGGTTGTTGTATTTGTGAAGCTCATAAAGAGAAGATACAAAGAATCTTACACAGTGGTATGAGGCTTTGCTGTGCCCCGAGATTAATGTGCCTTTTTACTGGACAGCTTCTGTATTGGTACCATTAAATAGAGTACTAACTACTAATTATGTTGGAGAGGAAGATATATAGGGTTATAATATATGTAAGGAAAGGGAATCTTGTAAAATTGAGTTAAAATAGTGAAATGGGGAAAAGACAAATATTTCACAGAAAAAAATAAAACATACAAATTTTCCCTGACTTAAAATATCTTGACTTAATGATTTTTCAACTTTACGATGATGGGAAAGTGATATAAATTCAGTAGAAACCGTACTTTGAATTTTGAATTTTCCCTAGTTCAGTGATACATGTGTAGTATTCTCCTGTGATGCTGGACAGCGGCGGCCAGCTACCAGCCCCTAGTCAGCCATGTGATCAGGAGGGTGGACAACGGATACACCCACACAACCATTCCCACTTCCCTCCTCTTTGCCCCCACCAAACTGGGAAATAAACCCGAAGGCCAGAGGTAGAAGGGGCCACATCTTAGCCTGCACTCCACTTTATTCTGAAGCCTATCAGGGCCCAGAATCCACGGGTCCCAACGGGTCCCTGCTGTTGGCTGGGAGAAGCTGGGAGAGCTCTGTTTGTGGCAAGGGCCAATAAGCAGAAATGAGAGCCCTCATATGCTGTTGGTGGGAATGTAAATTTGTGTAGGTGCTTTGGAAAAGAGTTACCATATGACTTAGCAATTTGTCTTCCAGATATACCCAAAAGAAATGAAAATACATGTCCATGAATGTTCATAGCAGCATTATTTGTAATGGCTAAAAAGTAGGAGCAACCCTAATATACATCAACTGATTGGTAGATGGATAAATAAAATGTGGTGTATACATACAATGTGATATTCTTCTGCAATAAAAAGCATGTTCCAATGTGGATGAATCTTGAAAATAATATGCTTTGTGAAAGAAGCCAATCACAAAAGAGTATATGTTGTACAATTCCATTTATATGAAATGTCCAGAAGAAGCAAATCAATAGAAAGAGAAAATAGATTATAGTTGCCCAGGGCTGGGAGTTTGGAAGAAATGGGGAAATGTGGGGAAACTGTTAATGATTATGGGGTTTCTTTTGGTGATGAAAATGTTCTAGATTTGGTTGTGGTGATGGTTCTACAATTATGTGAATATACCATATATCCCAGAGCAAACCCTTAGTATATTTAACAAACTTGGTTTAACACACTTTCCCAGAGACTACTCCTATAAGACTTCTTTTCCTTTTCTTAATTTTCTCACTTAATATGTATAAGACTGATGAATCACGGATCTGTATCCCTGAAACAAATAATATATGTTAATAATTAAAAAAAAAGAAAGTCAACGGAACAACTAAAAAGAAAGATTAGAAAAATAACTTACAATGCATGTTTTCCCGCCAGTTGTGGTAAAATATGCATAACATAAAATTTGACATTTAGCTATTTTTAAGTTTACAATTCAGTGGCATAAGTATATTCACCATATTATACAACCATCACTGTTCTCCATTCTAGAACTTCTTTATCATTTGGATTCATTATACTGTAACTCCCCAACCCCCTGTCCCCACGGTTCCTGGTGACCATCATTCTGATTTCTGCCTCTGGTAGATTGCCCATAATTAAAAAGAGTACAATACAAAGTGTTGGAAAGGTTGTGGAGAAATTGGAAACCTCATACTTTACTGGTGGAAATATAAAATGATGTAGCTATTTTGGAAAACTGTTAGTTTCTTTAAAAGTTCAGCATATGTTTATCATATCACTGAGCAAATTCACTTCTAGGTCTCTCCCCAAGAGAAATAAAAACACGTTCACAAAAATATGTATACATAGATACTCATAACAGACTATGCATAATAGTAATCAACTAGAAATAATCCAAATTGCCAAGAATTGGTGGGTGAACCCACATGTTGTGAGATACCTCCATACAGTGGAATACAACTCAGCAATATAAAGAAATGTATGATTCCTGAAACAACATGGTTGGACTGTAAAAATTATATAAGTGAAAGAAAATAGAAGGCAAATTGCATGATTCTTACTTTCTTAAAGATCTCATTTATTTATTTGTCAGAGAAAGAGAGCACAAGCAGGGGGAGTGGCAGGCAGAGAGAGAAGCAGGCTCCCCGCTGAGGAAGGAGCCAGATATGGGACTCGATCCCAGGACCCTGGGATGATGACCTGAGTCGAAGGCAGACGATTAACTGACTGAGCCACCTAGGTGTCCCTGCTTGATTCTATTTATATGAAAAATTTTCAAAATTTTTAGAAAAAGCAAAAAAGATAACATATACATAGGGTTTGCCTGGGGCTTAGGGTTAGAGATCTACCATAGGGTTAATATGAAGACATTTTTTGGGTGATGGAAGAATTCTATATCTAGGATGTGGTAATGGTTATGCAGTTGTATAAACTTACTGAGCATTAAATTTATACATTATTAAAATGTATTAAATGGGTGATTTGAGTGTATAAATTTACTGATGATTGGGGAATGACTATCAGTTATGGTGAAGAGGTAAGCAAATCTTCTCCCTAGAAAATAAGTACATTACTTGAAAGAATTTTCAAAAATTACTATTTGGGGACTCTGGATATCAACCAAAAAGTAAGAATGAAATGATAAACATGTAAAGATTCTAGAGTTTTGATAACAGTAAAAGGAGAAATGGCCTTTTTGCCTGACGCTGCTCTTATTCACATCTGCCTGGAGTTTGGTGAGTGTGATAGTTTTACCAGAGTAAAGTGGGCCAGATGAACAAGCTATTTCTCTTTTAGGCAGGGGATTTACTTGATTTGGAGTAGTATGTTAGAACCCAAGCCCAAAAATATTTCCATTAAAAGTAGTAAATTTGGTAGGTGATGAATAAGGGATAATGTGTGGCTCGGCTAGCCTGAGATTGCAGTTCAGTTTGGGGCCAATTTGAAGAACAGAGAGGAAAAATGTTGGTGAAATATAAATAGAGCCTCAAGATCTTTGGAACAATATCAAGGGTACCAACATATGTGTAATTGGGATCTCAGAAAGAGAGGTGATAAAGGGTCAGAAAGACATTTGAAGAAATGAAATATATAAATATTTATCTTTCTCTTCCATTAATTTTTTTTAAAAAGTAGACGATTGTTTTAGGGAATAATTGTAACCTGTTTCTCAGTTGATAATACATATGACAACAGTAGCACAAAGGAATGGGGAGGAAATACAGCTATACTGGAGCAAGGAGCTATAATTTATTGCAATTAAGTTTGTAATTAATGGACAATCTTGTAATCCATGTAGCACCTTGCAACCTATATAGCAACCACTAAAAAATTACTCCAAAAAATCAACAGAGGAATTAAAATGGTGACATTAAAAATGATTAACACAAAAAAAGAGGATCAGAAGTACAATAAACACCTGAGACAAAATAAACAGCAAAATGGCAGACCTAAATCCAATTATGTGCATAGTTATATTAAGTATAAATGGATTCAAGTTAAAAAACAGTGATTATCAGACCAGAATCATTCAGATTTGAAGACATAATTGGTTGAAATAAAAGGTTTGGAGAAATGTACCATGCAAACAATAACCGTAATAGGACAAGAGTGGCTATATTAATATCAGACAAAATACTTTAGTCAAAAAATAGTGCCAGAGAGAAAGATATTTCATAATAACAAGAGGGCCAGTGTAATAGGTAGATAAAACAAGTATTAATGTGTAAACACCTACAGCATAGCCCAACAAACATTGAGCAAAGTCCAGCAGATTGAAAGGAGAAATTATAGATATCATTTACAGCTTGAGATTTAAATACTTTGCTCTCAATAATTGATAGGAAAAACTAGATAAAATTTGTGAAGATTTATGAGACTCGATTAACCGTATCAACCAGCACAGTGTAACACTCCCTCCCCCAAACCTGTAGAATTTGTATTCTTTTCAAGAACATCTGGAATGTTTTCCAAGATAGACCTTATGGTTGGACATAAAACAAACCTAAATAGCTTTAAAACGATTAAAATCATGCAAAGTATGTTCCCTATGAACTATGGAAATCAATAACAGAATGAAATTATGGAAATCTCCCAATATTTGGAAATAAAACAACACACCTACCTATAAATAACTCATGCGTCAGAGAAGGAATCTCAAGGAAATTAGAAAATATTTTGAATGGAATGAAAATAAAAAGTGAACATATCAGAATTATGAAGTGCAGCTATTCACTTGCGTAGAGGGAGATTTTTAGCTTTAAATGCTTATAGTAGAAAAGAAAAATGGGGGGCGCCTGGGTGGCTCAGTTGGTTAAGTGACTGCCTTCGGCTCAGGTCATGATCCTGGAGTCCTGGGATCGAGTCCCACATCGGGCTCCCTGCTCAGCAGGGAGTCTGCTTCTCCCTCTGACCCTCCCCCGTCTCATGCTCTATCTCATTCTCTCTCTCAAATAAATAAATAAAATCTTTAAAAAAAAAAAAGAAAAGAAAAATGGTCTGAAACTAATAGTCTTCGATTTTCCCTTTTTCTCATCTGAAAAAGAGCAAATTATAACCAAGCAAAACAAATGAAGTAAATACTAAAAATACGAACAGAAGTAAAAAAAAAATAGCAAACAGTGCAATATTGGGGAAAATCCAAAATTGGTTCTTTGAAAAGATCAACAAAATTGATCCTCAAAAAGTTAAAAATAGAATTATATGATCCAGCAATCTGGCTTCTGGGTTAATATGCAGAAGAATTCAGAGCAGTATCTCGAAGAGATATTTACACACCCACGTTCATTGCAGCATATTCATGGTAATCAGGATGTGGAAGCAATCCATATATCTATCGCTGGGTGAATGGATAAAGAAAAATGTGATATATACGTACTATATAATAATATTATACAGCCTTAAAATAGAGGGAAATCTCATGACATGTTACAGCATGGACAAACCCTAAGGACATTTTCCTAAAGGAAATAAGCCAGTAACAAAAGTGCAAATATCTATTCTTTCCATTATTTTCACTCTCTAAAATACTCAAAATCATAGAAACAAAACAGAAAGGTGGTTACCAAGGGCTAGGAAGGGAGGAGAAAGAATTAGTGTTTAGTGGGTATAGAGTTTCAGTGTTGCAGATGAAAAAGTTGTAGAAATCTGTTACACAACAGTCTGAATGTACTTAACATACTGAACTGAACACTCAAATATTGTTAAGATGGCAACAATGATCTATGCACAAAAAATTGATAAATCTCTGGCTTCACTGAATTGCTGGTTTGAGTCAGAGCAATAAGGCAAGAAAATTAAAGCATTAAGATAGGAAAGGATGACAAATCAGACATTTCTATATAATGGATTGTTGTAATGGTTATAGTACTGTATAAAATCATTGAATTATAAAATAGGCAACTTTTATGGTATGTGAATTATACCTTTGTAAAACTCTTCACACTAAAAGAAAAATTAATGTTGCCAGTGTAGGATTAGTTCCTGGTGTACTTTAGATTATTTAGGGGCGCCTGGGTGGCTCAGTCAGTTAAGCATCTGCCTTCAGCTCAGGGTCCTGGGATCGAGTCCTGCATCAGGCTCCTTGCTCAGCAGGGATCCTCTTTCTCCCTCTGGCTGCCACTCCCATTGCTTGTGCTGCGCGCATGTGTCCTCTCTCTCTCACAAATAAATAAAATCTTAAAAAATATTTCTAGATTAAATGTTTTATGTCTGAATATCATGACCCGATAATGATCTAGTCATGAGCAAGCATTTTCCAGCAGGCCATAACACAATAAGAACTGTATGTTCTTTGGATGAAGCTCTCCATGGCTGACTTTATGCTTTTTGTTTTCTTCTGAACCTCTACTTCAAGAAATTATTGTCTCTGTCATTTACAGTAAAGCCAGTCAACTGTTCCTAGAGTTTATATGATTGATCTACTGGGGCATATATCTTTTCCGCATTCCTAAAGGGACCTTCTCACCTTATAGTGACAAGAATAATCTTCCAATATAGTGGAAGCATGTTATTTGGTCAGGGGTGTCGTGGTGTAGCTGTGTATATCTTCAGGCTCAGTGATTGGTGAGTAAAGCTTAACTTCCATTTGCCTTTTTTCTTTCTGTAAAGGTGCTTGTGAGCGAGGATTCTGACAGTGATGGTATTGTGGCCCACTTTCCTGCTCATGAAAAACCAGTGTGCTGTATGGCGTTTAATACAAGTGGTATGTCCTTTAAAAAAATTTTTTTTTTTGCCATTTATATCATGGGTTTTTCAACCAGTTTTTTTAGAAATGGAAAATATTAAATATGGAATCTGACTTTTCTTATATGGGTCAGTGTATATCAGAAAAGTAAGTAGTGTTCAGTAAGTGGTTCTTGAATGAATTAATTTAAAATAAAAATTTAGAAATCCTCTAAGTATTAGTTTTGCTCTCAAGAAGGTGGTAAACAATGCTGTTGAGTTACATTAATTTCTGTATCATAATTAAGCCAAGAATTTCAATATTCCAGACTACATATTAATGTATGTAAGTGGTACTTTCTTTGTAACTTCAAGTTTCCTTTTCATTTTGTAACATATTATAAACTACTTGTATTTTTGCCTGTTTTTTGGTGGTAGTTTCTGTTTTTCTGCTTGTCCTTAAGGCATTTGATAAGGAGAGATGTTATAGTATATGGAATGCCCTACTACTTTTCATTTTCTTTCTCCAAACTTTTTGTTATGTAAGGTTTCAAACATAAAAATAGATTTAAAAGATAGTACTGGGTGTTGTACGCAAGCAATGAATCATGGAACACTACATCAAAAACTAATGATGTAATGTATGGTGATTAACATAACATAATAAAAAAATAAATAAAAATAAAAATACATCAAAATGGTAAAAAAATAGATTTAAAAGAGTATAATAATGACCCATGAATAAGTGAATAAGTAGGTGTTCACATTTCATATGTATAATAAATAAATATATATGTATACAGATGTGTATACATATATCTATATACTTGTACACCCATGTATGTGTAATATATATACATAGGCATGTTGTATTTTGTTGAATGATTTGAATTTAAGTTACATATTTGATGACATTTCACCAGACTACAAATTAATCATACATTTCCTAAGAATAGGACCTTTTCCCATGTAACCAGATGTTGTAGTTCAGAAATTTAACACATTATATTATCTAATATCCAAGCCATAATCTAAAATTTCCCAATTATCTCAAAAATGTGTCCTGCAAAATAATATAATATGATACTGTGTTTGATCACATGGATATGTTAGTAGCCCATCAAAATATCTACATTTTGGAGCTGGTTTTTCTTGTGGAGATTAGCAAGTAATCTGTAGAGTGTTATTTTGGCTTCATTTCTGAAACAACTTTTTATTTAATAGCGTTGTTACATGGAAGGCTGTAGAATGGTGGTTTTTCTAATTCTATCATGTTTTCTGCATGATTAACTGCTGTTCTTCTATAAAAAAACGAGTTTTTTCTCATCAACCAGGAATGAACCATAGTTTTTGTGTGTGTAAAGGGCAAGATACATGCTTAATTCTTTCTCTCTACCAATTTTCATGGTTAGGAATTGATTTAATACTTAGAGTGGTATAATTCCACTCTAGTGGAGCTATTTTTAAAATACTTTAAGTAAAAGATAAAATTGCTCTTTTGCTTTCAGAGCTGAAATAATCTTCACAAATTTATAATCTTTTCTGATCTTACCCCTTTGGTTGATGGATCTAAAGAGATTGTCATTTTTATCTTATTCTGCAGAAATGATCCTATTAGTTAAAATTGATGGAAAGACCCATCTTTTTTCCCTTTTCATCTTTTCAAATAAAGAATGATGGTAAGAGGATAATATAGAGTATTTTGAATAATCTCCCTTCTAATATCTTAATTAGTCATTTTTGATAGAGAGGAAGATTTTGCAGTGATTGTTGATCAGTAGGATTGATTTAATTAATGAAGACAAAGATTTATGGAAATGTTCTGAATGTTATGGGAATTAAGTTAAATTTGAAGAAACAATCTGGAAGTTATGTCACTTACAGCACTCCACTTGGAGTAACCAGTATGACTCATTTTGATAGTCCATCTGTTATGTCAAATCTCCTTTGTATTAATGTATATTTCATATTACCATAGTCAGAGTGTTTCAGACATTGGAAGCCGTATTTTTTCCTGCCTGTGGCTTTCCATTAAAATAAGAACATCCTATATAACCTAAAGAATATTTTAGTTATTTCTTTCATTGTCTAACAATGAGTTCTGGAAAACCAGTTTTCTATGATTTCATAATTTTGATGTACATTTTTTATTTGATTTCTATTTGAATTCCCAAATTTGTGTTTTTATGGTAAGGTTAATAATTTTTATATTTATACCTACTTTTTTTGTGTTCCTAATGTACTAGTTGTATAACTCTATGATATAATTTATCTTGGGATAATCATTTCCTTAAATACTTGTTTCCCTACCTATCCTCTGGGTTCCGCTTTACATTAGGGTTCACTCTTGGTGGTCTACGTTCTGTCAGTTTTGACAAATATACAATGGCATGTATCCACCATTATAGTACTATACAGAATAGTTTCACTGCCCTTAGAATCCCCTTTGCTCTTGTTCATCCCTCCCTCCCTCAGCCTTTCACAACCAGTAATCCTTTTTTACTGTTTCCATAGTTTCAGTTTTTCCAGAATGTCACATAGTTGGAATCTTACTGTATATAGTCATTTCAGATTGGCTTCCTTCATTTACTAATATGCATTTAAATCTCTGCCATGTCTTTTCATGCCTTGATTGCTCATTTCTTTTTAGTGCTGAATAACACTCCATTGTGTGGACATACCATAGTTTATTTGCTATTTGTGTATCTTCTTTGATGAGGTGTCTGTTCAGATCTTTTGTCCATTTTTAATTGGGTGGTTCATTTTTTTTAAACATTTTATTTATTTGACACAGAGAGACATAGCGAGAGCAGGAACACAAGCAGGGGGAGTGGGAGAGGGAGAAGCAGGCTTCCCGCAGAGCAGGGAGCCCGATGTGGGGCTCGATCCCAGGACCCTGGGATCATGACCTGAGCCGAAGGCAGACGCCCAGCGACTGAGCCACCCAGGCGCTGGTGGTTCATTTTTTAATTGTTGACTTTTAAGAGTTCTTTGTATATTTTGGATAACAGTCTGGTGTTAGATATGTGTTCTGTAAATATTTCCTTGCAGTCTTTGGTTTGTCTTCTTATTCTCTTTTTTAAAAGATTTATGTATTTATTTATTTATTTGTTTGTTTGTTTGTTTATTTGACAGAGAGAGAGATAGCGAGAGAGGGAACACAAGCAGGGGGAGTGGGAGAGGGAGAAGCAGGCCTCCCGTGGAGCAGGGAGCCCGATGCGGGGCTCGATCCCAGGACCTGGGATCATGACCTGAGCCGAAGGCAGATGCGTAACGACTGAGCCACCCAGGCGCCCCTGTCTTCTTATTCTCTTGAAAGTGTTTTTTGAAGATCAGAACTATTTAATTTTAATGAAGTCCAGCTTATCAGTTATTTCTTTTATAGATCATTCCTTTGGTGTGTATATAACCTCTTTAAAACATATAAATTGACATTCTTCTGCTGTTGTATTCTTAAGTCAATCTCTCATTGAATGTTGTAATTTCTTGAAGGGAAGATCATTTTATGAGAACTATTTTATGAGTTTTAAGATCTCTTTTATTTTTTATTTATTTATTTTTTTTTAAAGATTTTTATTTATTTTTTAGAGAGCGAGCGAGAGAGAAACAGCATGAGAGGGGAGAGGGTCAGAGGGAGAAGCAGGCTCCCCACTGAGCCGGGAGCCCGATGTGGGACTCGATCCCAGGACCCTGGGATCATGACCTGAGCAAAAGGCAGACGCTTAACCATCTGAGCCACCCAGGCGCCCAAGATGTCTTTTATTTTTTTTCTTGAATCTCAAATGAGGCTTCTTAACTTCTCTCTAGGATCTGGGAGGTCCATGGATAGAATTCAGAGAGTATGTCGACTTAGGAAAAAAACTACATCTTTATTTTTTCTAATCTCTGATGAAAATTTCCTTCACTTATGAATATGTAAAATAAACCAATGGAGTATTAGCTGTACTGATGAGTTTATGAGCAGTAAAAATAACATGTTTTCACATCATTTCTACCTTATTTATATAATTCTTTCAATATTCCTTATGGTTCAAAATTATGGTAGACCCTATATTTTAATATATAACAAAAAGCACATATTCTGCATGTCAGTTTTTAAAATCACAAGTATTTTACTTTGTCTTAAAAATATATTATTCTGAGAAAGATGTTCCTAGGCTTCACCATATTGCTAAAAAGGTTCATGGCACTAGAATGTTTAAGAGCCTGTTATCCAAAGGTTTATGCTTGGTGTGATTTCACCTTTCTAAACACATTGGAAGCTAGCACTTTCACTGGAGATGCCATTCACATTGCCTGGCTCAGGCTTGGTGATTGAGTTAAGAAGTGACATTCCCTAGTCATGGAATCTGCTGATGTGATAGAGACTTAAAACAAGGAAGGAAAATCCTTTGTGGAGTAAGGACAGAATGCCAGGAGATGAATATTAATTTGGTTTCGACTACTGGGGAACGTTCTTCAACGGAAGTCAGTTCTAATCTGTAACCTAAAAGACAGTTAGCTAGGGAATAATGATTCTGTGTCTGGTATATAAATAAATATTAGTTGAATGAATGAGGCAAGAAAAATACGGCACATTTGACAATTGTGGAGCAGAGTCTATACAGTGGACTCATCCGTTTATTATGTGGCAAATATATTTTTCAATGTGTCATCATTTCTGCAACATTTTATAAATGCTTTGTACCTGTTTAAATATTTGAATTAAATGGAGGGTTCATAACTCAGCAACCACTCACAAAATTGGCTTGCAAAATCTTTCATAGAAGATTGTGGAGATTTCATGCAACTGCTTGCAATTCATCTTAGTTATTTACTGTTCAGCTCTGAGTATTTTTGCTACTCAGAATATGACTGTTATGGCTTGAGTATAAGTGAGTGTGTCTATAAAAGATTCAATTCTCACTGATTTGAAAGCCTCGACTTTTTTTTTTTTTTAAGCTGGTGACTGAGTTGTTTCTTATATAATGATATTGGATTCAGCTGTGGCTGCTAACGATTATCCAGCTCCTGTGATTATGTGACATTTTATTTTGCTTGTATAGTTTCTGTATTATATTTCTTATTTTATCTTAACCCTCTTAGATTGAGACAGATACACCTACATACACATGAAATGTTTGAAGCAAGAGGCTGGCATTGCCATTTGTAAATGCATGGATACCTTAGTGGTTGTTATTTTCCCCTTTAGTTACTTATGTTATAGTTTTAAAAAATATTTTTGGGAGATCAAATGATGTACTTTCTATTGATCTTTAAATCCTCCAATAAATTTACTTATGTTATAAAATGAGACAGTTTTCTGCTCTCTGATTGAATTAGTTTTATTAGCTTCTGAACTTTTATCAGTTGGTATTTTGTGGAAAGGTATGTAATTTAAGTGGGCCTTAACACAGTACTTATGATTTTTTTACTTAATTTGGCCTTTTCAAAATATAACTTATAGATCCTCTAGTAACACCTTCCAGTTTTTCTTTACGTGTTTCCATACGTGCTTCTAAATTTATTTCTATCAGTGAGTTTTAACAGTTTTGCTCCTCTAATAATTCTTTTACTGGGTTAAAGGCTTTTTCATGGGGTATGTAGTGTGGCCAATAATAACAATAGTGCTTGTTAGAATACTTTTTACAAGTTTAGGGAAGTTCATTAAAAAAAAAAGCAAAACGTAACAAAAATGTTGATGGTGTATTTTTGTTTTTAAACCTGATCTTTCTCTAACAACTTTACCTGAACATATCCCTGTTATACTTACGAATGTAAATAAATTTCTTAGCCTCTTTTATTTTTTTAGAAAGGCATATTTTTGGATGACAGAATTATTAAAATATCCTGGACATACATCAGAATTCAAGAAGAAACCAGACCCGTTGTCCTCCTTCTGGGAAATTTTAGAAGCAATGTAAAATGTACACGATGAAATAACACTCCATTTCTCCTACGGAGAAAATGTAGGTTGTTTGACTGTGTGGTATGCCATTTGGTCTTGTATGGGGCCTATTCAGCAAAGAAATTAAGGGCTGCCATTAAATAGTGTTGTGAAACTTGTAGTTCAGCAGCTGCACGCAGTTTGTTTTTCAATTTCTCCTTCCCATTCTTGTTTATTAGCTGTGACTCTGAGTCCTGAATTAAAACAAATATTTTAGTGGCAACATTTATGATTAGGTTGGAAGTGCCAGAGAGACCTCCAATGCTTAAATCTGGACAGATTTCACTTTGGGTGGTGTAAATTTCTTGCTTTTAATGATTTAAATACACAATGAGTAACGTTTTCTAGAGAGCTTTTTTTTTTTTTTAAATTAATGAACTTTATTTTTTCGAGCAGTTTCAGGTTCACAGCAAAATTGGGAAGTACAGAGAACTCTCATATAATCCTGCCCTCACCCCAGACTGCCCATACTACTGACATTCCACACCACAGCGGTAGTATAGTTACAGATGATGAGCCTTTATTGACACATCATTATCAACCAAAGTCTGTCGTTTACCTTAGGGTTCATTCTTGGTGTTCACACATTCTCTGTGTCTTGACAAATTAAAATTGACAAATACCTACCTCTGTAGTATCCTACCGATTAGTTTCATTGCCTAAACGTTTTTCATTGTGTTTGGGACTTCTCAGTTATTATTTCTTTGAACATTTTTTCTGCCTCTTTTTCCTTCTTTGCTACTCATCGATTAATCTTCTTGATGGTGTCTTATAGGTCTCAGGGGCTCTGTTCATTTTTCTTCATTCTTTTTGTCTCAAACTAGATAATCTCAGTTGATTTCTTCTGCCAGGTTCAAATTTGCTATTTGAGCCCCTCTATTGAAGTTATTGTACTTTTGAATTCCAGAATTTCTATTTGTTTCTTTTTTATAATATTATCTCTTTATTGATATCCTCTACTTGGTGAGACGTAGTTCTCATACTTTCCTTTAATCCCCTAGACATGCTTTCTCTGCATCCTTGCAGGTATTTGCTATTCTCACTATTTTTTATTTTATAAATACTGTTAGATATGGGTAATAGAGGTGATTTGGAGATTTTTTTTCCCAGTGAGGAGTTTGTATTTTTATCTTTTTAGCAGGGTCTTTTGCTGAGCAAAATTATTTACTTTTTGTCAAATCAATAAAAAAAGAATTAGTTGGGTTTTCGTGTTCATGCCTAAAATATGTGCACCAAACTGGGACCTGAAGATTTTTCTCCTATGTGATTTTCTAATAGTTTTCTTGTTTTACATTTTATATTTAAATTTATCATTTTGTGTTAGTTTTTTTGCGGGGGGGCAGGGGGAGAGGGAGAGAGAATCTTTTTTTTTATTTTATTTTTTAATTTTTTAAAGATTTTGTTTATTTATTTGAGACAGAGAGAATGAGAGACAGAGAGCATGAGAGGGAGGAGGGTCAGAGGGAGAAGCAGACTCCCTGCCGAGCAGGGAGCCCGATGCGGGACTCGATCCCGGGACTCCAGGATCATGACCTGAGCTGAAGACAGTCGCTTAACCAACTGAGCCACCCAGGCGCCCGAGGGAGAGAGAATCTTACGCAGGCTCCATGCCCAGCTCGGGGCCCGATGCGGGGCTTGATCTCATGACCCTTAGATCATGACCTGAGCCAAAGTCAGGAGTTGAACACTTAAAACGACTGTGCCACCCAGGTCCCCCATTTTGTGTTAGTTTTTGTATAATGTATTGGATTAGGTCATGGTTCATTTGTTTTGTGTTTTTGCTTTTGTTTTTTGGCTATGGATATCCAAATACTTCATCATTTTTTCAAGATCCCATTCTTTCTCCATTGAATTTCTTTTTTTTTTTTAAAGATTTTATTTATTTATTTGAGACAGAGAGAATGAGAGACAGAGAGCACGAGAGGGAGGAGGGTCAGAGGGAGAAGCAGACTCCCCGCTGAGCAGGGAGCCCAATGCGGGACTTGATCCCGGGACTCCAGGATCATGACCTGAGCCGAAGGCAGTCGCTTAACCAACTGAGCCACCCAGGCGCCCTCCATTGAATTTCTTTTGCACTTTTCTCATTAAAGTAACATACTTCTGTGGGATATTTCTGGATTCTCTGATGAAGATGGCTTTTTAGCTTTTTTCTGTATGGAAATATCTGTATTTTGCCCATAATTTTCAGGAATGTTTTAACTAGATAGGATAGGTTAGTTTGACAGGTGTCTATTTAATTGCTAGCAACTGTCAGCTCTCTTTCTTTGTTCACAGCTTTTAGCATTATTAATCTTTTTAAAAAGATTTATTTATTTGAGAGAGAGAGAGCCCGTGTGCACAGAGAGAGAGCGAGAGAGAAGGAGAGGCAGACCCCACCATTGAGCATGGAGCCCGATGCGGGGCTCGATCCCAGGACCCCGAAATCATGACCTGAGCTGAAGGCAGATGCTTAACTGACTGAGCCACCCAGGTGTTCCATTTAACATTATTAATCTTGATCCTCTCAATTAGTTGGGTACAGAGTTGTACTTTTTGGGGGCAGCGTTCTAATTTGTGGTGTCAGCTCAGATGGAGCCATTGAAAGTTTTTGAAAAGGTTGCTGAGTTCTTCTTACCCTCACATATTGTGGATTTTTTTTCCTTCTGCTGTTCTGCCTGATGTAAGAGAAACTAATTTTCTTTATGTTTTTTGTATTGAACTTACAAGTAGATTTTTAAAGAACTTTGGTTTTGTTTTTTATCAGTTTTGTTTTTGTTATAGGGTAACAGCAACAGTCTCTTTTGATTTTACAAATTCAACCCCAAATCCTCTTTGCTGGTCATTGGAGCAGGTAAAATGTTCTCAAGGACCACTAGATATAGACAGTAACCTGTGTACATGTATTAGCTTGGGTTGCCGTAGCAAAATACCATAGGCTGGGTGGCTTAAACAACAGAAATTTTTTTTTCTCACAGTTCTGGAGGCTAGAAGTCCAAGAACAAGATTCCAGCTGATTTGGCTTCTAGTGAGATGTTTCTTCCTGGCTAACAAATAGTCACCTTCCCTTGTCAGTGTGTCTTCACATGGCTTTTCTTTGGTGCAGGGGAGCAGGGAGAGAGAGAAAGTTCCGTGGTCTCTTTCTCTCTTTTTAAATTTTTATTTAATTTTAATTTTAATTTTTGTTCTTTCTTTAAATTGAAGTATAATTGACATACAATGTTATATTAGTTGCAGGTGTGTAACATCTTGATTTGACAATTCTGTACCTTACTTAGTGCTCACCATGATAAGTGTAGTTACCATCTGTCACCATACAATGTTATTACAATATTATTGGCTATATTCCTTATGCTGCATTTTTCATGTCCCTGACTTATTTTATAACTGGAGGTTTGTACCTCTTAACCTTTATCTCTTCTGCTCATCCCCCTCCCCTCCCCTCCCCTCTGGCAACCATCAGTTTGTTCTCCTAATTTAAGAGTCTGTTTTTTGTTTATTTGTTCATTTGTTTCATTTTTTTAGATTCTACATTTAAGTGGGATTTATGGTAGTTCTCTTTCTGACTTATTTCACTTAGCATAGTAACCCTCTAGACCCATGTTGCAAATGGCAAAATCTCATTCTTTTTTATAGCTGAGTAATATTCCTTATTTTATATATAAGTTTATATAACATCTTTATCCACTCATGTATCGATGGACACTTAGGTTGCTTCCATATCTTGGCTATTATAAATAATGCTGCACTATACATAGGGGTGCATGTATCATATGGGTGTTCTATTATTAATTCTTTTTTTTTATTTTATTTATTTGACAGAGAGAGACACAGCGAGAGAGGGAACACAAGCAGGGGGAGTGGGAGAGGGAGAAGCAGGCTTCCCGCCGAGCAGGGAGCCCGATGCGGGGCTCGATCCCAGGACCCTGTGATCATGACTTGAGCCGAAGGCAGACGCTTAACGACTGAGCCACCCAGGCGCCCCTATTATTAATTTTTTTGAGGAGCTTCCATATTGTTTTCCACAGTGCTTGCACCAGTTTCCATTCCCACCAGTAGTATACAAGGGTTTGTGATGGCTCTTCTTATAAGGACACTAATCATATCAGATCAGGGTCTCACCCTATCACCTTATTTAAACTTAATTACTTCCTTAAAGGTCCCATCTCCAAATATAGCCTGGGTTTCTAAGACTTTCAATATAGGAATTTGGTGGCTGCACAAATACTGAGTTCATAACAGTAGATCTAAGAATCATTCAGTTACTCTTAGTTTTTAAAAAATCTTATTTGGTCACAGCCCAATTCTAGGTTCTTCTGTTTGTGATTGTTATATCATACTTTTTCCATGTGTTTACTTCCATTTTTAAGATACTCAAATATTTTGGAAGAAATGTTAAATGTTAATGATACTGTCATCTTGTATTGTGCTGTCTAAAAGTATTATAACCCAGCACAACTTTACTGCTTCAACCTGTTCTCCTACCTTTTCCCTCCAACATTTAGCCACACTATTTTTCTCCTTAAACATGTTACATCCTTTTCCGTCTGCCTGAAATCCTCTTTTTACTGGGGTAACTCCTATTTATCTCTTGAGTCCCTTTAAATATCATTTTGTGAAGACCTGCCTGACTCTAAATAAAATGTCATGCCCCCCCCACCTTGCCACTTAATTGGGCAAGTTACTTAATCTGCTTGGGTCATCCCCACAACTTCGGTTTGCTCATCAATGAAATGAGGGGTGATAATGGTGCCTAAAACAATACCAAAAACATAGTGAGACCTCACAAAGTGTAGCTGGCATTGTTTTTATTATTATTAACCTACCTTATCCTAGTTTAAATTTATTTATACCTGAGAGTATCCTTTGAACATGTTTTCTGCTAGAGGTAAGCTTTTACTTTGTCCCCAGGTATTATTTATTATTAGTCTGGTAATTTTCACATCGCCCATAATTTTCACCTGAATAATTACATTAATTAATTTTTTTCTATCATTACAATCATGGAAAAACTATGGCAGGGCAGAGATAAGGCATTAATTCAATGTAATTACTCATTTGTTGAATAAAACCAAGTTATTTCTCATTTGTGGTTTGAGCAAGAATTGTCTTTTCCCCTAAACTGTGGGAGTGATCCCTGATGGCAAATTGTATTAAATGAAGAAACATATCACTTAAACTTAAGATTGAAATATATAACATATATGTTAAAAATATCTTGTGGAAAATATATCATATTTGTGTAACTAAGTACACTAGATTGGCATATTATTAAGTATATTGTCTTTGACATAAAAAAGGCAAGTATTTTTTATTAATTTAATTGGAAATTAGAAATAGAATAATGAAATACTCAACTCCCTGCAGTAAGCCTGACATTTCTAAAATAGACCTGTTGTCTTTAGTTTGGTAAATAATTGATCTGTTTTCCAGAGGCGTTATTTCTGCCAGCTGAGTAGCTGAGAGCTGTGAAGTACAGCACATCTACATTTTAAATAATTGCCCTTCCTTGGCAGGGAAATTGCTTTTCCATCCATTAATAAGAGGAAAATGAATGTTGGGTCTGTAGTAAAGTAGATTAAACATGTACCTCTTTGGATGCTTGACTGCATCTTTAACAGACTTGAAATTTTTCTGGGTAATTAAATGCTATATATTGAAAGGTGATGATGGTCTTGGGTTAATAATTTAAAAAGTTTAGGTTGGATTTTTTTTTTTTTCTTTTGCACAGAGTTTTCCCCATTGATCACAGTGAGTGGTCAGAAAAATACCTTATCTTGGTTTTTGTTAACCTATATAATGCCTCAGAGATTTACAGAATTATGTGGCTTCAGATTTTTCCTCTCATCTGACAGCTGCTGGTTTATTACTGCCAGTCACTTATACTGTATCACTAACAATGCAAAGGCAGCTTGAAGAGTTTATTGCTTTTATTTTTTTTTCCCCGAAGAAGGAGCTGTTTCCATTCTATTTGTAGTTACTCTCCTCTGTCATCATCTCATAAAATGACGTGTTTTACTCATGTAATGGATTACTCCCTGAAGAATTTGTTCTCTTTGCTCTATGTTCATTGTGGCACAGGACTTGTATGAGAGTCAGTGGTAACTTTGCAGGTTCGATTTACCATGAAGTACAGTAGGCATCATACCCAGGGCCCACGCTAGTATTGTGGTCCCACCAGAATGCTTAAAAAAAGCAAAAAAAAAAAATCTTTTGGGGCGCCTGGGTGGCTCAGTTGGTTAAGCGACTGCCTTCGGCTCAGGTCATGATCCTGGAGTCCCGGGATGGAGTCCCGCATCGGCTCCCTGCTCGGCAGGGAGTCTGCTTCTCCCTCTGACCCTCCCCCCTCTCATGCTCTCTCTCTCTCATTCTCGCTCTCAAATAAATAAATAAAATCTTTCAAAAAAAATCTTTTAAGCTAATGGGATACTTTAATATATGTTTAAAACCAGCAACTGTAATCATAAAATATAATTTTAAATATTTTTTCATTGAAGAGGGGGCCCATAAAAGCAAAAATGCCCAAAGCCCATGAAAGTCCTAATGTAGCCCCGGGTCCTGGGCGTCCACTAGTAAGGAGGAGCCCGTCTCCTTCCCCACCATGACTGCCATAATATTTCTAGTTAATTAAACAAAGGTGCTCAGTTAGCACTAAACGAACTAATGAAAGATGTGAATACATATATATATATGCTATGTAGAATGTTAAGCAAACATGTATATACACACACATACCTGTAACACTATACTACCTGTAACAGATGTAACTATAACGGTAGAAATCCGGTATTAAATTTGGAAGAAGGTAAAGAAGAATATCTATAGTCAAGTACATAGATGCAAAGTAGCCAACGGTGAATTAAACTTTTGCTTATCAGGACAGCTTCACTGGTTGTTAAGCAGTGAAGTACTTGAATATTTGTGGTCCCTCCCCATTTCCTCTCCTCCAGAATGTTCTGGCCCTTCCCTGGGTTCAGGCTTGTTTCAGTGTTCTCGTTCAGATTTGTCTATACTCTTGCCATATGTTAATTATTTTGAACATTGCTCTGAAAACAGTGCAAATATTTCTCAAGGATACATATATTTCAAAGGACATACGTTACATCCAATAGGGTGGGTACTTATGATGGGAAGGGATGGGAATGGGGACTGGGTGCTGGAACGGATGATGAAAAGAAACATGTAAAAACAGTAGTCCATATCAGTATTCAGAATTAATATAATGGGTTTTACAAAAACAAACAAACAAAAAAACCACAACAATTCAGAGTACCAACAGTATAGAAGAGAATAAAATTATTATTTAATTTAAAATGAACTGATCTTTTGGTTTTCCCTTTGTTGCTTTGATTGTTTTGTGGGAAATTTTGATGGTTGTTGTTGTTTTTGGTCTCTTTATTCAAGTCATTTCTTTTTTTTTTTTTAAAGATATTTATTTATTTGAGAGAGAAAGAGAGAGGGGGGAGAGCAGAAGGAGAGGGAGAGGGAAAGAACCTCAGGCAGAGCCTGACACAGGGCTCGATCTCACAATCCTGAGATCATGACATGAGCTGAAATCAAGAGTCAGATGCTTGGGGCACCTGAGTGGCTCAGTCAGTTAAGCTGTTGCCTTCGGCTCAGGTCATGATCCCAGGGTCCTGGGATCGAGCCCCACATCAGGCTCCCTGCTCAGGGGAGAGCCTGCTCCTCCCTCTGCCTCTGCTTGTGCTCTGCCTACTTGTGCTCTCTCTCTCTGTTAAATAAATAAATAAAATCTTTAAAAAAAAAAAAAAAGAGTCAGATGCTTAACCGATTGAGCCACCCAGGTGCCCCCCAAGCCATATCTTTCTGATGGGCTAAGAAGCCATTACATTTATCTATATAGATACAGATATGTAGAGTGAGGTTGTGCAAAGAATCCCTACCTTGGTGCCCAGTAATCTTTGTTGTATGTCAGTGGTTGTTCTTATAAATAGTCTTTTTGAAATGTAGTTAAGAAGTCATGTTTTGAAATAGTGCAGATAGGTAATGAAATCTAATTTCCAGAGACACTTGGTAATTTGCTAATATTTGACCTATTTGCAAATATACCCAAAATAAAAATGCTAAATGATTAACACTTTTATTTTTCATCTAATAATTGTTACATAGTTTCTGATCTACCCTGCTAGAACCTTGACTGAAGTCTGTTAGAGTGTCGTATGTATGCTCTGGAATATATGATTCGTGGTGCTTTGACCACCCATTTGGCCAAGCTGCACATCTGAGACTCATTGACCTCTTTCTTGACCCCTCACCATGTATCTGTATTTGTTATGCATCCCTCTCTGATTGCTGTGTTTTTAGGTTTTATTGTGTCCCCCTCCTCCCCTGCCCCATAGGGGCAGGATTTTAACTTTCTAACTGCTCTGTTTAGCATCTGTCTTTTCTCTCTCTCCATTCATTCACTCTCTATAATACCACCGATTTTATCTTGTTCTCTTACCCTTATTTTTGTTTTGGTTTGTCTTCATTTTTATTGAACTGTAGCTTACATAATGTAGATTGCATGAATGTTAAGTATATAGCTTGGTACACACACACACACACACACACACACCCACCCTGCATAAGCTCTACCCAAAAAGTTAAAAAGTTCTGTTTTACACATCTCTGAAGTACATAGAAGGCATTCCTTTGGTAATACCTAATTTCCAAATTTACCTTTCAAATTATATTTTGTAGTCCTAATACATAAAATATCTGTTCCAAGCAGACTGATCTGCATCATATCATATCCTCTTTACTTCTCCTTCTGTCTTCTGCTTTTCATGATATTTTACTTTTTTTTTTTTCCCTCTCCCCTGTCTACCAAATTCCTATTAGCCTCAATTTGAAATGTATTTTATTATGAACTTTTAGCAGTGATTGTCTGTGATAGTTGTATGTGTGTGTGTATCTGTGTTTATAATTCTTCTCTGAGGTCAGTAATGTTGTATTGGTACTAATAGTAGACAACACAAGCTAATACTTTTTAGACTTTTAATTTTGATTTTCTCACTGTGGGTTTCAGTAATCATATCTATTAATTGAAGTCAGGCATGCTATTTCTAAGGTCCTCAGAGTTATAAAACTCTGAAACTGTATGATGTGTTGTTTTCCTGAATAAAGTTAGGAGTCAGATTAATCTTCCCAAACAATACTTCCTTATCTTCCCAGTTCTTCTACTTTATCTAAAAATTTTACATTTTTGCCATTGTAAGGACTCTCCATGTTGTGATATTACAATATGGTCGGGTAAGAAAAATCATTCAGTTATGAAAGAAAATTATCTTTTTGTAAAAATATTTAATCACTTTATGCCTTGATGTCCTATTAGTATTTTGTGTTAATATTGTCCACTAATGGTTCACTTTATTAAAAGTGAATGGTTAAACCAAAAGTAATCAACACAAACTTATTCTAAAATTATATAGACATTCAAAGGATCTACCATAGTCAAATCAATCTGGAAAAAGGTGGGTGACCTACTCTAAGTGTATAGTAATCTAGAAAGGATGGTTTGGGGCAAATATAGTTATAGATGGATGGAATAGAATCCAAAAATTTATCACATACACATGGTCACCTGATATTGGACCAAAATAGTAAGTAATTCAATGTGGATAGTATAGTTGTCTCAACAATGGTGCTGAACAACTGGGATATCCACTTGGGAAAAAAATAAACTTTTACTTAACACCATACACAAAAACGAACTCTAAATTGATCATAGACTTAATTTAAAAGCTTAAACTAAGCCTTCAAAGAGAAAACAGAAGGATTATATCATTGTGACCCAGGAGGGATAGAGAAAGATGTTTTAGATAAGGCACCAAAAACACAAACCATAAAATTGGCCTTCATTAAATTAAGGACCTTGGCAAAGATGTGGTCAAGTAAATGAGGTGGGGTGCCATAAACTGGGAGAAAGTATTATATATGTATATAGTCATAGATCATAGGCATAAATATATATATGTAATGAAAAGACAAAACAGTTAAAAATGTTGGGCAAAAGATTTGAACAATCATGTCACAAAAGAAAATATGCAAATAGCCATTTAATACACAGAAAGCTAATCAACATCACTGATCATTAAGGAATATGGCATACTAAAACCATAAGAAATCACCAAATACTCACTGAGATGGTTAAAATTTTAAAAGACTGACAGTACCAAATGCTAATGAGTTATGGAGCTCATGGGAAAGTTAAAATGATACAGCCACTTTGGATGAACATTTTCAGTTTTTTCTTTTTTTTTTTTAAATCAAGTTAAACATACACATGAGCCAGCAGTTCTACATATTCACCTAAGAAGAATAAAAACATACGTTCACACAGGAGTTTGTTTCACAATAGCCAAAAACTAGAAACAACTGCTGAATGGATATATAAATGATCATATACCTGTATAATGGAATACTGCCCAGTAATATAAATAAACGAAGGTAGTACTGTTAGCCACAGCAGTAGGTTTAACAAGATGTTGTGTGACTCCATTTACATGGAATTCTAAAGTAGGCAATATTAATTCATAATGACAGAAAGCCAGTCAGTGGTTGCCTGGGGCCACACAATGGGGAGGGGATGGACTGCAAGTGGACACAAGGGAATTTTTTTCGCATGTGCTCTATCTTTTTTTTTTTTTTTTAAAGATTTTATTTATTTATTTGAGAGAGAGAGAATGAGAGACAGAGAGCATGAGAGGGAGGAGGGTCAGAGGGAGAAGCAGACTCCCTGCTGAGCAGGGAGCCCGATGCGGGACTCGATCCCGGGAGTCCAGGATCATGACCTGAGCCGAAGGCAGTCGCTTAACCAACTGAGCCACCCAGGCGCCCTGCATGTGCTCTATCTTGATGATGTACTTGTCAGACTCATCAAACTGTTTTAAAATGAGTACATATTTATTGTAAATAAATTGTCCATTAATGAAGATTAATAAAGCTTAAAAACTATTTTGGCATCTGACAAAAAATGTATTCAACCACTTGGAAAAATAAAAATACATAGACATGCACCACTTTCCTATATGTCTCTTGGATGAAAAGACTATTGAAAACAATGAGTATTAGAATATTTAATATGAAAATCCGTTGGATATGGCCAAAGATGTTTTCAGAATCCTAAATATTACATGATGCAAAGTGAAAGGAAGAAAACAAATTAATTATTCCAGTGAAGATGTTTGGACACTTAACTTGAAACTCCTAAAAACGCAAGAAGATAGAAATAGTAAGTTATAAAATAAGTGAGCTCGAAAACCGACTTTTTTTTTTTTAAAGATTTTATTTATTTATTTGAGACAGAGAGAATGAGAGAGAGCACATGAGAGTGGGGAGGGCCAGAGGGAGAAGCAGACTCCCTGCCGAGCAGGGAGCCCGATGCGGGA
>NC_058417.1:25021267-25225276 GCF_002201575.2 Neomonachus schauinslandi
ACTCGATCCAGGGACTCCAGGATCATGACCTGAGCCGAAGGCAGTCGTTTAACCAACTGAGCCACCCAGGCGCCCACTGCAGTGCTTTTAACAGTGATTTTGAGCTTAAATTTAAGAAAGACTTAATATACCCTGGGCCATAAATGTAGAAAAATACAGCAATGAGTTTGATTATCAGCATCTTCGAACATAAATGTGCTAACATTGTTGCTGCCCACAGGCAGATTTTGAGACTGTTGTTTTCAAGTATTCACATTCATTTTAAAGGTTTTATTAATCAGACTTTCATAGGTTATTATTGTGGTTTTATGTAATTTGAAGACCTAAAAGATTTTGATCAGTACTAAGGTTTTGTTTTTCTGCTTTTATGTTTACAAATCTGACTAGTAACTTTAAAAGATAATTAAATCATTTCTAAGTTTTAATCTGTACAGGTATTGATGGGGAAGTATTAAATTCACAAGAATTAATACCAAAATGTAAAATTATTTTATGAGTGATATATTTTGAATTCCTGTAACGATTTCTGTTTGCCCCAGCATGTCAGTGTTTCTATCTCTTTTTGGAAGAGAGTGTGAATAGCTGGTAATTTGTTTTCCAATTCACATGTGTGCACGTGATAAAGAACCATACAATTAGGGAGGTGTTATAAATAGGATATGGTAAAAAAGACATACCTACTCATGTTTCCAAGATTTTATAGCATATGCCCAGTGGAGGTTTGCTCCTCTTTAATTTTGCCTTTTGGGCTAACCAGCTGACGCCCAGTTGAAAAGATTTATGTTCTTACGAGGCCACAAAAGCCTTAATGTTCAGTCTCCAGCTACCTCAGATTTTGGAGAACGCCATGTACCATCAGCAGCTTCAGTCCCCACCCTCTAATGCTAACGCTCATCTATCAAACTTGAAGCTGAGAGTGAGGGAGAGGAAGCTTCCAGATAAACACACAGCAGCACCTAAACAGCTAATCACTCTAAGCTTCCGCTTCCAGGCCCTATAATTAGAAGTCCTTCTTTTCCTTGTATTCCCAGATGACGCAAATGCTTTTTGTGGCTTGGCACCTCATTTGGGGCGTGGGTTTAGTTTATGGCCAGGCTAGAGTCTGGTTTAGTCTTCTGATGCTGCGTAAATAGTTCTCAAGCCACAGTCTACTCTGTACGACTTTTTCCTTTTATGTATATTGGCTTTTTAAATTGTGTTCTAGGAAAAAAAAAAAAAAGCTTGTCATTTCTCCCAGAAGAATGTGTGCAAAAGCGGAAATTATAAATTAAAAGAAAGCACATGATTGTATAGTACTATACTAGTTATTTATTTCTTCCTTTCCTTTCTGCTCTTTCCTTTTTTTTTTTTTTTTACTATTTTAAAATTTTATCAAAAAAAGCTCATTGGTGGATTATGGAAGCCACATTTACATGGGGAAGTGGAAAAAGAAAACTTTTTTTAAAAGATTTTATTTATTTGAGAGTGAGTGAGTGAGCATGAGCGGGGGAGGGGCAAAAGGAGAGGGAGAAGCAGACTCCTCACTGAGTGGGGAGCCCTACACAAGGCTCAGTCTCAGAACCCCGAGATCATGACCTGAGCTGAAGGCAGCCACTTAACTGACTGAGCCACCCAGGCACCCCAAAAGAAAACTTTTTAGATAGGATACACAGAATCTAATAAAGATAAATTTTCAGTGGCCTATTTCTCTAAAAATCTCAATTTGTTTTATGTATTAGAAACTAGACAGTTGTTAATGTCCGTTTGAAAAGCTGGGAGCCTATTGAAAAGTATTCATTTGTGATTATCATTCACATGAGAAACAGTAATTGTCTTGATTTGGCTAACAGGGACTTTTACTGCAGTGCTTATTATGAGTAAAATATTGATATGATTCTAAAAGAAATGAAGTTTATCTTTAGTAGGTGAGTCATATATTTGTACTATAAGTTCATCATTTTCCTGTCAGAATGTTTCCATTGAATTGTTTCTCATGTGCAGAAAATCATTTTGTGGTGGAAAAGTGAAATCAAAACATAGTAGCAGAATTGTAATAATTCAGACTTAGTATCACTCAGCAAAAAGTAGGAGGAGTGAAGAAATATTGTCCACAAAAGGACAATTAAGCATTCATGCTCAACCTTAGAAATTTATTGTTTGGATAACAACAATAATATGGAAAGAATATAAAGTATGTCAGTGACCCCGTGACCATAGCTGGGTGCAGAATGGGAGGCAATGTTATATAAACTGTTACACGTTTGAAGTAGATCTCAATAAATGACACTTTTCATCATCTAAAATGTTTCTTTTGGAAGTAGTCAGGACACTGGCGTCTAGTATGGTATTTTTGAATTTAACATAGTGACTAGAGCTGTACCTTATATTAGCCAAGTAGATAGCAAACTCACATATACTTCATCTTTCCATTTAAATGCCGACCTTATCTTCCACTAGCGCTTAATATTCTTTCATATATTTTTTTTCAACTGAGAAAAGTTTTAAGAGTTAAAAAATGTGATTCTGCTTTTGGCATAGCAGAGTGAGCTAATAAACCATTCTTCCCACAGAAAACAAATATAAATTCTGGACAAAATATAAACAAACACGCACAAATTTAGATATGTGTATTATAGTTTCTGGAACAACCGAGAGAAATTTAATATAAAGAGAGATATTTAAAAAGCTAATAGAAAAATTAAAATTGGATATTAAAAGTATTGAAATTATCTAGGAAAAGGGAAGGAAGCAAGAACAGAGAAACAACAAAAGCAAGGAAACCATCAGAAAAATAATAAAAAAATAATAAAATGGTAGCTATAAACTCAACCCTACCAGTAAGTTAGGCTAAATGTGAATGAACTATAGACACCAATTTAAAAAGTCCAGAATTGAATTTAAGAAAACCCCAAATTAGACCTCAATTATTGTCTAAAACAAAATCATTTTAAATACAATTATATTGATTATAAAAGTGAAAGAATGGAAAAGTATATACCATGTGTGCACCAATCAGAACAAAGCTAGAGTGATGATATCAATACCAGAAAAAGTAGACTTCAGAACAAGGAAAATACCAGGGTTAAAATGGGACATCTCGATAAAAGAGGCAGTTCATAAAGAAGTCCTAATAATCCTAAATGTGTATGGACTTAAAAAAAAAAAAGGTCTAAAATTTAGGGAGCTTATATAACTGAAAAAAAAAATATCCACAATTATACTTGGAGATGTTTGGTTCTATTCAGTGGTAGAACAAGAAAGTAGGCAATCAATCAGTAAGGATATTGAAGATCCTAACAATTCTATCAATTAACTGACCTTTATAACACTGCAAGTGTTCGAGTGTGTGTGGAACAGTCACTGCAATCTAGTCTCAGATATAAAACAAGGTTTAACAAATTTCTTGTCATAATGGAATTAAACTAAAACTCAGTATGTGAAAGATACCTGAAAAATACCCAAATATTTGGAAAAACTCAACAACATACTAAATATCCCATGAATAAAGAGGAAATATCTGGAAAACATTTAGAACTGAATGCAAATGAAAAGGCAATATCAAGTTTTTGGAATTCATTCCATTTTAAAGCAGGTTTATAGGGAAATTTATACCAATGTATGCTTACTCTGAAAAAGAAGAAAGTTCCGGAAACAGTAATCTAAGCTTCCACCTTAAGAAAGTTGAAAAAAGGTGCGCCTTAGTGGCTCAGTGGGTTAAGCATCTGACTCTTGATCTCAGGTCAGGTCTTGATCTCAGGGTTGTGTGTTCATGTGAGTTAAACAAAGAAAAAGTTGAAAAAACAAAGAGCAAATAAAACTAAAGCAAGGAGAATGAAGGAAATAGTAACAGAAGATACTAATAGCAGAAGGAGGAATATAGGAGATGAATCAATGAAATTGAAAGAAAATCAGTGACAGCTGGGGCACCTGGGTGACTCAGTCGTTAAGCGTCTGCCTTCTGCTCAGGTCATGATCTTAGGGTCCTGAGATCAAGCCCCGCATCGGGCTCCCTGCTCAGCAGGAAACCTGCTTCTCCCTCTCCCACTCCCCCTGCTTGTGTTCCCTCTCTTGCTGTCTCTCTCTCTGTCAAAAAATAAACAAAATCTTAAAAAAAAAAAAAAAGAAAAGAAAAAAGAAAAACTCAGTGACACCCCAAATAGATTTCCTTGAAAACATCTAGCCAGTATGACCAAGGAAAAAAGGAGGGAAGACAAATTATTGATAATCTCAATGAAAAAGTGGACATCACCAGAGATCCTACAGATATTAATAAAGTCCATTTCCTTGAGTTACAGAAAGTAATTCACCCAAGAACATTTAAACACCCCAATTTTCCATTTTAAAGTAATAAAATTTAAATTACAAAGAAATTAAATTAATATGATTTTGGAGCTTTCAACAACAAAAAGGCCCACATAGTTTCACTGGCAAATACTACTGAACATCTAAGGGTAGGAAATAATAGCAGTTTCCCCCAATCTCTTCTAGAAAATAAGAATATAAGGAACATTTCACAATAGGACCAGCTTTACCCTGATTCCAAAAACAGACAAACACATGATTAGACACCTACAAACGAATATCCCTCAGGAACACATCATGAAAACCTTAAAACATTAGCTAATTGAATCTGGCAGCATATAATAAAGGATTTTGACCAGGTGGAGCTTATCCTAGGAATGCAAGGCTTGTTTAACATTATAATTCATTAGTAAAATTCACCATATTAATCGAGTAAAGAAGAAAACCACATAATCATTTCAGAGGTGTAAAACACTGGACAAAATTCAACATTCGTTCATTATAAAAGCTCTCAACAAACTAGGAGTATAAAGAAACATCCTCAAGTTGATTGAGGGCATTTATAAAAAATCCTAAAGCTAATATCATACTTGAAGATTGAATGCTTTCTCAGCAAATGTAGTAAGTGAAGAAAAAGAAAAAAAAGGCATGTAATTTGGAAAGGAAGAAATAAAATTATGTCTATTCACATACTACATGATAGTCTGTAAAGAAAATTCCGTGTAATCTAAAAAAACCCTTCCTAGAACTGGCAGAATATAAAAAATGTCAGTTATGTCTCTATATGCCAGCAGGAAAAATTGATAATTGAGATAAAATGAAGAGTCCCATTTATAATGGATCTAGGAAAATACATTTACAATTTGTGTGCTGAACAAGAAAAAAAGTCAAAGAAGATATATATCAAGAAATATGAAGTGTTAATAGATCAGAAGACTCAATATTGTTAAGATGTCCATCACCCTCAAATTGATTTATAGACTTAATATAATCCTCCCCAAAAAATATCCTAGGAATTTTTGTTATATCAAAATCTGATTCTGTGTTTGGAAAGGAATTGGAATAACCAAAATAATGTTGAAAAGGTTCTTACCTGATCTCAAGATTTACTATAAAGTTACAATAGTCAAGAAAGTGTGGTATTGGGGTGCCTGGGTGGCTCAATTGGTTGGGCGTCTGCCTTCGGCTCAGGTCATGATCCCAGGGTCCTGGGATCAAGTTCTGCTTCGGGCTCCTTGCTTGGCGGGGAGCCTACTTCTCCCTCTTCCACTCCCCCTGCTTGTGCTCTCTCTCTCTCTCTCTCTGACAAATAAATAAAATCTTAAAAAAAAATGTGTGGTATTAATGAAAGCATAGATGCAGAAATTGATGGACTGGAATAATACTTCCAGAAAAAGACCTATGCAGATATAGCTGGTTGATCTTTGACAAGTTGACAATGGATAAACAATAAAGGATAAAGAATTCAGTGGATAAAGAATAGTCTCTTGAAGAAATCTTGCTGGAACAATTGGACATGATTTGCAAAAATGTTCATTTGTGCGACACCTCATACTTTTTACAAAAATTAACTCAAAATGAATGATAGACCTATATGTAAAATATAAAACTCTGAAATTTTGACAAGAAAACAAAATATTTGTGACCATGGATTAGGCAAAGAATTCTTCGCTATGACATTTTGTCAAAATTAAAAACTTGCTCCGTGAGACACTGTAGGCAGTTTGGATAAATGTTATGCCAGGGTAGAGACACAGTTTAAAACTGGTGAATTAAGGTAGGGTATTAGTAGATAAACTGAAACTCAAAATTCAGGTTTTGAGAAATGGTAAAAAGTGGGAGCAGGTTTTAGTTCCATGGAGAGAAGTCATTTTCACGTTCTTTGTCATCAGATTGGCTGTTTTAAAATGCTTGTGAACTCTTGGTAAACCTTTCTCTACTAGTCATATGGGAACATCAGAAAACTACAGTTAGCGTCCTCACTAAATGTATACTGATGTATACTGATGTGGCATGAAGGTTTTGTGTTCATACAGGAAAAAGGTGCTGTGTTTTAATTTTTTTTATTGGGGAAAGTTTTTTACATCTTTGGTAATTTTTTTTCCTTTAAAGTATAATGAGTGTTTTGTGAAAATATTTCATCAACATACATAATTGTTTTTATTTTTACTCTCTTTTTGGTGTGTCTTTCAGGAATGCTTCTAGTCACAACAGACACCCTTGGCCATGACTTTCATGTCTTCCAAATTCTGACTCATCCTTGGTCTTCATCACAAAGTGCTGTCCATCATCTATATACTCTTCACAGGGGAGAAACTGAAGCCAAAGTAAGTTGTATATTTTTTAGAAGGTGTTTGTGTGTGTGTGTGTTGTGTGTGTGTGAGTGTGTGTAATATGACATCTAATTTAGCTGGTTATTTATGTCATATTGGAGCTTAATGTTAATATTAGTGAGAACATAAAATATCCTATTTTGACCCAATAAACACATAAGCAGTAGGTAAACAAGTCAATGAAGTTGATAAAACATAAGTTCTATATATCCTTCTCCTCCTACCCTATACCATTTCCTCCCCCGGCAAAAACCCTATCATCCATTGGATATCTCTCCCAGTCTTTTTATGTGTGTTTTGGTTTTATATACATGCATACATGCACACACACACAAATGCATGTAAACATGTGTTCACATATACACAAAATAATTGAATTTTATAATGTATGACTCTATGGGTAATATTTGGTGGTATGCAGGAGTCAGCTCACAGTGGCTAGTGAGAATGAGTTGTGTACGTTTGTCCCCAACTCTGGATGTAGTGACATTACATTGGTGGCGTGAAATCATCTACGCTAGGAGTGTTTATATGATGGAAATCGACAAACACTACAAGTCAGAACTGTTTCTTTTCTTATGGAACCAGTTTTTTTTTTTTTTTAAGTTTTTATTTATTTATTTGACAGATTCAGAGATAGCGAGAGAGGGAACACAAGCAGGGGGAGTGGGAGAGGGAGAAGCAGGCCTCCCGCGGAACAGGGAGCCCAATGCAGGGCTCGATCCCAGGACCCTGGAATCATGACCTGAGCCGAAGGCAGATGCCTAACGACTGAGCCACCCAGGCGCCCCATGAGCCAGTTTTTAACATTTAGGAGCACATCACTGTGCATGCATGTATGGGCATGCACATACACACACATCCACACAACATCCACACACACATCCACATACATAACTTACTAAGCATTTGTATTAGGCACCATGCTAAGTGCTTTTACATGTATTCTTAATATCACTTGGTAGATACTGAGCTAGCTTAATAGGCTAAAATTCCAACTATTCATTCTTTTGTTTCCCAGAGCCTATGGTTATGCATTTACCAGTATGCTACTGTATATCCTTTATCCTGAGAGATAGCTCATTGACCCACCACTATTTATTAGCTAGTCCATCCTTTCCCACTAGTCTAAAATGCTTTTTATCATAAGTTTCCATTAGAATTTTCTGTAATAGAATGAAATATCTTAAATATATAGAAATCCATGAGTTTATAATGATACTTAAAAAGGAAGTATTGGACGTAACTGTAGGTTGCTTGTTTACTAACTCATTATTTTGAAAATTGATAACTAAAGCATTTAACTTGTCTTTCTTATATCAATTTAATAAGATAACTGAATAGTTGGTGAGGGAAAGTTTTTCTTTATGGAAGAATTCCAGTATTAAAAATGTTAGAATTTAGATTTAGTGTGGTGATTATTTTGCAATATATACACATATTGAATCATTATGCCGTACAACTGAAACTAATATAAAGTTGTATGTCAGTTATACCTCAATTAAAAAAAAAAGTCAGAATTTTAAGAATCACCATTGTTGCTACCCCTAATGAAACAATGGATTTAGGCAATAATCATCTGTATTTAGTTTTAGCTGATGGTGGAACAGTCAGATATCATGTACTTCATGATTTGATGTAATAGGATGTATACAATATCATCTATGAAATATTTATGCCCAATCCTCTAAATTAAACCTGAATCTAATTCAGCCCATAGATATAATTAGTACTTTACATAAAAGACAGAGATAGACAAGTTAAACAATACCATGAGAATGCAGCCAGCCAAATCTAAAATGTGGGAAGTTCTTCACTAAAAATGTGACCTGATTTTTTTTAAAGTTTTTATTTAGTTAGAATACAATGTAATATTCATTTCAGGTATAGAATTTAGTGATTCAGTCCTTACATATAATACCTGGTGCTCATCCCAAGCACCCTCCTTAATCCCCATCATCCATTTACCCATCCCCCCACCTCTCCTTTGATAACCATCAGTTTATTCTCTATAGTTAAGAGTCTGTTTCTTGGTTTGTCTTTCTTTTCTTCCCCCCATGTTCATTTATTTTGTTTCTTAAATTCCACATATGAGTGAAATCATATGGTATTTGTCTTTCTCTTACTTCGCTTAGCATAACATTCTCTAGCTCCATCCTCCTCATTGCAAATTGCAAGATTTCATTCTTTTTTTATGGCTGAGTAATATTCCATTGTGTATATATACCATATCTTCTTTATCCATTCATCAGTTGATGGACATTTGGGCTCTTTCCATAATTTGGCCACTGTTTATAATGCTGCTATAAACATTGGGGTGCATGTGTCCCTTAGAATCAGTACTTTTGTATCCTTTGAGTAAATACCCAGTAGTGTAATTGCTGGATTGTAGGGTAGTTCTATTTTTAAGTTTTTGAGGAACCTCCATACTGTTTTCTAGAGTGGCTGCACCAGTTTGCATTCCCACCAACAGTGTAAGAAGGTTCCCCTTTCTCTGAATCCTCACCAATACCTGTTGTTTCCTGTGTTGTTAATTTTAGCTATTCTGACAGGTGTGAGGTGGTATCTCATCGTAGTTTTGATTTGTATTTCCCTAATATTGAGTGATGTTGAGCATCTTTTCATGTATATGTCTTCTTTGGAAAAATGTCTGTTCATGCCTTCTGCCCATTTTTTAACTGGGTTATTTGTATTTGGGGTGTTGAGTTTTATAAGTTCTTTATAGATTTCGGATGCCAATCCTTTATCAGATATGTCATTTGCAAATATCTTCCCCCCCCCTCCCAAAGGTTGCCTTTTGGTTTAGTTGATTGTTTCCTTCATTATGCAGAAGGTTTTTATCTTTTTTTTTTTTTTTTACTTTACCAAATTATTATTTTTTTTCAAATTTTTATTTAAATTCTAGTTAGTTAACATACAGGGTAATACTGGTTTCAGGAGTAGAATTTACTGATTCATCACTTACATGTAACACCCAGTGCTCTACACAAGTTCCCCCCTTAAAACCCATTACCCAGAAGCTTTTTATCTTGATGAAATCCCAATAGTTCATTTTTGCTTTTGTTTCCCTTTCCTGAGGAGACATATCGTGTAAGAAGTTGCTATAGCTCGTGTCAGAGTGGTTACTGCCTGTGTTCTCCTCTAGGATTTTGATGGTTTCCTGTCTCACATTTAGGTCTTTCATCTATTTTGAATTTATTTTTGTGTAAGGTATAAGAAAGTGGTCCAGTTTCATTCTTTTGCATGTTGCTGTCCAGTTTTCCCAACACCATTTATTGAAGAGACTGTCCTTTTCCCATTGGATATTCTTTCCTCCTTTGTCAAAGATTAATTGACCATATGGTTGTGGGTTCATTTCTGGGTTTTCTAGTGACCTGATTCTTACAACAAATATAGCTAACCCTTGAATACATGGGTTTGAACTTCACGGGTCCACTCATGTGGATTTATTTTGATAAGTACTGCAAATGTATTTTCTCTTTCTTATGATTTTTCTCTTTTTATTTTTAAGTTTTTATTTTAGTAACCCATGCTCATCATGACAAGTGTACTCCTTAATCCCTATCACCTATTTCACCCATCCTGCCACCTCCCCTCTGGTAACCATCAGTTTGTTCTCTGTAGTTAAGAGTCTGTTTCTTGGTTTGCCTCTCTCTGTTTTTTCCCTATGATGATTTGCTTTGTTTCTTAAATTCCACAAATGAGTGAAATCATGTGGTATTTGTCTTTCTTGGACTGACTTATTTCACTTAGCATTATATTCTCTAACTTCATCCACGGCTTTGCAAATGACAAGATTTCATTCTTTTTTATGACTGAATAATATTCCACTGTGTGTGTGTGTGTGTGACACACATCGTCTTTATCTGTTCATCAGTTGATGGACACTTGGGCTGCTTCCATAGTTTGCTATTGTAAACAATGCTGCAATAAACATAAGGGTGCATGTAGCCCTTTGAATTAGTGTTTTTGTTTTCTTTAGGTAAATACCCAGTGGTGTAATTGTTGGATTGTAGGGTGGTTCTATTTTAAAATTTTTGAGGAACCTCTGTACTATTTTCCAGAGTGGCTGCAGCAGTTTGCATTCCTCCCAACAGGATAAGAGTTTCCTTTTTCTCTACATCCTTGCCAACACCTGTTGTTTCTTGCATTTTTTATTTCAGCCATTCTGACATTCAGCCATTCTGACCTCAACCAGTGTGAGGTGGTCTTTCATTGTAGTTTTGGTTTGTGTTTCCCCGTATTAAGTGATGTTAAGCAACTTTTCATGTGTCTGTTGGCCATCTGTCTGTCTTCTTCGGAGAAATATCTCTCATGTCTTCTGCCCAGTTTTTAATTGCATTATTTGTTTTTTTGGGGGTTTTTTTTTTGGATATTGAGTTGTATAAATTCTTTATATATCCTGGATACTAACCTTTTATCGGCTATATCATTTGCAAATATCTTCTTCTAGTCAGTAGGTTGCCTTTTAGTTTTGTTGATTGTTTCCTTTGCTGTGCAGAAGCTTTTTATTTTGATATAGTTCCAATAGTTTATTTTTCCCTTTATTTCCCTTGCCTCAGGAGACATATCTAGAAAAATATTGCTACAGTCGATGTCAGAGAAATTACTGCTTATGCTCTCTTCTAGGATTTTTATGGTTTCAGGCCTCACATTTAGGTCTTTAATCCATTTTGAGTTTATTTTTGTATTTGGTGTAAGAAAGTGGTCCAGTTTCATTCTTTTGCATGTTGCTGTCCGGTTTTCCTAACACCATTTATTGAAGAGACTGTCTCTTTCCCATTGGATATTCTTTCCTGCTTTGTCAGAGATTGATTAACCATATGGTTGTGGGTTCATTTCTGGGTTTTCTGTACTGTTTCATTGACCTATGTGTCTATTTTTATGCCAGTATCATACTGTTTTGATTGCTGTAGCTTTGTAGTATAACTTAAAATCTGGAATTGTGATACCATCAGCTTTGTTTTTCTTTTGTAAGATTATTTTGTCTATTTGGGATCTTTTGTGGCTCCATACAAATTTTTGGATTATTTGTTCTTGTTCTGTGAAAAATGCTATTGGTATTTTGATAGGGATTGCATTAAATGTGTAGATTGCTTTGGGTAATATGGACATTTTAACAATATTTGTTCTAATCCATGAGCATAGAATGTCTTTCAGTTTGTGTCATCTTCAGTTTCTTTAATCGGTGTTTTATAGTTTTCAGAATACAGGTCTTTCACTTCCTTGGTTAAGTTTATTCCTAGGTATCTTATTATTTTTGGTGCAATTGTAAATGGGATTGCTTTCTTAATTTCTCTTTCTCTTGCTTCATTATTGGTGTATAGAAATGCAACAGATTTCTGTGCATTGATTTTTGTATACTGTGACCTCACTGAATTCAATGATCAATTCTAGTAGTTTTTTGGTGGTGTCTTTTGGGTTTTCTCTATATAGTATCATGTCATCTTCAAATTTTGGAAGTTTTATTTCTTCCTTACCAATATGGATGCCTTTCATTCCTTTTTGTTGTCTAATTGCTGTGGCTAGGACTTCCAGTACCATGTTGAATAAAAGTGGTGAGAATGGACATCCTTATCTTGTTCCTGATCTTAAGGGGAAAGCTTTCAGTTTTTCCCCATTGAGTATGATGTTAGCTGTGGGTTTTTCATATATGGCCTTTATTATATTGAGGTATATTCCCTCTAAACCTACTTTGCAGAGGGTTTTTATCATGAATGGATGTTATACTTTGTCAAATGCTTTTTCTGTGTCTATTGAAATGATCGTATGGTTTTTATCCTTTCTCTTGATGTGTTACATCACATTGACTGATGTCTTTATTTTTCTTGCCTAATTTCTCTGACTAGGATTTCCAGTAGCATGTTGAAAAAAATGGTGGGAATGGGCATCCTTGTTTTTGTTCTTCATCTTAGAGGAAAAGCTTTCATCTGGTCATGGTTGAGTGTGATGTTAGGTGTGGGCTTGTCATAGATGGCCTTTATTATGTTGAGGTACATTTCTTTTATATTCATTTCGTTGAGAGTTTTTATCATGAATGGATGTTGAATATTTAAAATGCTTTTTCCATATCTATTGAGATGGTCATATGATTTATATCCTTCATTTTGTTAATGTGTGGCTCTCAGTCAGCATCTAGATGGAGCATCTTGATTGGAAGCTGGACTCTCAGGCAGCAGCTTTTAATGTATGAAAATATATCTTTTTTAAAGATAGTCTAGGAGAGGGGCATTTTTGTCTACTGCTTCTGTTCTGTGCCCTGGGTAGAAATAATTTTATTTTATTTTCTTCTGTTAATCACCATACATTACATCATTAGTTTTTGATGTAGTGTTCCATGATTCATTGTTTCCGTATAACACCCAGTGCTCCATTCAATATGTGCCCTCTTTAATACCCATCACCAGGCCAACCTACCCCCCCCACCCCCCCACCCCTCTAGAACCCTCGGTTTGTTTCTCAGAGTTCATAGTCTCCCATGATTCGTCTCCCCCTCCGATTCCCCCCCTTCATATTTCCCTTCCTACTATCTTTTTTTTTTTTTTTTTAACATATAATGTATTATTTGTTTCAGAGGTACAGGTCTGTGATTCAACAGCCTTACACAATTCACAGCACTCACCATAGCACATACCCTCCTACATGTCTATCACCCAGCCACCCCATCCCTCCCACCCCCCACCACTCCAGCAACCCTCAGTTTGTTTCCTGAGATTAAGAATTCTTCATATCAGTGAGATCATATGATACATGTCTTTCTCTGATTGACTTATTTCGTTAGCTTAATACACTCTAGTTCCATCCACACCATTGCAAATGGCAAGATTTTGGGTTTTTTTGATGGCTGCATAATATTCCATTGTGTAGATATATACTACATTTTCTTTATCCATTCATCTGTTGATTGGACATCTTGACTCTTTCCATAGTTTGGCTATTGTGGACATTGCTGCTATAAACATTGGGGTGCACGTACCCCTTTGGATCACTACATTTGTATCTTTGGGGTAAATACCCAGTAGTGCAATTTCTGGGTCATACGGTGGCTCTATTTTCAACTTTTTGAGGAACCTCCATACTGTTTTCCAGAGTGGCTGCACCAGCTTGCATTCCCACCAACAGTGTAGGAGGGTTCCCCTTTCTCCGCATCCTTGCCAACATCTGTTGTTTCCTGACTTGTTAATTTTAGCCATTCTGACTGGTGTGAGGTGGTATCTCATTGAGGTTTTGATTCGTATTTCTCTGATGCTAAGTGATGTTGAGCACATTTTCATGTGTCTGTTGGCCATTTGGATGTCTTCTTTGCAGAAATGTCTGTTTGTGTCTTCTGCCCATTTCTTGATTGGATTCTTTGTTCTTTGGGTGTTGAGTTTGTTGAGTTCTTTATAGATTTTGGATACTAGCCCTTTATCTGATATGTCATTTGCAAATATCTTCTCCCATTCTGTCGGTTGTATTTTGGTTTTGACTGTTTCCTTTGCTGTGCAAAAGCTTTTTATCTTGATGAAGTCCCAATAGTTCATTTTTGCCCTTGCTTCCCTTGCCTTTGGCGATGTTTCTAGGAAGAAGTTGTTGCAGTTGAGGTCGAAGAGATTGCTGCCTGTGTTCTCCTCTAGGATTTTGATGGACTCCTGTCTCACATTTAGGTCTTTCAACCATTTTGAGTCTACTTTTGTGTGTGGTGTAAGGAAATGGTCCAGTTTCATTCTTCTGCATGTGGCTGTCCAATTTTCCCAACACCATTTGTTGAAGAGACTGTCTTTTTTCCATTGGACATGCTTTCCTGCTTTGTCGAAGATTGGTTGACCATAGAGCTGAGGGTCCATTTCTGGGCTGTCTGTTCTGTTCCATTGATCTATGTGTCTGTTTTTGTGCCAGTACCATACTGTCTGGATGATGACAGCTTTGTAATAGAGCTTGAAGTCCGGAATTGTGATGCCACCGGCTTTGCTTTTCTTTTTCAACGTTCCTCTGGCTATTCGGGGTCTTTTTTTGTTCCATACAAATTTTAGGATTATTTGTTCCATTTCTTTGAAAAAAGTTGATGGTATTTTGATGGGGATTTCATTAAATGTGTAGATTGCTCTAGGTAGCATTGACATCTTCACAATATTTGTTCTTCCAAGCAATACAAGCCTTCCTCAAGAAACAAGAAAGGCCTCAAATACACAACCTAACCCTATACCTAAAGGAGCTAGATAAAGAACAGCAAATAAAGCCTAAACCCAGCAGGAGAAGAGAAATAATAATGATCAGAGCAGAAATCAATGAAATAGAAACTAAAAGAACAGTAGAACAGATCAACGAAACTAGGAGCTGATTCTTTGAAAGAATTAATAAGATTGATAAACTCCTGGCCAGACTTATCAAAAAGAAAAGAGAAAGGACCCAAATAAATAAAATCATGAATGAAAGAGGAGAAATCACAACCAACACCAAAGAAATACAATTATAAGAACATATTATGAGCAACTCTATGCCAGCAAGTTAGATAATCTAGAAGAAATGGATGCATTCCTAGAGATGTATAAACTACCAAAACTGAACCAGGAAGAAATAGAAAACCTGAACAGACCAGTAAGGAAATTGAAGCAGTAATCAAAAATCTCCCAACAAACCAGAGCCCAGGGCCATATGGCTTCCGAGGGGAATTCTACCAAACATTCAAAGAAGAATTAATACCTGTTCTTCTGAAACTGTTCCAAAAAATAGAAATAGAAGGAAAACTTCCAAACTCACTTTATGAGGCCAGCATTACCTTGATCCCAAAATCAGCCAAAGACCCCCATCAAAAAGGAGAATTACAGACCAATATCCCTGATGAACATGGATGCAAAAATTCTCACCAAAATATTAGCCAATAGGATCCAACAGTATATTAAAAGGATTATTCACCACGACCAAGTGGGATTTATTCCTGGGCTGCAAGGTTGGTTCAACATCCACAAATCAATCAATGTGATACAATACATTAATAAAAGGAAGGACAAGAACCGTATGATCCTCTCAATAGTTGCAGAAAAAGCATTTGACAAAGTACAGCATCCTTTCTTGATTAAAACTCTTCAGAGTATGGGGATAGAGGGTACATATCTCAATATCATAAAAGCCATCTATGAGAAACCCACAGCGAATATCATACTCAATGGGGAAAAACTGAGAGCTTTCCCCCTAAGATCAGGAACACAGCAGGGATGTCCACTGTCACCACTGCTATTCAACATAGTACTAGAAGTCCTAGCCACAGCAGTCAGACAACAAAAAGAAATAAAAGGCATCCAAATCAACAAAGAAGAAGTCAAACTCTCACTCTTTGCAGATGATATGATACTTTATGTGGAAAACCCAAAAGACTCGACTGCAAAACTGCTAGAACTCATACAGGAATTCATCTTAAATTATGTAAATATCCCCTTTTTTCCCCCCAAAATTTGTAACACTTCTTTTATTTATATTTATCATTTGGTTAATAGAGTCCTATTTTATTCAGTGGGTTATATTCATTCAATAACTATTTATTTTAAAGCTCAGAATATCCCAGATTTGGCCAGTGGCACCTATCAACTTGACATCTGTGTCCTTTGACATATCTCCATTTCTCTTACAACGTCCTTCTGGCACAACGAAACTTGCTTATTCTGATTTTAGTTACCATTCGTATTTGTTTCTTTTGTATGGAAGTTTCCAATTAGATGAACATTTTAGTGAAGATTCAGTATTTCACTGTGCTGCTGGCACATTTTATTTCTTTTTTAAAAAAATTTATTCATTTATTTGAGAGATAGGGGGGTGTTGGGGAAGAGCAGAGAGAGAGAGGGAGGGGGAAACTCAAGCAGACTCCATGCTGAGCGCAGAGCCTGACACGGGGCTGGATCTCAGGACCCTGAGATCACAACCTGAGCCAAAACCAAGAGTCAGATGCTTAACCAACCCTGCCACCCAGGCGACCCCACATTTGATTTCTTAACTCTGTGTTTATAATACCTATTCTGCCCTCACCAGTCACTGGTATGCTCTGCTTCAGCTCTAACTTCCTAGAATTTTAGTATTTTAAATATTTATACTTTTTTCTTTTCTTTTTTTTTTTTTTGCTTACACCTATTTTTTGGTAACTCATTTGCATTAGCATTATTTATCATTTAATTATCTATACATCCAACCTGGAAATAGAGATCATGCTTAACCTTCTTGGTATCTGTCATGCTTAGAACAGTGCCCTGTGCATGGGCAAATGTTTGTAGGTATAAATATTTGCTGCTGCCAATGCTATGCCTATTTAACATGAAGGGAAACCAAATAGAAATTATTAAAATTATTTTGTTCTATGTCACACTCTGTAATTTAGGAGGTTGGGAATTTCTAAACACCAAATATAAAGATCGAAGGAAACTGAACTAGTGACCATAAAATTAATTTCTGTAAGCTTCCACTGAAAGTTATTTTGAAATAATATATAAAATGTAGCACTGATTATGAAATCTATATGGCATATGATCTATCTAACTGTCTTTGAGTACTTCAAAATCATGTCATTCTGGATTCTTCCAAAAACTCTGAGGGTACTTTAATCAGGCAAGGAAAAAAACTCAAGTATGTGGATCTAATTATGTTGAATTAAGTTGTTTTGTGATCTATGACTTGGGATATCCTCTGCATCTGACAGTAATTTTCCTCATAAGGCACATATGCAGTTAGAAAAATATTCCTAGTTTTCAACAGGAATATATATGTGTATATGTATATATATATATATATATATATGGATATATATATATGGATATATATACATATATATATATATAGTGAAATCTTACAGTATTTTTCAGTATACTTCCATAATGTCTTACTCAAGCAGATACAAGTCATTTTAGTACTTAACATGCTAATTTTAGTAATGGCCAACTTGCTTTGGAAACAGTTGCACATCAGATAAGTGTTACTTTTATCGGAATAGTCCTATAAAATGGTAAGATTATAGGTTTAATTCTCAATGGCATAAGAATCTAGCTATTTAATATTATTAATGGTCAGTTCTAAAAACAGGTAATTTTAGTATGAGGATGTCCAGATATTGCCTACTTAGGTTTATACTGAAATTCAAATTTTACTGGACTCTCTGTATTTTTATTTGCTAAACCTCGCAATCCTACGTGTAGCCCTATGCTCTTGATTTTTGTCAATTCCCTTCCCCCCAAAAATGTTAGCTTTATTGAGATATAATTCTTAGAATATAAATTTCATTTTTTAAAAATGTGCATTTCAGTGTTTTTTTTTTTAGTATATTCACAGAGCTATGCAACCATCATCAGGATCTACTTTTAGAACATTTTTATAACAAACTTTTTGCCGATTAGCAGTCACTCCCCATTCCCCATCCCCAACTTCTATATATACTTGGATGCTGCCTAGTAACTCTATTACCAAGGATACATTTTCTACTTTCCTTAAGCTTTAATTTACTCATCTGTAAAATGGGGCCAAAGACTATTTCATAGGGTTTATTTTAGGAAATGTCAGAAGTAATAGATGTAAACTGTGTCTTACTGTACTTAGTAAAACAGCCAGCACAGTAAATGACAAAGAGTTAATACGAGGACCTCACTTTGGGTCACTGTAGAGTAAGAGGGAGGGGTTGGTGGAAAGAGGGTGGAGTAGGAGGTTGCTAAGCTCTCTTTGTCTTATGGATACAACTAGATAACACTCAAACCAGCATAAATAACCTAGAGTAAGAGGGACTGGATTTACCCGAAGCAATCAAAGAACAGTGTTTTTCTAGATATAATACATCAGGCCATGAAGGATGGTGATCCTTGAGAGATGGGAAACAAATGAGAAAAACCCTATGATTGCCCCAGTTTAACTGCCTTGACAGAGTTTCCAGCTCATTGTGCAGGAAGGGGGAGCCCAAGGGAGCCGGAGAGACGCCCTCGGTTGATGAGGTATTGCTAAGAGTACGATCATAGAGTTCTCAGGACAGTGCTGGAGAGAGATCAGAGGAAATATGAGGCCTTGGAAAGAACCATTGTCATATCAGAAAGAAGAAAGTAAAACTATATTTAAAGATGATTGTGTAGAAAATCTAATGGATTCTACAAAAATAGTTAGAATAAGAGATCTTAATTAGGTTTCAGGGTATTAGATCAGTATATGGAAGTCAGTTGCACCTCTATATATACTAAGAACAAACAATAGGTAATTGATAATTTAAAAAAGAGTTAAAGGTAAAAAATAGTGTGTAATATGTACTTATCATATGTAAGACATGTACCCTTAAAACTATAAAACATTGCTGAGAGTAAGGATGTAAATAAATGGAGAGTTAAACCATGTTTTGGGGTTGGAATGCTTAATATTGTTAGGATGTCCGTTCTCTCCAAATTGATCTGTATAGTCAATGCAATCCCCATGAAAAGCCCAGCAGGATAAAAAACAAACAAACAAACAAAGCCCTATACATAGGGCTTATAATGGCAAAATAACGCTGAAAAGAAAACCAAATTTGGGGGGATATTACTACCTGATAGCAAGACTTACTAAAGCTACAGTGATCAACAAGGAACCCAGGAACATTCCTGTACATATGGACAATTGATTTTTGGCAAACGTGCAAAATGAGAAAGGCTAGTCTTTTCAACAATGGTGATGGACCACTTGGGTGTTTATGTGCAAAAAAAATGAGCATCAATCCATACCTCATCCCATATACAAAAATGAACTCAAATTGGATCGTAGATTTATGTGTGAAACCTACTGTTATAAAGCTTTTAGAAGAAAAAGGAGAAACCTTTTGTGACTTGGGTTGGACAGATTTCTCATGGATGACTCAAATAGCAAAATCCATGAAAATAAAACTGATAAATTAGAGTTCATTAAAACAAAACATATCTGCTCTTTGAGAAACACTGGTAATAGAATGAAAAGGCACAAACTGTCTTGTACCTACCACACCTTTTAAGGAATTCTCAAAAGTCAGTGAGTTGGAGGAACTGGATTTCTCATACATTGCTGTTGGGAATGTGAAATGGTACAGCCACTCCGGAGGATAGAAGTTTCTTAAAGTCTTAACATGCACTTAACCATACTACCCAGCAACCCCAGTCCTGGGCAGTCCACAACATGGAATTCACATTGTTCTGGATATCCACATTTGCTATGTATTTCTTTCCTATGGTTGTCATAACAAGTTACCATGAAACTGGGGGAGGGGTCAAAATAACAGAAATTGATTCTCCCACAATCCTGGAGACCAAAAGTCCAAAATTAAAGTGTTGGCAAGGCCACACTCCCTCTAGAACCTCTAAGCAGAATCTGTTCTTTGCCTTTTCCAGCTTCCAGTGGCTGTCAGCATTCCTTGCCTTATAGCCATCTCTATCACTCCAGCCATTGCCTCTGTGGTCATATTTCCTCCTCCTCTTCTCTATGTCTTCTCTTCTGTGTGTTTTATAGGATATATGTGAATATATATCGTACTTACACCTATAATCCAAGATAAACTCTCAAGATCTATAACTCAATCACATTTTGGTGTATAAGGTTATGGTCACTCTTTGGGTCTATAATATACTATATGCAGGTTCCAGGGATTAGGATCGGAATATGTCTTTTTTGAGCCACTGTTTACCTCACTACAGTCTGCCCTCTAATCCCTCAAATTCAGGATCATCCCATGTGCAAAATACATTTACCCCATACTAACATCCCTAAAAGTCTCAGTGCATGGCAGCGTATACTCTAAGTCTAAAATCTCTTGAAAATATCATTAGCCCGAAAGCTCCAATGTCATCACCTAAATCATCCAAATCAGGTATGATTGAGACTCTATATATGATCCATCCTGGGGCAAAATTCGCCTTGATTGGTGTGGAAAGGGAGGATATAATGAAAATGAGGCAGAAAAATATATAGAAAGAAATAAAGATGGAAAGCCCGCCAAATTTGTTGAAAGATGCAATTTAAATCTTCCCCAAAGACTAGCAAACACCAAATAGGACTGGATATGAGAAAACCCCAGTTTAAGAACATCATAGTCAACTTTCTGAAAAGCAAAGTAAAGAGCAAATCTTGAACATAGCCAGAGGAAAATAACCCCTTGTATACAGGGAAATACCATCTCAACAAACAAGTCACTTCTCATCAGGAACCATGGAAGTCTGAAGGCAGTGGAATAGCATGTTTAGAGGACTGAAAGAAAAAAATACAGATGATCAAAAATTCTCTGTCCAGCAATAGTATCATTCAAGAATGAAGGAGTGAGGGCGCCTGGGTGGCTCAGTCGGTTAAGCGACTGCCTTCGGCTCAGGTCATGATCCTGGAGTCCCGGGATCGAGTCCCGCATCGGGCTCCCTGCTCGGCAGGGAGTCTGCTTCTCCCTCTGACCCTCCTCCCTCTCATGCTGTCTGTCTCTCATTCTCTCTGTCTCAAATAAATAAATAAAATCTTAAAAAAAAAAAAAAAGAATGAAGGAGTGAGAAATAAGGCCAGTGCATTGACAATAAAAATTATGCTAAAGGGAAATGATACCAGAGTAAACTTGGATCTTGTAAAAGTAATGAAATATCTGAGAAATGATCAGTTTCTAATTGGAAAGGATGATTTTTCCTGTTTAAAATTTTTTTTAATTTAAATTCATTTAGCCAACATACAGTCCATCATTAGTTTCAGATGTAGAGTTCAGTAATTCATCAGTTGCATAAAGCACCCAGTGCTCAACACATCCCGTGCCCTCCTAAATGCCTATCACCCAGTTGCTCCCCATTTTAAATTTATTTAAAAATATATAGGAATGTTAAAATTGTAATATTTATGTATAAGAAATTTTAATATTATTTTCTGGGGATTATATCATGTGTACATGTAATATGTATGGTAAGTATAGCATAATGGACCTAGAGTGCTGAGGTGGAAGCAGATACATGGAACTATACTCTTTCAAGGTTTGACATGCTGTACCTAAAAAGACAATAATGCAGTTAACAAGGATTTCTAAAAAATGTTCAGTTAATTCAAATTAGGCAGACAAGGAGGAACAGAGGCACAAGAAACAGGATAAACAAAAACCAAATATTAAATGGTACATCAAAATTCAACCATAGTATAATAATTATATTAAATATTACTGTATTCTGCAAGCTGGTGCAGCCACTCTGGAAAACAGTATGGAGGTTCCTCACAAAGTTGAAAAATAGAGCTACCCTGTGACCCAGCAATTGCACTACTGGGTATTCACCCCAAGGATACAAATGTAGTGATCCGAAGGGGCACCTGCACCCCAATGTTTATAGCAGCAATGTCCACAATAACCAAACTATGGAAAGAACCTAGATGTCCATCAACAGATGAATGGATAAAGAAGATGTGGTATATATATACAATGGAATATTATGCAGCCATCAGAAAATGAGATCTTGCCATTTGCAATGGTGTGGATGGAACTAGAGGGTATTACGCTAAGCGAAATAAGTCAATCAGAGAAAGACAAGTACCATATGATCTCACTGATATGAGGAATTTGAGAAACAAGACAGAGGATCATAGGGGAGGGGAGGGAAAAATGAAACAAGACGAAACAGAGAGGGAGACAAAGCATAAGAGACTCTTAATCTCAGGAAACAAACGGAGGGTTGCTGGAGTGGAGGGGGGTAGGAGGGATGGGGTGACTGGGTGATGGACATTGGGGAGGGTATGTGCTATGGTGAGCACTGTGAATTGTGTAAGACTGATGAATCACAGACCTGTACCCCTGAAACAAATAATACATTATATGTTAATAAAATAAATTAAAAAATAAATATTACTGTATTCTAGTCTAAAGGAATTACCTATTAGAGATTCACTTTGCATATAGATACATTAATATGATGATAGTACAAGCATGTTAAAAGATATATCATGCAAATAATAAATACAATAGTGTTGAAAATTCAGCCATATTAATATCAAGTAAAATAGGTTAAGACAAAGCCTATTTCTAGAGATCTTTCATAATGTCCAAGAGTCAAATTATCAGGAAGATTTAAAATATGTACACACCTAAAACTGAGTTTAACAATACTTTCTCAATATTTGATAGAACAAATAAGGTGAAAAAGGTCAAATACCTGAGAACCATATCAACCATTTTGTCTTAATAGGTAAGCAACTAATCTATAGTATACTTACGTATATACTGTATGTTATATGTATATACTATATTATATATAATAGTATATTACTTTATATATATTATAGTATAGTATACTACACTGTATTATAACACACCTTCAGTATATTTATGCTTTTCAACTATGACATCATATATATTCTAAGTGGTTATGAAACAGTGGATAATAGGTGGGATGTAAACCCCGGACAAACATTTATTATTGATGTAAAGTTGGGAATCACACTGCAGAGCAGGGCAGTACAGTCTTGATGAGCAGCTTGATTCTAGTCCTTCCCATCAGTGGATGGAATCTTACCTTGGGTGGGAGTGACCCAGATTGTTCAGTCACTAGCCGTGATTTGTCTGTGCAGCTCCTAGCCCTAAAAGAAGGGATGTCTGCAATCTGCCAGTATGTAGTCTTCCTCACGGCAAGCCACACTAGGTTTGGCTAGGCTATTGGCAGCTCCCAAAGTGTCAGCAGTACTGTTTAGAGCAGGGTCAGCAAACTTTTTTCTGTAAAGGGCTAGTAGTAAATATTTAAACTCTGCATTGTATATATTCTCTGTACTCACCTTTGCCATCACAGTACAAAAACATCATAGATGATATGTAAACCCACAGCTGTGGTGGCCCGTCAATTAAAACAGAAGTGACAGCTTTCCATTATTCTACTGTGCTGATCGGGCTTTACTTCATTTGTCCCAGCAGAGTTTTTGCTGGGGTTGTGCAGCTGCCGCAGGCTGGTGGACACCATCGGCCTTCATCTTAGCGAAGCCGTCAGGGAATCAGGCACAGGCGTTCAGAGGAAGTTCTGTGAACCAAGGGTCTGTTGAATCAGTGGTGTTGCTTTAGGCAGTGGAGTAGCTGATAAAGTAGCTGTAAAGACAAGATGCTTCTAGGGCCAGGCTGGAACGTACTGTGGGACATACCATTTCTATTTGACTACCAAGCTCTGTTGGGCCCTCACCAACATGTTCACCGTCAAATTTGAGTTGACCCAACCCAGTGTTGGTCTGGAAAATCACAAGGCCTCCTGGGTCAGTTGTTCATTTACTGGAATTGAATAGCAGGTTAGGAGCCACCCTCTGAAAAAGGGAGTGTATTTGGTTGCTGGATCAGGCAGGTGGCGATGTTGTACTGGGCTAACACCTGAGTACTTCAGCAGCCATTAAGTCACTACCTTTTTCCTACTGGGATTCTGTTGTTTCTATTGTATAACATGGGAAGGAACTGGAAGCCTAGTAGGTGGTCTGTTGTGCGCTTTCCCCTTCATCATTTCAGTCTGCATGGCAGAGGATATACCCTCTGACACTTAAAAGCATGTGAGTACAATCAGTTAAACCATTAATACCAGTTATACATTTATCAGGAGAAGCACAGCAGTAGTCCTCCTACCAGGTCACTTTAGCTTCTCTTCCCTACTGCAGACTTTGCTGACATGTCCTTCCAGGGTATTCTCCGCCCCATCCCCCACCAGGACGTGGACTACTTTTCCCTACAGGAGAACATGGACTCCTGTATTTAATGTGCACATGTCCGTTGTTCTAGTAACAGCTGCCAGGCGGTCACATTATCCTCCGTCTTGTTGGCAGGGGAGGCTGGCCTGTCGATACTCGGGGGGCAACCAGAAGTGTTGGCCTTTCTCTCACTTGGCCAAGTGATTGTTCCCCAGGGTGGGTGCCACTTATTTTCCCATGGCCGGTAGTGCTGCTTGCCAGCATCCAGTGAGTGTCCAGGCATCACCACCCCTTTGTTTTCTGCCCACACTCTCAACACTGCCAAGTTTCACCCGTGCAGCCTCTGGCATTTTGGTTACCCCCCATCCTTGTTACCCCTCAAGGTCAGATCACAGCAGGAGCCAGCCATATTAGCTTGCTGGTTCTGTGGTGTGTGTGAAGCATCATATTCACTTTATTTTTAGTTCAGATTTTTATTGAAATAATTGTAGATTCATATGGACTTGTAAGAAATAGTACTAAGAAATCTCGTGTACTCTTGATCCAGTTTATCTCAATGGGTAACATTTTGCAAAACTAGAGTATATCACAACCAGGATATTGACATTGGTACCATCCCCGATCTTTTTCAGATTTCACTAGATTTACTTATACTTGTTTGTGCATTTGTGTGTGTGGAAAGGAGTGTGTGTGTGTGTGTTAAGGTATACAGTTTAATCACCTGTGTAGGTGTGTGTGTCCATGAGGATACTGAACAGTTCCCTCACATTGCCCTTTTATAAGTAGACCTAACTCACACAGGTTGTTCACACATTCACCTGGACCATTTACAGTTTGGGGCTATAATGAATATGTTACGTGAACATCGTTTTCACTACTCTGGCGTTAGATGCCCAACAGTGTAGTTGTTGGTTCAGATGGTAATTTCAGGCCACTTATTAGCATTAGCTCATTTTTAAAGTTTTGGCATTTAGAAGAGTGTAAAACACGTAAGAAGCTTTCCATAAATATTTACTGACTAAATGAATGATTATGAAGAATTCATAGTGCGAGGGAGTGGGCAGATAGGCTAGAGGGTATGTGTGGATTATCCATCTTCAACACATTTCCATTCTAAGCAACTTATTCCCAAGCAAACTTTTATTGCCATTAACCTTGTCATGATAGTCAGAATTACAGCATTTTAAATGGAAGTATCTGTATCGATTTTGAAGGATAAAATTTGTTGAAATGTTGTGTTGGGCATGTCTCTAGAACTCGTATGTTAATTCTTTTAGATGAAGTGTTCCATGATTCATTGTTTGTGCATAACACCCAGTGCTCCATGCAGAATGTGCCCTCCTCGTATGTTAATTCTTAAGCAAATAGCTTTTTTCACATATTTTCCTGTAAGTTTTCATTAAATATAACATCATCTGAGGGCTTGGACCTTGGCCAGTTAATTTTTGCTATATGGGACTTGTCTTTATGGCTTTGGTTGCCATTCTTACAGGCTTCTGAAATTATAATAGTCTTGGATTGTAGACTTTTTATCCAAGTACTGTCTGCTTTTGGGTTTTCTTTCCTTTTTTTTTTTTTTTTTTTTTTTAAAGAGAATTCTTAAAGAGAATTGGAGAGCAAATTGGTATTTGAATCATTAGGCATATGTTTGGCTACAGAAAGAAAATCACATTTAACGATGGTTTTAAAAAATCAGGGTTTATTTTTGTCACATTATAAGAAGGCTGTTGCTGGTTTGGTACAGTTGTTTGGCAATGTTTTTGTGACTTTTTTGTTCTTTTCCTTGTGATGGCTTTATATAATTGCCATTCTTGTGGGCATCATTTCTGAATTCAAGGCACTAAGATGGGGAGTATGGACAGCTCAGTGATGTTAATTTCTTATATCAGGAAGCGAATACTTTCCCAGAATCCTGCAATAGCATCCTGCTTCTGTCTGACTGATCATAGCTGTGTCAACACTTCCTGTTGGAGAAGCTGGGCTAGCACATATGAAGCACCTGGTGTCAGGTGAGGGAGGGAAGGTTGGAGATGGGTGTTCGATTTGCCATCTACTAGTCATATCCATGTATCCATCACTACAATCAATCTATACAACATTTTCATCATCCCAGAGAACTTCCTACAGCTTTTTTCAATTTTCTGCCTCACTCTTACCCTAGGCAGTCATTGATATTACTTTGTTTTTTTAGAAAAATATCTTTTTAGGGGCACCTGGGTGGCTCAGTTGGTTAAGCGACTGCCTTTGGCTCAGGTCATGATCCCAGGGTCCTGGGATCGAGCCCCGCATCGGGCTCCCTGCTCAGGGGGAAGCCTGCTTCTCCCTCTCCCACTCCCCCTGCTTGTGTTCCCTCTTTCGCTCTCTCTCTGTCAAGTAAATAAATAAAATCTTTAAAAAATGTATCTTTTTATGCTTTCTAACATTTGCTACAGAATTAGGGGGACTGCCATTTTTGGTCACTTTATTTTCTGGCTCTGTATTACAGACTTTAGGTTAGTGTCAGAGTCATTAGCTGAGTGTTCTGAAACTGCAGATTTCTTGGTCATGTCTCTCTCACCTCCCAATACCTGCAGAATCATAATCCTGAAGAGGGGACCAACTTATTTGCACTTCTTACAAGTTACTTAGGTGCTTCTTTTCACACTAAAGTTTGAGGAACTTTGCTTTAGATTTTAGGATGTTAAAATAATCCTAAACTTTGGGGCACCTGGGTGGCTCAGTTGGTTAAGTGTCTGACTCTTGATTCCGTCTGAGGTCATGATCTTGGGATTGTGAGATCAAGTCCTGCATTTGGCTCTGTGCTGGGTGTGGAGCCTGCTTGGGATTCTCCCTCTTCCTCTCCTCTCCCTCTGCCTCCTCCCTTTCTTTCCCTCTCAAAAGAAAAAATAATAACCCTATACTTTTATTGCCTTTATTAGTTAATTGGGTTTTGGTGGTGAATTTGTGGCATAAATTGGAGCCCTGTAAAATGCTGATTTCTATATCTTAGATGCTTAAATGGGGTACCACTTAATTGTGCTCAAATACTCTTGTGTCATATGTAATTTGAATTCAACCTGTTTTGTGAATTAAATATACATTTGGGGTGGGGTTTTTTTAGGTTTTGATAAAATGGACATAATTGTTCTTTGTGAGTGTATGCTATATTGGATTTGGTTACTCCAAATATCGTTGTTTTGGATTATTAAATCAACAAAACACTTAAGGATAATTCAGTTTGTCAAAAAATATTTGTATAAATTAGAATTATTGTAATATAGCTACATTATATTTTAAGGAACAAATATATTAGCTTTCTAGAGGCCTAATGGTTTCTGATAGCCAAATTTTACATCATTATAATAAAAAACAAGTGTGAGATGTTAACAATATTCCAAACAATACAGGAACCATTTAATGAACAATAAGCTATATAACCTAATACAAATTTGCAAAACATTTAATTAAGCAGTCTGTATTTTTTTTTTTAAAGATTTATTTATTTATTTGAGAGAGCGAGAATGAGAGAGAGTACATGAGAGGGGGGAGGGTCAAAGGGAGAAGCAGGCTCCTCGCTGAGCAGGGAGCCCAATGCGGGGCTCGATCCCAGAACCCCGGGATCATGACCTGAGCCGAAGGCAGTTGCTTAACCAACTGAGCCACCCACACGCCCAAGCAGTCTGTATTTTTTAAATTCATATCCCATTAGTTAAGAATCCTGACATTTGTATACTTAAAAGCTCTAAATTGATTACAGTGAGTGTCTAATGAGGAGTCCCATACTACTTCAGGTACTCTGCTTGATTTTTTTCTATCATTTTATGCCACACTTCTTTGCTGAATGGAGGGAAACTTAGTAATAAGAACATCTGGTTATAGTGTTTCCCCATATTACCCCAACCCCAGATATGAAGTGAGCCAAGATGGGCACAGATAAAATGCTAGCTTAGCTTCTTAGCAGTTGCTTATCTTCTTTTGAGCCTAGAACAATAGAGACATCTCAGAGAACTAAAGGGCAGTTAAATGAAACTACAAACTATAAAAAGAGGTTATAGAACTTACCTTTCAGTGAACTAACTAGTTTTTTCATTTTTTTAACAGCTTTATTGAGACATAATTCACATACATAAAGTTCACCCTTTTAAAGTGTACAATTTTGTGGTTTTTAGTATACAGACTTGTCTATCAATCACTATTTTATTTTATTCCAGAACATTTTCATCCCCCCAGAAAGAAACCTGGTTACCCATGAGTGGCTACTCCCCCTTCTATTCTCCCTGGCCCTCGGCAGTTGTTAACCTATTTTCTGTCTCTATGGATCTGCTTATTTTGTCCATTTCATATAAATGGAATCAGATAACAGTAGCCTTTTCTGTCTGTCTTCTTTCATTTTACATCGTGTTTTCAAAGTTCATTCATGTTGTAGCATGTATCAGAACTTTATTGCTTTTTGTACCTGAATAATATTCCCTTGTATGTATAGACCACATTTTTTCCACTTACTAATTGATAGACATTTGGGTTGTTTCCACTAAGGAAAGTGGAATACTGCTGTGAACATTAGTGTGTAGGTTTCTGTTTGAACATGTTTTCAGTTCTCTTGGGTATCTAAGGATGAAAGTCTATGTTTAGCTTTTAGAGGAATTCCAAATGGCTGCACTGTTTTCTTTTTTCCCAGCAATGTATGAGGGTTCAAGTTTCTCTACATCCTCATCAACACTTATTTTATCTTTTTTTATAACCATTCTTTTCAGTATGAAATGGTATCTCATTGTGTTTTTTATTTACATTTCCCTAATGACTAAAGATGTTGAGCATCTTTTCATGGCTTTTTGGCCATTTCTGTATCTTCTTTGGAAAAATATTCAATTTTTCTTTTTTTGCTTATTTTTAATTGAATTATTTGTCTTTATGTTGTTGAGTTGAAAGACTTATTTAAGTATTTTACATGCTGGACCCTTATTCAGTCGTATTATTTGGAAATATTTTCTCATAGTCTGTGGTTGTATTTTTATTTTTTTGATAGTATTCTTTGATGCAGGGAACTTTTTAATTTTGAGTAAGTACAATTTATCTACTTTGTCTTTTGTTGCTTGTAGGTGGTCTTAAGTGAGAGTCCAGTTAGGAGCCTAATGTAGTAACCTGTTGAAGTGATGATAGTGGTTTAGTCTATGTTGTTAGCAGTGAAAACAGAGATGTTTGAACAGAGTAGGGATGTATTTTTTGGTAATTATGATAATTACAGCAAACATCTTCATTCAGTGCTTATTAAGTGATAGGCAGTGTTCTAAGTGCTTTACATGGACATTCATTAAACCTAAAACCCCATGAGACTTGCATTATTGTTCCCATTTTGCAAATGAAGAACCATAAGGCAGAGAGTTGTTAACTAAAGTTTCTGTGGCCGTGTAGCTAGTGATATATTTCCCATTACATGCTACCTGTAGGGAAAGCCTGTAATCACATGTAAAGGCTTTAGACTTATAGTGCTGTTTCCATGTGTTTTCACGATCTTGTATAATATTGAAGTTTAATGATTATTTTATATTTCAAATTGGTTACTCTTATCCAGTGAAAAATATGTGTATGTGCATGCACATGTCTTTATGTATCTATATTTGTGTTTATGTGATATATATATATATATACACACACACATACACACATATATACTCATAAATATACACATAAGTATCTGTACATACCTGTCTATGCATTGAGACGTCCAGGATAATTTGAAATAGTTGTCTCTGAGTTGTGGGGTTTATGTGTGTATGTGTGATTTTTTTTTCAACTCAGATGACTTTCTCTAGTAGTTATGTATTAATGTTGAATTGAATACTGCTATATTCACCTTGAAGACAAAACAGAATGTCTGGCTTGCTGTTGAATTTAGAAAAGAACTATAATCTCATTGGTCTTATGTTCCTAACTAGTATCTTGCATGGATTCTTCTTATGGGGAAGGCTTTCTTTGTAGTTTTCCCTCTTTTTTACTGTGTAGTATCTTAAAAACCATAGGAATAATATTGACCTGAGAGTCTTACTGTGTTTTTGACTTTGACTTTAGATTTCCAAGGTCCTTTCTGCTTTGAAGTTTATGATGATTTGACAAGTTTACATTTACTACCATGGTGGTGGTATAAAACGGGTCAGCAAACTGTGGTCCATTGGCCATATGTGGCCCTCTGTCTGTTTTTGTACATCTTGTGAGCCAAGAATGGTTTTTATAAACATATAAAGCCTTGGGATCTATTTGATGATAATAATGCTAGCTTCGAACCCCAAATAAACAAAATATTATCTCCTATAAAAAAGATTCCATTCTTCTTATTTAGTAGACTTACATTACAAAAAATTCTATTCAGTAAAAATTTTGTCAAAATTTATTTTCTTATTATTCTAAGTACCTACATAGTATCCTTGGTTTTGCTTTCTTGCCTGCAAAGCCTAAAATTTTACTCTCTGGCCCCTTACTGAAAAAGTTTGCCGACCCTTGTTCTGGAAGAAACTTGTATTTGTCCCATGTTCACATTCATTCTCTGCTCCAGCTTCATAGCAGTTTGAAATGCTAAGTCAGAGCCATATGGTCTATCTTTTGCTGTCCAGATCTGCTTGGATTGGGTCAGTTCCTGAGTTCAGGATATAGTAAATAATTCTTAAAAATCACAATTACCTAAATATGCTTGCTTCCTAAATTTGAGGGTAGGTATTTGGATAGTACTTTTTTGATACTTGTACTTGTTTACTTTAAACTTCTGTTTCTAACAATTGCCTGATCTGTACTTGGTAAATGTTATTTGCCATGGTATCTGGTACTATAGCACTAAACCAGAGATACACTTCCCAGGTAGCTTTCCTGTTTTGTGATGAGAAAATCTTTACTAGAAATATCAGTCCAAAATTGAGGTCCAAAAATCATGCAGATGATGTCATCATTTTATTACTAGTTTGCCATTATATATAGTCTTTCTTGTCTTCAATAATGTAGGAAAAACCACCCAACTTGTTTGATAACACCAACAGTTATATCGTTGTGCATTCTTGAGTAGGTCAGTTGTTATCCTCTGTGTTATTTAAAGGATTAAACTCTCTCTGTCCCTTGACAGCTAATATCTTCTCTGTTCATTTAAGTATCCTGATGTGTCCTCCAGGTCATAGAGCAGAATCACTTCTCTAAGTAAGCACTGAGGTGGCATTCTGTCTTCCTGCCTTGATACTGATTGTTAGCACCACTTCATATCAGAAGTATTTTTAAAATGAAAGAAGGAAACTTCTTTTCACTGACAGACCAGGAAGCAGTCTTGATTATAAGTGTTTTGGAACAAGGTTTTAGATAACGTGATTTAGTTGCACTGTGGATGGGACATAAATTACTCCATAGGTCTACAGGTGTTTTTTCTTTATATATTTGATTCTGGCTTATGTTAATGCATTTGGTAGTACGATATTAAACTTGTCTGGAACTGTTTTTCTTTTCTCTTGCTTCTGCTATTTACCCCCCCTTTTTTTTTTTGGCCCGCTCCTTCCCTTTCTCTTTTCCGTAAGTCAGTTCAGCTGGAAGGCAACTGACTATAGGCCAGCTACGGAGGTAAAACACTTGTGGACTGGCTTTTTATTCATAATTCTAGAATCCCTGGGAGTTAAATTTGTCAGCTTTCAGGAGATTCTTTAATTATAACATTAACGCGTCATGAGGGCATATATCACAGTGATTGAAATGGACAGGCATGCAGTTGAATTTTGGGTTTATCCATGTAGTGATAATTTTGGTCTAGCAATAGTCTAGCAATGAAGTATCTTTCTTGATCTATAAGACTACAATTTCTTTTTTTTTTTTTTATTTCAAAGGTTCTGGGCTCTTTTAGAGACTTGTACTTTGATGTGTACTTATAGCTTTTGTTGGTGAAATATTTCTGAAATATCAGTCATGATTTTCATCTGAATTTAAGCTTATTTGAAGATCTAATGTATTGGAAAGTGTGGGCTTCTCTGACTGCTGAAGGAGTTTTACTTAGCTCATATTATAATGATAGCTCATATGCCACGGATTCATATATATGGGTATATACATATATACATTTTCTTTTTTTAATTTATTGATGAGAAAGAGAGCGAGTGCATGTGCACACAGAAGGAAGGGGCAGAGGGAGAGGCAGTGAAAATCCCAAGCCAGCATGGAGCCCCTCGTGCGGCTCGATTCCAATACCCCAAGAGTGGGATGCTCAACCGACTGCGCCACCCAGGCGCCCCTACTTGACTTTCTTTTTTAAGGATAAAAGTAAATGGGGACATTTTTGTTCAAGTTGTTATCATTAGATTGATATCAAGATGAAAGTAGTAAATTTAAGTTTGCTAATTTGAAAATAATGGAACTTCTGTATTCAGCGCCTGTTAAGTGTCATACAAATTAGGGAACTAACTTTCCCTAAATCAAGTCTGTGGCCAACCACTTGTTGTAAATAAAGTTTTCTTTTGAACATAGTTGCACTCATTCATTTACATATTTTCTATGGCTACTTTCATACTAGAAGGACAGAGTTGAGTAGTTACAGCAGAAAATAGAGACTGGATGGCCTGCAAAGTTTGCCAACCACTAGAGATATATGAGTTTTGTGGGGGGGGGGAGGGGGGTGGGTAAGATTAGGGTGTTTTGATACCTTTTCTCTTCTGCATCCCACCTTTCTTCAGAGTCCTATATCCCTGACTACTGAAGGAACTTATTCATAATTTTCCTTCAGCTACCCTTATCCCACTGCAGATCCACTCCCCTACATTTCACTCCCAGAATCATCCTTCCCAAATTGAAATCTTGACTCCACTGTTCCTTAAATAAAATCCAAATACCTCTTGCCCTGGCCTTTGCCAAGTCTGATGGGTTTTTTGGATATGCTGAACTACTTGCTCATCATTTCCATCTTCTATCTATGCATTTATATTTAATGTAGAATATCTGAATATATCTAAATTGGAGTGCCTTCTCTCCTTCTCTGTAAGTATATCCTACATCAAAACTTATTTCCAGAATCCAGGCCCTTCCTACACCTCCAACTTCACCATCTCCTTTTTACCTCTCACAGAAACTTCATATATTTCTTCCTTTTTCTTAACCACTGTGCCTGGTACATAAGACAGTTATTTCACTTTGTATATATTACATTCTCACAAATTTCTTACATGTCTTTTTCTCCTGTTAGGCTGTGAGCCCAAAGATTCGTTCTTTCTTTCTTTCTTTCTTTCTTCTTCTTCTTCTTTTTTTTTTTAAATAAAAATCTTATGCACAGAAAAGAACAAGCAGATGTGTGCAGAGTTGTTACTTCAGACCCTGAGACCAAGTCTGGCTCCTTCCTCTAACCTTTCCCAAAGATTATTTCTTATTTACCTCTTTATTTCTAGCGCCTAGCATGGAACCTCATGAATATTTGTTTAGTGAAGGATTGGATTAATAACTTCACCTACAATGTATAATGTTTGTTTTTATTTTTACTATTTTATGTTTATTAGGAGGCAAATTAATTTAGAAAAATAAACCTGATTCATATAAATTTTTTGTAGCTTTATAGGGTGAAACTGCCTAGGTCCTGATTTTTGACTTGGCACTCTGTGCTGCAAGGGACAGAATTCTCTGCTTCTAAAATGTATCAAATCCCTGATAGGGAGTTTTGATCAATATTCACCATGAAACTCATCTGTAGAATAAAATTTTTAATTTATAACTTGATATAAGGTAAATTTGCTAACAAGACAAGTAATTCTATTTACATCTGGTGATATGTGTGTGATACTAGATAAATCCAAATAGTTTCTTTTTTTTACCCCCTTTAAAAAAAAATTTAAATTCAATTAATTAACATATTAATCCAAATAGTTTCAGTCCTGTTTGTGTTTTTCCCTATCCATTTCTAGGTACAAGACATCTGCTTCAGCCATGACTGTCGCTGGGTTGTGGTTAGTACTCTCCGGGGTACTTCCCATGTTTTCCCCATCAACCCTTACGGTGGCCAGCCTTGTGTTCGAACACATATGTCCCCACGAGTTGTGAATCGTATGAGCCGTTTCCAGAAAAGTGCTGGGCTGGAAGAAATTGAACAAGAACTGACGTCTAAGCAAGGAGGTCGCTGTAGCCCTGTTCCAGGTCTATCAAGTAGCCCTTCTGGATCACCTCTGCATGGTAAACCTAATTTTTTCCTCTCTCCACTGACCCCTACCATCCTTCTCTTATTATCCTTACTTTTTGAGATATGGGATAAAATAATTAAAACATTTTTCCACCTCATCTGTTCATGCAAAGAAAAGATCTTAGGGTCATTCGAGAACATTTTTTTTTTTTTTTAAAGATTTTTATTTATTTTTTTGACAGAAAGAGAGACAGCAAGAGAGGGAACACAAGCAGGGGGAGCGGGAGAGGGAGAAGCAGGCTTCCTGCCAAGCAGGGAGCTTGATGCAGGGCTCGATCCCAGGACCCTGGGATCATGACCTGAGCCGAAGGCAGACGCTTAACAACTGAGCAACCCAGGCACCCCTCATTCAAGAACATTCTTTTTTTTTTTTTTTTTTTAAAGATTTTATTTATCCACCTGAGAGAGAGAATGAGATAGAGAGCATGAGAGGGGGGAGGGTCAGAGAGAGAGGCAGACTCCCTGCCGAGCAGGGAGCCCGATGCGGGACTTGATCCCGGGACTCCAGGATCATGACCTGAGCCGAAGGCAGTCGCCCAACCAACTGAGCCACCCAGGCGCCCTCGAGAACATTCTTAATTTATTAAGTCATTTAATAAACTGAAGCCAACATAGGAATGGTGATCTTTGCCATGCTAACTTTTTTAATATATAAGGCATACTTTGTGTCATATGTATGGAATATGAAGTTCAAGACTATTTTCATAAATTTATAGATTAAATCACATACCCATAGATTTTTTCCAGGAAACTCTGTCTTATCCAGAGTCGGTACTACAGTTCATTAAGAAATATTCATTGTTGGAGAGGAATAGTCATAAGTTGTGTATTTTAGAGCAGCATTTGCGTTTTATTTTTATTTTTTTTTAAGATTTTATATATTTATCTGACACAGAGAGAGAGAGAGAGAGAACATAAGCAGGGGGAGAGGGAGAGGTAGAAACAGGCTCCCCGCTGAGCAGGGAACCCGATGCGGGGCTTGATCCCAGGACCCTGGGATCATGACCTGAGCTGAAAGCAGCTGCTTAACCGACTGAGCCACCCAGGCGCCCTTTGCGTTTTATTTTAAAATACATATTTTTGGGATTATGTTTGTGAAATTAATTCATGTTGTTCTGTGTAGGTTTACTTCATTTATTTCCATTGCTCTTACATAGTCCATTGTACAAATATGCTTCTACTTATTTATTTAACTATCCTTTTTACTACTGATGTTGATATGTATTTGATGGGTTCCTGGTGTTGGGTTATTATATGTAGTGATGCATTGAACATTTTTGCACTTGTTTCTTGTTGCAAATGTGTACTCATTTTTTAATGGAAATGCTGGGAGTGTATGTGAATCTTGACCTTGGAAGATAATATCAGAATGGTTGTGCCATTTTATTTCCACTGGAATGACAAAAAATTATTTGTTTACATTAAATGACATTTTTTCTAAAGCATTGCAGGTTCTTCTTGACAGATGACCAATTTAGGTTTCTAAGAATAGGGAATTTTATAGAGAGAGGTTATGGTTACTACAGAAATCAATTTTTATTTATTCAGTTGATCTTAAATTTACATAACATAAAATTAACTATTTAGATGTTAACAATTCAGTGGCATTTAGTGCATTCACAATGAACCACCACTTCTAGTTAGTTGCAAAATGTTTTCCTCATCCAAGAAGAAAACCACGTGTTCTTTTTTTTTTTTTTTAGGATTTATTTATTTATTTGAATGAGAGAGGGAGAGAGGGCACATGTGTGGTGGGGAGGGATAGAGGGAGAGAGAGAGAGAGAGAATCTGAAACAGATTCCGCATTGAGTGCAGAACCTGACGCGGGGCTCAATCTCATGACCCTGAGATCATGACCTGAGTTGAGACCAAGAGTTGGAGGCTTAACTGACTGTGCCACCCAGGTGCCCCAAAACCACATATTCTTTAAGCAGTTACTACCTATTCCTCTCCACCGAAGGCCCTAGCAACCACCAATCTGCTTTCCGTCTCTGTGGATTTACCTGTTCTGGATATTTCATATAACTGCAATCATACAATATATGACCTTTTGTTTCTGGCTTATATGATGTGGTATGTTTTTGAGGTCCGTCCACACTGTAGTATTTATCAGTACTTCATTCCTTTTTATGCCCGAGTAATATTCTACTGTATGTATATACCACAGTTTTAACTATTCTTCCAGTGATGGACATTTGGGTTGTTTCCACCTCTTTACTGTTTTGAACAGTGGTGTTATGAACATGGGTATGCAAGTATTTGTTTGAGTACTTATGTAGATCTTTTGGCTATATACCCATCCTTATTTGTTTTAGCTTCTGCTTAAACATACATCTTTTTGTAATACCTAATCAATCCTAGATATGTATTTTTTGTAGGAAGTTTTAAGATAGACTGAAAACGTATGTAGGAAAATGGATCCTGGGGAGAAATTCTGTAACTCAAAAAAAATTCAAGACTTCTGTTTTCTCTTTAGATGATGCTTTATGCTTTGGCCCCATTATTTTTATAAGAACAGTTGTTATTTATTTTTACTTAATTTAACTAGTGACCCATGATCTTCGAGGTTGAAAATCTTTTAGAATCAGTCCTAGGTGAAAACAGTCATTTTAAAAAGCATTTGGAATTAAAAAAAAAAAAAAAGCTTAGTAAGCTATGGGATATTTGTATTTTCAGCCATTTGCAAGAAATATTACTTCAGAAATAATTACTTAAATTTTAGGTGTAACTGTTTTGTCATATAATTAGCTCATAGTACAGGTTCTTTGAGGACCTTTCTCTTTGTGTTGAGTATTTTTCTCCAATTAAATTTCACCAAACACTTTATGGAGAAAGATTCAAAATGCATGTGGGGCAACTAGGTTGACCTGAGAACAGATATAATAGTAAAAAATGAGGAAGGATTTTTAGTCCTCACATTTATATATATCCAGAAAGTCTTTTGAGCTTCTTTTTTCTTCCTGTTCTTCCTTCCCTATTAAGCTTACCACATACCAGGTTTTGTGCTAGGCTTTTGTTATAATGTACACAAAAATTTGAGGTAATCTCTGCTCTCGTGTATTATCTTCTAGTCCAGGGGAAAAGGCAGATATTAAATTTCTGTGAATAAATAATTTTCAGTGTATTTTTGTAGAAGGGTGCAAGGTGCCAATCAATTAAGGATTTGTCATTTGTGAAAGAACACATAGTTGAAGAGCAATACTCGATTTCTGAGTAAAAATGTATGATTTTCTCTCAGCTTGGTGATTTCACAGCTCTCTTCCTTTTCTTGCATGAAGCTAACAGAAGGCATCTCAGAGAAGAGATTATACCGTTTGACAGTACTGCTCTACTTAACAGACCTTTCGAAAGAAGGAATTTCAGGAGGCATTTTCCTCCTGATCACGTGTTAAAATTTTATTATGTTGGAATGTCACCCCATTATTCTGTATAGTATTTGTCATTTTTAAAGTGTAGATATTCAAGTGATGGTCATTTTTATCCATGTTCTTTTTGTGTTTTACATGTCAAAACAAAATGGGCATTGTTGTTGGTTAGTTCTAAAAATGATGTATTTACAGTTTGTGTGGATAAACAGTCTGATGCTGGTCAAAAACAATGTAAACCTTTGAACAGGGAGGGATTCATCTTGAAAATGAATCATGCTTTGGCGGTATTACCGTTGTTTGTCTGTGCTCTTTTTAGCAAAGTAAAGGAAACTGTTAAATAACAGTTGATATAGGGATATTTCCTTTTTACTCTCTGGAGTCAATCCAATTTAGGTTAGGATTATTTTATCTATTTGCCTTTTTTTTTTTTTTTTAAAAGGATGTTGATTTATTTGAAATGTATTCTCTCTAAATATCTCCTTCATTTCCTATCTTGTTGCCTGGACTTTAGTCTCTCTGAGGGTTCTTAACTTAAGATCCATGAACATGCATAGGGAGAAATTATATCTTTGTGTTTACTATCCTCTAACCAAAATTAAGCATTTCTTTTTATTTTGAATATAGATAACACATGGCAGTAATATTAGTTGTATTTGTGACATTGTCACCAATAAAAACACATGTTTTCATATCACATTATATTTAAAAAATATGTATCTTGAAATGTTTTAAATTACTCAATGTATTTTGAAATATGCTCATCATTGCTTGTTATATAATAATATGTTATATAATCATTATATAATAATATTACTGATTTAAATATTTATTGCATATAATACTGTAGCAGAACTTAATTTTTAGACTATAATGATGGCTATGCTTCTATATATATAAAATTGTTTTTTTTGTAATTCTATTTATTTTATTCCATGCATTTATAAGTATTATTCTGAAAAGGAGTCCACAGGCTTTCCCAGACTGTCCAAGTAGTCCTTGACACAAAAATGATTAAGAATACCTGATCATCATTTCTTACCTCATCTGTTTCAATAGCTTTCAACCTTTTATGACTATCACAAGCATTTCCTTTGTTAACCATAAATATGATCTTCCACTTTTCTGCTTAAAATCTTTCAGTGTCCCATCATTCTTTGAGAATGTTAGAGAAGATCCCACCTTACTTCTAACTTCTTGTCCCACCATACCTAGTTTTTTGTACCCTTCCCTGAATATGCCACATGTGTTCATTTCTTGGCCCCTTTCCTATTTATGTACTTTTGTCTATTTGAAGTAATTATCGCCCTCCACCCTTGAGTGCCTACTAAAACCCCATTTCATTTTGAGCTAAGCTAAAAATACTACTTCATCTCTTAAAAATCTCTTGATGTTGTGTCATCTTTATCAGCCTTGACATTGGCACTCCGAAGACACCCTTAACATATTATAATATGTTACTTGCTCATCGACATGCCTGTGTCTCCCGTTAGATTGACCTCCATGAAGATAGGGTCTTTTCCTTGTTTGTATTTTGTATCTTGACACTTTGCGTAGTATTGGTAAAATGTAGACTCTGAGGCTTCGAGCCAAAATTTTCAAACATCTTTAGACATTCTAATAAAGACAATATAGATTTAAATCATTACTTGTCAGGATGAAGAGCTTTTCATTCATGGTAACATTGCTTTTCATTTGAACAGCTGTGAGATACATTCATTTATTCAACAACTACTAATTAATGTTTACTATGCCCGGGCACTGTTCCTGAGCCCTAGGAATTTAGCAGTGAACAAAGGAGGAAAACATCCCTGTTCCATGAAGCTGACTTTCTAGTGGAGTGATATGAACAGTGAACAGAATGAATTGGGAGGTAGCTTTATGTGCTATGGAGAGAAATAAAGAATGGAAGGGGGATCGCAATTTGAAATTAGAAAGCTTCCTCCAGGCTTTATTGAGATGGTAACATTTGAACAACCATCTGGTGGAAGTATGGGAGAAAGTCATGCAGGTATCTGGGGAACAAGTTCGAGGTAGAAGGAACAGCCAGTATAAAATCCCTGCACTGGGAATGTGCCTGAAGTGTTCAAGGAAAGGCAAAGAGGACAGTGTGGCTGAAGCTCAGTATGCAAGGTGCATACTAGAAGATGAGGTCACAGAGGAAATGTGGTCAGATCATGTCAGCCTCTGACTTTTACTCAGAGTGAGACAGAGAAGCTGTGGAGAGCTTTGAGAAAAAGAGTGATGTGGTAAGCCTGTGTTCTAGCAGGATTGGAACGGAGATCTGTATTGAGAATTCAGTCTTAGCTTGACAAGGGTAGAAGCCTAGTGAGTGAGACTGGTTAGGAGAGTATTGCAAAAATCCAGGTGAGAGAAGACAAGGCTTAGACTGAATTGTTTATAATGGAGATTATGAGTAGTAAATTTTATTCTTGATACATTTTTGATGGTAGGGTCAACAGGATTTCTGGTATATGTTGTGTCGGGTATGAGAGGAGAGGAGTCAGGATGACTGGTAAGGCTTCTGGCCTGAGCAGCTGGAAGGACGGGGTTACCTTCAGGTGAAATGAAGAACACAGCGTTAAAGCAGGTTTGGGGATAGGGACAGGATCAGAAGTTCTGGACATGTTTAGTTTAAGATGTGTCTTTGACGTCCTAGTGATATTAAGTGGATACTTGGTCCTAGAAGCCTGGAGTTTGGTGGAAAGGACTAGGCTGAGGATAAATGTTTGGAAGGCATAAGTAAAGCCAAAAGCTAGATGAGATCATTTAGTGAGTTGAGTGAGTATGAAAAAAAAAAAAAAGATGAAGATGTCCCAGGATTGAGCCCTGGGCCTTCCACCAGTAAGTAGCTAGTGACATAGAAGGAAAACCATACATGAGAAATCCTGGAGGCCAAATGAAAAAAAATTTTTTTTCTGAGAAAAGGGAGGGAACCATATGTCAAATTCTGCTGATAGGTCAATTAAGATAAAGACTGAGAAAAAGATAGAATACCATTAAATTTAGTAACATAGAGGACGTGCCTGGGATAAGAGCAGTTTGGTAGAGTTAGGGGCCTGATAGGAGTGGATTTTGGTAGGACAGGAAGAGAGAAATTGGGAAACCAGTATTGAGAAGTCTTTCAAGAAGCACTGATATAAAAGGGAGCAAGGAAATGGGGGAAAAGTTGGAGGGAAAAGAGAAGACTGCTGTTGTTTCTTTATAGAATCAGGAAGTGAGGATGGTGGTAGGTATTGGGAGCTTTAAAGAAAAGGGTCAGAAATTTGTCCTCTAGGAGAACAGCATTTCTTCTACCACTTAGTAAATTTGTGATGAATGAAGAAATCATTTCTTCCATTATTATTTATGCCCCATGCAAATTTAATGACTTGCCTTTGCTTTCCAGCTCGGACACCTTGTTCCTACCCCTGAACCGCTTTCTGCTTATTTCTTCAGGTAAATGATGAATGCATCTGTCAAGCTCAGCTCAGCTTATGATGCACTTTCTCGCTCTTCACATAAAGTGTTTAACTTTATGTATTTACTCTTTCTGTATGCTCTTTATCTGTACTTATTGCTTACTACTTTCTACCTTTTTTCTTCTTTTTTTGATGATCTCCATTACAAAGTTGTAACTGGCTTGGGGAGGCAGTTAGAAGACCTGGAGCCAGACTACCTGTGGTAGACTCTATCCCCTATGACTTCCTAACTCTGTAATCTTAGACAAGTTGCTTAATATACCCCTGCCTAAATTTTCTATCTATAAAATAGGGGGATAATATTACCTACCTTTACAGATTTACTGTCCAGATCACAGCAACTTTAAGTAGTGTTTGGTACATATCAAATCCTCAGTAAAAGATTAGCTGCTATGATTATTGTCATTGATACTGTTTATTATTGAGGGGGTATGCAGGACTGATTCATTTTTCATACTTTGGTGTAGTGCCAAATAAATAATTTGACAGAATAAAAGAATAATTTGACAGAATAAATGAATAAATAAATAATTTGACAGAATAAATGAATAATTCATGGAATAATGAGTAAATGAAATATAATTGTGACTTTATTATGTAGAGGCTTTTATAGCATTATTGGACTCAATATTGATAAGTGGACCTTTTTTTAAAAGATTTCATTTATTTACTTGTCAGAGAGAGAGAGACAGAGACAGAGAGAGAGAGCACAAGCAGGGGGAGCGGCAGGCAGAGGGAGAAGCAGACTCCCCGCTGAGCAAGGAGCCCGATGCGGGACTCGATCCCAGGACCCTGGGATCATGACATGAGCTGAAGGCAGATGCTTAACTGACTGAGCCACCCAGGCATCCCGATAAGTGGACTTCTGATATTGTTTCTGAAATGAAGGGAGATACCAACACAAACCTGAAAGTGCGAGCAGTAGCATTCCTTCTCTTGCATCTGTTTTTACTCATTTTAATATCCTACATCAGGAAATACAATTTGATTGATTTATTCACCTATTCTTGAGTCTTTGCATTTCTTTACTTTACAAACTAGTTTTCCAACATAGGTCCAGGAATATGGCATTCATTATGTGATAGGGCTCGCTTTTTTTTTTTTTTTTTAATTTTTTTATCCTGCTGTTTCCATCGAGTTAACAGAGGGGTTTTGGATTCACTTCTGCAGTTGTCCAGAGTTTCCGGAAGTGTCTCCTTTCCCATTAACTCATTGTTCCTCAGGAGAGGAGTCCTCTTTGAGTCACAGCTTTTGGCATCTGAATTCCAGATTCTGCTTTTTCCAAATGGAGCTGGCTGATGAGAACGAGACCTCTAGAGGGGCCTCCAAGTTCTTGGACTTGAAGCCTCCAGGTTTTAGTGAAGCACTTTTAAATAACTGGTAGCATCACTTTTTTTTTTTTAAGCATCTGTAGGATGCATTCTTTTTACCACTCAGGAATTGTTTATAGCCTTTATTTGATGGTTTTGTAATTACTTGCTTTTGTTGATCAGTAGTTTTCTCGATACAGATCATATCACAATTGTAAATACAAAACAACCACACATTTCAGCCTTATATAGTTTCACCTACTTAAGACAATCAATAATAATGTGATGTTTCTTGACTTCTCTTTCCACAACACTGTTTACTTGTGGATTGAAGTTTCCATTTATGTTTTAATTTTTGCCAAGAAAAATCAATCATGTGAACCGTAGCTCTGCTTTAAATTTTATGCCTCATCTCACACAGAGTATATATATATATATATATATAGTATGTACACGTTAACTGGATGAAATCTCTTCGGCTATCTTAGTTTACTACCTGGGTTTTTACTGGTTATGTGTACTTTATTGTTTTAGTTCAGATTGAAGTTTTGTTTCTAATTTGTTCTTGTTAGATCTAATAGTGTTCCTAGTGAATTTGTTTTCTTATAAGTTCTTTTATCATCTTTTTTACGATATTGCAAAATTACAATATTATGCTAGTCTTTACCCTTACTGTACACCAAAATCGTATGTATTTTAAATATTTTCATGTCACTTCCTATTGTTTCTCAGAGAGAGCAGATGAGTTCTTTAGGGAAAATGGATGGAAAAGAGAGACCTCATAATTAGTACCTTACTGAAAATAAGATGCTTTCATTTCAGAAGCACTAACTGAAGACACCATCTATTAAGTAAAGATAGCAAAGTTATTTTAATAGACTATTTTATAGAGCAGTTTTAGGTTCATAGCAAAATTGAGAGGGAGATTCAGATAACATAGTTTTTGAGGTAAATAAAATGAGCTGTGGAGTATCTTTAAAAACTCTTATATTGCCTTTAAAATGAATGTTAAAAATGTAGTACTATAAAAAGGGATTGAACTCTGCTAGAACATTTTATCTTTTTGTCTATTTCATTTGTAATATGCCACATTGTTTCCCTGTGAAAATTTTCTCTTAAGTGCCACACAAGATGGTTAGCAATTGAAACTAATCTGGAATTTGTTCTTTTGTTTTTTACTGCTCATGAAATATATTCTCTCTCTCTTTTTTAGGTTGGCAAATCAAACTCCAGGTTTTTATAGTTTTGCTTTTAAATGGTTAATGAGACATGCCTCTAGAGGGCGATCTTTTCTAAACTTTCCTATGATTGTAATCATGGCAACCCTGGCATGAACCTGGTGTGCTATGGATGTTGATGTCTTATAACATTTTATAATAACCTGGCTTCCTTTTTATTATGTTTTCTATGATTTATTCCTCGAAGTCTTCTTAGAGAATCAGACTTGTTAAATATATTACTGTTAATTAAAATCCATTTTTAGTATTCCATCCAGATACCTAGCTTCTATGAATGAATTCAGGTAGTTGAGTGGAGGCAAACTTTTTTATCATTTGAGTAAGTGGTGTCTGTATGTTCTAAAAATTCCCTTCTTCGATTCTCTATGTATTGCTGTTCAAGGACTTGTTATCTCCATACTTTATGGGACCAGAGTGATTAAACTCTACCATTGAGGCATTATTAGAGTATCTCTGTTTCTCTTTTCTACATTGATTGGTGTTTTGTTGTTTTTCTTTACCTATTTAATGTAATTTTTATCAAAGTAATACATTTATTATAAAAGTCAAATAAGACCACAATTTTACAATGAAAAATGGCACTGTCTTGCCCCACCCCTCTCCATTCTTAGGTGTCATTCCCCAGAGGCTTCTTCTTTCCATTCTTCATAGTTTCTTCCTTGCTGTTTTCTTTTTTGCCCCTTTCTGGAAATCATGTTAGTTGGATGATGGATCTCTGACATTGAACTGTCACTTCCTTTTCTATTTTTCTGTTTGTCTTTTTGTTTTACTTTATGAGGATAGCCACAACTTTGTCTTCTAACCTTGTTGTATTTTTATTTCTGCAACATATTTTAGAATATCCTTTTCTCCAAATGATTTTTTTTCTTATGACAGCCATGTCTTTTTTTATAGATGGAATATTCTTTATCTCTTTGAGATATAGATACAATTTTGGAGGCATTTTTTTGCTTGCATTATCTCTATTTCATATGAGTTCCTTTTTCAGTTTTTTTTTTTTTAAGATTTTATTTATTTATTTGAGAGAGAGAATGAGAGACAACACGAGAGGGAAGAGGGTCAGAGGGAGAAGCAGGCTCCTCGCTGAGCAGGGAGCCCGATGCGGGACTTGATCCCGGGACTCCAGGATCATGACCTGAGCCAAAGGCAGTCGCTTAACCAACTGAGCCACCCAGGTGCCCCCTTTTTCAGTTTTTTTGTTGTGATCATTATCTTTCCTATTAGGACAGTGGTCCTCAACCCTGATTGTACATTATAATTTACCCCAGGTAGATTTAAAAAGTACTGATGCCTAGGCCCAGCCTCAGACTGATTAATCCAAAATATTGACCTGAACGTCTAGGAATCCTTGGCAATCATTCTGTTTTTTGTTTTTTGGTTTTTTTGGACTTGGTGATTATTCTTATTTTTATTTTATTATTGAAATGTTATTATTTATTAATTTACTTCATTATTTTATTTTTATTCAGCTGATCACCACATCCATACCAAAGAGCTGATTGGAAGTTCTTTGAGCATGCGTAGGTCATGCCAGCTTCTAGTTCCCACTGATCCCTCAGGTGGGACTGGCAGTTGTATTAGGGAACCCCCAGTCAATAGTATTTGTAGATCTTTTCACTTAGACTGGTCAGTTTTCCCAGAAAGGAATCTTCTGTTTGGGGTGGGTCTGGGGGGGTGGGGGTGGAGACTTTCTGACAGTCAACCTAGAAGTCAGTTTTCAGGGATTTGAGAGTTCTATTACTTCAGTCTAGTGATTAGAATAACAACAAGAGGATTTGAAATGCCTATTTGCCTGTTACCATTGCCTTACTTTCCACTGAGGAAGACAATTATGTAAGAAATTCTGGCTCAGATTCCATTGAAACATTTTTTTCAAAATTTGGTTTTAGAGGGGCACCTGGGTGGCTCAGTCGTTAAGCGCCTGCCTTTGGCTCAGGTCATGATCCCAGGGTCCTGGGATCGAGCCCCGCATCGGGCTCCCTGCTCAGCAGGGAGCCTGCTTCTTCTCTGTCTACCACTCCGCCTACTTGTGCTCTCTCTCTGTCAAATAAATAAATAAAATCTTTAAAAAAAAAAAAATTTGGTTTTAGAAAAAAATGGAGAGGGAGAAGAGAGTAGAAATTAGACTTCTTAGGATACATAAAGACCAGTGTCCGAATGATTGACCCAAATAAACAGATTTAGAAATTATCAGAGTTGGGAGTAGCAGCCATGAGTACTCTTGAATTTAAAATCTGAGCAGGAAGTAAAAATCTGATTGCTGGCTCATAGTTTATAAGCTACAAAAGGGTAGGGAGAGTGGGGTTAGGGCTGTGGCAGGGTTACACATACTGAGAAATAGAAACTATTATGGTTCTTAGCATAATAGTTCTTAGCATAAAATGATGCTTAGAATTTGGAGGAGGATGAGAAAAGGAAAGGGATTTAAGGTTCATTGAAAGAGTTATTAACATTGGATGATGTGTTTTTGCAGGTGAGAATATTGAAGCTAGAATGAGGCACAGGAGTGAAACTATTTCCGAATGGATAGACTGGAATTAATGTGGGCATTGTTGTTGTTGGCAGCTTCAGAAGAGACAGGCTATTCTGTTTTCATTCTTAGTAGGGAATGCTTAATGAATGTTCAATAATATTTCACTCTTGCCTAATTTTGGAGTGGATTGAAGTGTGTCCACATTTGATAAAATCATGGATAAGAGAAAATATAAAATGACAGTACTGATAAATGAATATGGTTTTTGGCAATGATCCAGGTGATTAAGAAAAAGTGTTTCTGCTAAGGCAGGAGAATTACAGGGAAGGATATGGTGCCTGGATATGGTCATAGTATCACTCTTCTTTGTGGTTCTCACTCTCAAAGACTTTCTATCAAGGGAGTTTTTATGTACACAGGTAAATTCCTGGTCTTGCTTTTGGAAAAATAAGTTTTGAAAACAAGGACTTGAACAGTTTATTAACACTTATATGATGTACTTTGGGTTTTTTTTTTTTTTTTTGGGTGAACTGTTCTCTCACAAATTGTTGATAATTTAGGCAGCTAAATTGGGTATGGGTTTCCTGTTTTCTTCTTGAGCAGGACATGTAAGCATATTTTGATAGAAAGATATTTAAATGTTTTTAAGCTGGAAATAAAATATATGTGAATATAAAAGGTTTTATCTTCCCTGCTGTCAAAAATGCTGACTTGGCCCTTTTGCACTATACTCCCAACTTTGTATGGTTGTTAAAATCTGTTGCTCTTTCCCATCTGAAGGAAATGCATCTTTGACACTTCTCATGACCTGAGTCATGATGCTGAAATAGAGCCAGAAAATATCCTTAACAGTCATGGGTAAAAAGAAGGAAAGCTTCTGTGTGGTGGGGGTGGGGAACGGGAAGGACGTTGTAGGGAGAAGGGCATCTTTGCTATTGATATTCCAGTTTACATCTTTTTGATTATTAGGAAAGTTGCTTACGTTTTACTACTGTGCTGTCAACAGAAAATACTTTGATTTGTATTTAATTTTTCCTGAAGTATACGATGTTTATTTGAAAAAGGCAAGTTTTGCAAATGTTGAATTAAGTCATTTGGAATCCTCCAAGTCTGAAACAAATGCGTCTTAAATCTTGCAACTTATTTAATATTTTGTCTTGTTTTGTGTTTGTTTTTATTTCAGAGCCAACTCCCAATTCTTCCACATGCTATATGTTCAACAGTTTCAGTAATAAAGTTGTATTTGTTGAATGATGCAGATAAGTTTATGTATTTTTTTTTCCTTTGGATAACGAAGTTCATCCTTCTGTTTGCTCTGCTGACATGATGCAAAATTCATTGTGAGATAAGGATGGGGGATATGGGCGTAGTATATTTTCAAAAGAATTTCAGTGAGGATTTATTTACACTTTGGGAAATTCATGGAACCCCAAATTTGGTCTAAGTGATGCTAGATTATGGAGATTTTTCACCAGGTTTAAAAGTCTACACTTCTGAGCGCTTAATCTTAAAACGCTATTTGAGCTTGTTTCGGAAGAGTGGGAAATTTTGAGGCTGCTTAACTATATTAGATTTAGGACCAATTTGAATCTTAAAGTGAAAGACCCAGGAGTCTTTTCTTTTATTCTCCTTACTTATAAGAGTTTGCTTTGTCATCCCTAGTGTTAAATATAGTCTATTTACTGTTTTGTTTGGTTTTTCATTGTTGTAAGAGTAGCAGGCAATCCTAATGTTTAAAATGAATTAAAACTTGCTCAAATTTATTAAATATTAAGAGTACCAGCTCTTATAAGTTTTCATCTCAAATCTCGGAGTGCTCCAAGAACAATAAACTAATGAATTTCCCACTTGGGGGGGATTTTTTTCATTCATTTTATAAATTTGGGTTGGCTGTGTGATTGAGACTAAATTGCAGAGAGAAATGTAGGCAAAAGATTTTCCTACAATATATTTCAGAAATGCCTGTCCCATATACCTTACTTTATCTCTGAAACTTTACAGACATATTTCTTAATTTTCCCCTGTTTGTATTCTTGCATCTTATAAACGATGTTTCTAACTCTTGATCTCATCTCCCTGTCCAGGCTTATTTTTACATTCCAGGACTCCTTATTCTAAGCATGCTGTGGTATATTTTCAGTGTAGCTTAGGTTGTTCTTGCTGTATATGCAGTTTAGCAACAATTCGTTCCTTTTGATTTTTAATTTTTAGCTTTCAACTTTTTAAATTTAATTGACTTTATTTTAGATTTAAGGAAAAAAAATAATCAGACTTACATATGATAGCTGTGAGCACATTAAGATAATAAACTGGTGAAAATGTATTCAGACTACAAAAGGAAAACCACCTCACAGATTTTTAATTATTTATAAACATAAATTTGTGTAAATATATAAGAAATAAATTTATAAATAGTTATTGAGTAATTAGTAGCATTTCAGTTCTCCAGAACATGAAGTTTTAATTCTCCTGATGTGTCATAAGCACTAGTGCAGATCTCCATGCAGGCTACCTTGTATGTAGTGGGATGAAGTGATGACGAGGTCATGAAAAACCTCAGCCCCCATCTTGCAAAAAAAAAAAAAAAAAATTGCTCTCTTGTTTCTGGTCGGTTTGTGGGAGACTCCTCTTACCTTCTTACCTTCCCCCCCTTCCCCCAAATACCTATGTCTGTGTAGCCACGAAATGTTTAGTTGAAGAGCGACAAGTGTTTTTGCTTGAAATGCATAAAGGTTTGCAGTATTTTTATTTCATCATCTGTCACTCCCCCCAAAAAATGTTACAGGGAGACACAAGTCAATGCCCAGTGAGAATCGTCCTTGAACTCTTTTTCTGTCTTGAACTTTGTCACTGTAAACTGTTTGGTTGTTGTTAACCATCTTTTAAAAAAATATGTGTATATTATTCATTTTCTTCTAATTGTGTGTTCTACTCTCCTTGGCTCCTGTGAACAAGCATTGCTTCCGCCCAGTTTGGTATGTGGGTCAGAAGTCACTGTTCCTCACCAGGGCACTGCTGCTTCCTTTTCCTACTTGAGTAGATTACAGATTATACTGGAATATGCCTGAGAAAAGGTCAAAAAGGAGGGTGAAAGTCCTGGAACCGCAGCTGGGAAGCTTGTCGTTCTCATCTAGGAAAGGGGGAAAAAAAAAAAAGAACAAGAGAAAGAAAGAACAAAATAGAGAAATAGAGACTCCCATCCCAACCAAAACAACCCACATTCAGGAAATTCCCATTTGCACAGGATACTTTTTATATACTCTGAAAGGATTTTATTTGGTTCTGATTAAATAATTATCGAGTGTTTGGCTGAGAAAGCTTTAATGTTAAATTAGATGGCAAGCGAGAGCTAAGCAGTGTTTTTAACTTTTCAGAGCCCAGACTTCCAGCGATTGTTTCAAAACAAGCTACCATTGTGCTCTTTTTGACAGAGTCAAGAAGTCGGGAGCTTTTCAACTACAGAGTTAACTTAGTTAAACTCACGGGTATATTTTGGATTTTTATCCCTGTCAGTTCCACAGCAGGATATTAAAAGCAGACCAAAAGTTTTGGTCGTCTGTGGAAAGCAAAAAAGCATGCGTGTGCGTGCGCATGTGCACACGCCCCCTACAAACTCATTACCTGGTTTTTATTTGGAAAGATATGTAGGGGATAGAACGTCTATATGAGGTCTGAGAGCAGGGAAATCGTTGGAACGAGAACAATAATAATGGGATGTTTGGGAGTGGAGGTCTTCCTATGGAATTGCCTTCTTGGGGGTGCCAGGTTGTTACATGGACATTGGCTTTCAGTGGGCATCATCAATCCAATTACAAAATGTAATAGTTAAAAATATTAGCAGACCAAGGACACTGACAGGGAGGCTTCTATCCTAGACCAAGCGTGGATCTTGTAGATGAGTGTGGAGAGGTGATGAGAAGAGAATTTGATGCTATTGTAGGAGTCTAACATATAGGAAAGTTTCTTACAGTTAACTTGCAGAAAAATGGAGTACCTGGAGTGAATAAGGTCTGTGTCCATGATAAGGATCAACAAGTGAGAAGAAAATGCAGGCCTCCTAATCACAGTGCTTTCCCATAGGGTACCATCAACACTGCCTCATGTCTTTTTGCTTTTTCACAACTGTATCTTTGCCATTTTGTATTTATCCCTGCATCCCTAATGACAGCAAAAGACAATGCTCCTTTATCCTCCAAAAGCTCCACTTGGTTTGCTTCATTCCATTATAGTTCTTAGTCTCTTACACCTTCTGTTCCTAGAAGACTCCTTTGACCACCACTGGCAACAGACTGTAAGTTTGTGCTTCTAGAAACCTACCCTAAAAAGTTTTTTCTTTCTCACTGATGGGATACTGTTTTAAGGTACTTTCTGATCTACAGCTCTGATCCCTTGATTGCCTGATGTCATTTTAACTGTTTTTATTCACCTTGGTTCACAGTATGGTAGGATAGGGAAATGTTTTAAAGTAGGGGAGGAGGCATATAATTATATTTATGTCTTACTTCTTGATTGCATTTAAGAAGAAACGTATGCACTCACAGATACACTGACATTAACTTTAATATTTAGCGTAATCTGAAATGGTCAACACGTTCGGGATCTTGCTGGCCGCAGAAACTTCTTGACGCTGGCACTCTGCCACATTCACATGTTCTCACATCACTGCATTCAGAAGCTAAGAATATCAGCCTGGCAGCTTCTGCGGAGAGGGTAAAGATAAAACAGAAAGGAGTCTAGCTTTGCAACCACATTACCTGAGAGTTGTTGCTGATGTCTTTTCCACAAATGTTCACGTTTGTCAAAGCCCAGTAAATCTTGCAAAGTTTATTTTCCTTGTAGCATCTGTGTTTTATAAGGGGTCTTTTAATTTGTTTTTACTTTGTCTGCAGGGATTTCTTTTGTCCGGAGTTTTCAGACTCTGTCTTTTTTTTTTTTTTTTCCTGTGGAAGTGAGTCCATTAATGATGACTGGTTTGGGAATATGCCTCTCTGCAAAGCTGACCTGACAAGCTGTTCCTTTAGTGCAGCAACAAAGCCCATTGTTATTTTGTCTCTTTACTTTTATCCTCAACTTAATCCATTTTTCCTCTGTGTTTTTATAGTGTAGAATGTCTGGGAAAACGTACTTGGGGACAATGCCTAAATGATAAGATGGCATTTTGAAGTTAGCAAAACTTCTAGTAAGCACCTTATACCAAGTCAACTTGACACACAGATAGTGGTAATATGTATGTGTTCGCGTGGGGATGGAGAGTTCCTCAGTATAAGGTACCTGCAGGTATTCTTCTGACAGAAGGTAGAAGGAAAAAAAAAAAAGAGCACATGAGGTTGTTTTCATGACTCCTTTTTCAAAAATGCGAACTTGTTCAAGTAAACACAGAAAGTCAGTGGTTAAACCCCAATGTGAACTGTTCTGGTTTCGTGCTTTGTATTCTAACAATAAAAACAATAATAATTTAACAAATAAACAACCAAAAACAACAAAATATCATAGCTTTAAGCATCAAGGGATGTTTTATAGATTCTGATTTTTAAATGATTTTCTATTCCCACATAGAATTCCTGCTTTAATTTATTGAGAAACCATTTTGTTGGAACTTGGGATTTTTTTCTCCCAAGAGAACTCTGTCTATCTTGGGGACTGGTAAACCTCTAAAGGATCAAAGCTCTTGTGGATTTGGATAAAGACCCAAAAGCCTAAGGCTTATAGAAGTTTATCTATATAGAGTAAGCCCAAAAAACTGGGATGAGAGTCTTAGAAGGGCTTATTTTCTCATGAGATTTTTGGGACTTCCTCTGTTTGGATGTGCCAGAAATACTGTGAGAATATCCATTCTCATGGCATTTGTCACTTACAGGTCTTGTCCCAGCTGGAATTCAAAAGCATAATGGTGTGTGGAAATATTATATGTATTTTAAGGTTTCATGAATCTCACTAAAACTCCAGTTAAACCACCTCTGCTATTTTCATTGTACTTATACAATTAAGAGAAAGGTATAGTAAAGAACAGTTAGTGTAGATGACATTTAACATTTGTATAGTGGCTCTTCATTGATCTTGGACATTTTTAATTTCGCTATTACTATCCTATATATGCCTGAGAGGTGGAGCAAAGATCTCTCTCTGTCCAAAGGGAAATTGAAGGATAAAACAGAGGGACAGACTTAATCCTCATCCAAGACTTGGGATACTACAAGTTTCTTCCTGCTGAACTTCATTATATTAAGAGGCTTTAGGCCTAATGAAAAAATCCTGGCTTGGAAATTTAGGCTTGATATAACCATAAGGAAGTGTCTGAAGATCTGTTCAGAAGTTATCAAGTCTAGGCTCCTGCTTAGTCAACATGAGACTAAGCAAAATAGCTAAAGCCATGGATTCCAGCAGCTGGCTATCTTCTGAAGTTTTGTGTCCCCTCCAAAATCAATTTTTTCTATAGATCATGGGGCTGTATTTTCCTGTGCTTCCTGGACATGGGAAAAATATATTTATTTCATTCATTCGGTAAACTGTTGAGCTGTCAACAATTAGTAAGATACTGCCCCTAGTCTGGAAGAGTCTCCAGATTTCCTGGAGGATAAATCTGGAGGTTTGTTAGTTCTAGCTGCATTTTCAAAGAAAATCCATGACACGAGGGATAGAGGAAAATTATTTTTAACCAAAGACTTTGAACACTTGAAAAGGGGAGGAAAGGATCATTATAATTTTTTTATTAAAGATTTTATTTATTAGAAAGAGAGAGCAAACTCACAAGCAGGGGGAGCAGGGAAGTGGGGGGCCAGGCTCCGTGCTGACCAGGCAGGACTCGATCCCAGAACCCTGGGATCATGACCTGAGCTGAAGGCAGACACTTAACTGACAACCACCCAGGTGCCCCTAGGGTCATAATTTTTGTGTGTTTAATTTATTGAGTATGAACTTTCATTTTTAAATTTGGTATCTTTAATCTGTATTTTTTTACATGTAGATCCCTTACGTGTCAGCTAATGATATTTCTTGTCTAAGCCAGTTCCCTCATTTTACTAACCGCTGATGTTCACACATCTTTCATCTTATCCTTTATTTTCTACTTGAAAAGCAACAGTATAAAGATACAGGTTTCTTCCTCTGTGCTTAAAATTTGTATACCTATCTTCTAAGTTGTCCCTTTAAAACAACAATGAAAATCTCTCTCTTTTTTTTTGTTCCTGAAACATTTTGCAAATATATTTGTTACCATGTTTTTCCCATTGTAAATTTTTTGCTTATATACTTTCTGTCTCATTATGTTATGAACTCTTTAGGAGGCCCTTGGACTTACTCATCCAGGACTAGAACAGGGCCTCATACTGATAAGGCTCAAAAAATGTCAAGTGAAAGCATGAATATTGATGAAACCTGTGTTTGGTACACTATCTCATCTTGATGTCTACAGACGTCAAAAGAATGTCTTCATTTCAGCCCCCAAAGTTCTTAAATCTATGTTCTATATCCATTCCCTTGATCATCTCCTATCAACATTTCCTTTACTTATCCCTTTCCACCTGACTTTCCCACCTTTTGGCTGAAACGACCCTACTGAAGATTACCAGAGTTAGTAAGCTCTCTCTGAGTTCACCTTCCTGAACCTTGTCACCCTTGAGAGTTTTGTTAATCCATTTATTCTTTCATTAAAGCTATTTTTATAAATTGCTTGCCATGTCCAATAAAATATAAGACAGATGATACCCCTATGTGAACATAAATCTACCCAATTTACTTTACTCTTTCAGATGGGCTGGGTGTTGGAGGCTACATCATAAACACAGACAGCGAGAGTAAATGACCGCAAACTTGGGTGTTGCTTGACCCAATACAGTAGGGGACTGAGAGGGATAGGTCTGAAGCACCTTGTAATGTTCTTTGGAGGTTGCACTTCATCCTGGTGGGCCAGTGAAGGGTTTTAAGTTATGGCTAACTAAATCACAAGATTTGGAGCTTCTCAGTGAATCACTTCATTTTTCTAGGCCGCTCATCCTATCCATAAAGTTCAGTGATCTCAAAATCTGTAGTTTCCTTGCTAAAGAATTTACCTAAGTTCCTGCTCCTCTGGCTCAATTAAAAAGTTCTTTTAAAACTGAAATCATTTTGGGCGCCTGGGTGGCTCAGTCAGTTAATCGTCTGCCTTCGACTCAGGTCATGATCCCGGGGTCCTGGGATCGAGTCCCGCATCGGGCTCCCTGCTCAGTGGGGAGCCTGCTTCTCCCTCTACCCACCCTCCCCTGCTTGTGATCTCTCTCTCTCTCTCACTCTCTCTCAAATAAATAAGATCTTTAAAAAAAAAAAAAAACAAGGGGCGCCTGGGTGGCTCAGTTGGTTAAGCGACTGCCTTCGGCTCAGGTCATGATCCTGGAGTCCCGGGATCAAGTCCCGCATCGGGCTCCCTGCTCGGCGGGGAGTCTGCTTCTCTCTCTGACCCTCCCCCTCTCATGCTCTCTCTCTCTATCTCATTCTCTCTCTCAAATAAATAAATAAAATCTTTAAAAAAAAAACAAAAAAACCCCAAATCATTTTATCTTCCTACTGCTTTCCATTATAATCTTCTCCTCTAGTTAGAGATTCTTTACTATTGCTCACAAATGTGGCATCCCTTTACACTCTCTGCTATTTATGTCATCCTTCATGCTCAGAATATTTCTTCTCTTCTACTCGTATCCATATGATTTTGTGCATCTTTCAAAGCCTAGGTTATGTCCCATCTGCTCCATGATCTCTTCTCCAAATAGTTGATCCCACTCGTACTTATCTTTTAGTACTAGGCAGTTGGCATTTAAATTATTCCTGTTTCATGCATATTAGACTATAAGCTTCGTGATAACAAGGAATGCAAGTCTTCACAGCATGTAATCTTGGGCTAAGTTACTCAACAAATATTTGACTACTAGTTGTGAAATGTGTGTGTTATAAACAGTCCTTGAATTTCATTAGCTTGTGACATTTTAGTGCTACAGTCTGATTTCAGATTCAAATTAGTATTACTGTAGTTGACTAATGGTGAATTTTGCATCTATTTACATCTATACTGGTTTAAAGAGTGTCATAACAAATCACTTTGAACGATTTAACTATAAAAACATTTTTCTGTTATTCCTCTATAAATATCAAATACTGTAATGGGATTCCACTTTTCATATTACCTATAAGGTTCTGTGTTGTTTGAGTGTAGATATTATTGTGTAATTTATTAAATGGCTTAAAGCATCTTATGTACATTCTGATTGTTGCCTTTTATTATCCCTATAGTAGGGTAGGGTCACTTCAGTTAACTTTAATGTGAATTCTGATTTGGAAATTGGGGAGAGAGAGATAAGTACTTGTGTGCATTTCTTATCTTATTTTGCTGAAGAGATATCAAGTGTTTAACTTGATTATTCCATAGATTTGTGTTCCCCCAAACAAGTCATACTTGGTTAAGCCATTATGCTAACTCTGAAGATACTTTCATCTTGTAATGATTTTTTTAAAAAGAGCTTCTTACCTTTCTACTACCTCTGAAGCTACCATTTGCTACAGTGTGGTAGTTCCCCCTCTATACTGAATCCATGCTGTTTTAAAAGTGAATGTCTTTCAGAGAACACAGGCAGTAACTTCTTTGACATCAGCCATAGCAACTTCTAAGTATGTCTCCTGAGGTGAGGGAAGCAAAAGCAAAAATGAACTATTAGAACTATCTCAAAATAAAAAGCTTCTGCACAGCGAAAGAAACCGTCAGCAAAACTAAAAGGCAACATACCGAATGGGAGAAGATATTTGCAAATGACATATCAGATAAAGGGTTAGTATCCAAAATCTATAAAGAACTTACAAAACTCAGCACCCAAAAACCAAATAATCCAATTTAAAAATGGCCTGAAGACATGAATAGACATTTTTCTAAGTGATGCTCTACATCACTTATCATCAGGGAATACAAATCAGAACTACAATGAGATATCACTTCACACTTGTTAGAATGGCTAAAATCAATACAAGAGACAACAAGTATTGTTGAGGATGTGGAGAAAGGGGAATCTTCTTGCACTGTTGGTGGGAATGCAAACTGGTGCAGCCACTCTGGAAAACAGTATGGAGGTTTCTCAGAAAGTTAAAAATAGAACCACCCTACAATCCAGTAATCACATTACTAGGTATTTACCCAAAGAATACAAAAATACTAATTCAAAGGGATATATGCACCCTGATGTTTATAGCAGCATTATCTGCAATAGCCAAATTATGGAGACAGCCCAAGTGTCCATCAATTGATGAATGCATAAAGAAGATGAATCATTGAACACTACATCAAAAACTAATATTCTGGCTAACTGAACATAAAAAAATAATAATAATAAAAGATGTGATATATATACAATGGAATATTACTCAGCCATAAAAAGAATGCAGTCCTTGGGCGCCTGTGTGGCTCAGTCGTTAAGTGTCTGCCTTCGGCTCAGGTCATGATCCCAGGGTCCTGGGATCGAGCCCCGCATCAGGCTCTCTGCTCTGCGGGAAGCCTGCTTCTCCCTCTCCCACTCCCCCTGCTTGTGTTCCCTCTCTCGCTGTGTCTCTCTCTGTCAAATAAATAAATAAAATCTTAAAAAAAAAAAAAGAATGCAGTCTTGTCTTTGCAGCCACATGCATGGAGCTAGAGAGTTTTATGCTAAACAAAATAAGTCAGAGAAAGACAAATATCTTACGATTTCACTCATATGTGGAATTTAAGAAACAAATGAGCAAAGGGAAAAGAAAAGAGAGAAAGAGGCAAACTAAGAAACAGACTTTTAACTGTAGAGAATAAACTGATGGTTACCGGGGGGGGGGGGGCATGGTTAAATAGGTGATGGGTATTAAGAAGGGCGCTTGTAATGAGCCCTGGGTGATGTGTGGAAGTACTGAATCACTATATTGTACACCTGAAACTAATATTACACTTTATGTTTACCAATGGGAAGTTAAATAAAAACTTAAAAAAGAGAAAAAAAATAAATGTATTTCAGGATGTCATTTAGAAGTAAGATATTCATTAGGATCTTTTGGGGGGTATTTTTTTTTTAATATAAATTTGTCTCCTTAATTCAAATTAGTAAAAAAAGAAAAAAAGTGTGTGTTTACTGTTGCTGTTGTTTATAAAATACCATATTTATTGTTAACCACAGAACCAGGGCAGGTAACTTTTATAAGAAGTCAAGAACAATGATTTGAAAATAACATTGGGTTAATCAGGTGTTTTCTGTATGGAAGAGTTGTTGAATTATAAACACTGGAGTCATTTTTATAACATGAAAAGTGTGGAAATTTTTCTATGAAGTTTCTGTGTAAGTGCATGAATTACTAAGAATCACTATAGAGCTACGGTAATAAAGAAAATGTGGTATTGGTGAAAGGATAGACACATGGATCAATGGAACAAAATCTAGAATTAGATCCATGTAAATATGGTCAGTTGATTTTTGACAAAGATGAAAAGGCAATTCGATGGAGAAAGGACCATCTTTTTAATGGTGATAAAACAAGTGGACGTCCAATTTCAAAGCAATGAACCTCAACTCGTACCTCAGTCCATATACAAAAATTAACTCAAAATGAATCATAGTCTACTCTTGCCACTCCTATTCAATATTGTACTGGCAGTTGTAACCAGGGCTTTTAGGCAATAAAAGAAATAGAAGTCATCTGGACTGGAAAGGAAGAAGCAAAACTTTCTTCTCTGGGGATGACATGATCATGTGTATAGAAAATCCTAAGGAATCCACACACACACACAAAAAACAACCTGATATAAGCAGGTTCAGCAAGGTTTAGGGTACAAGATCAATGTACAAAAATTGATTGTATTTCTCTACATTGGCCATGAACAATCTGAAAAGTGCAATTAAGAAAAGTCTTTTTACAAGTCACATCGAAAAAATAGGAGTAAATTTAACCAAAGACGTATAAAACTTGTACCCGGAAATCTATAAAACAATGTGCAAAGAAATGAAAGACTACCTACATAAATGAAAAGACAGCTCATGTTCTTGGCTTGGAAGACTTAATACTGTTAACATGGCAGTGGCTCCTCAGCTGATCTGCAGACTTGTTGCAATCCCAATCAAAATCCTAGCTGGCATTTTTGCAGATAATGACAAGGTATAGGTGGAAACAGCAAGTTTTGTTGGATATAATGGCCCATTAAAGAAGGACATCAAACCACTGGCTATTTTTAAAAAGAAAAGAAATTCAATATGATTTTTCTCTATTCTTTTTCTATCTTTAGTCCCTCTGAACAACCATTATTTACTGTTACAAAGATGCTTCACAATCATTATTCTTTCTTGGAAAAAGGTGACTGAATAGGGGTTCTCAGAGTTTTGAAAATTAAAGTATCATCTGCAGTGAGTTCTGTATGTATTTGGGCAGATATTTGTGTACTGTCTATTTTAGAAGTTATACGTTGTTTAGAAACCTAATTCCCAGGATTCAAAACATGGAAATTCAGAAAAACAAACAAAATGACCTAAAATTTCTAATTCCGTGTGGCTTGTATTTGAAGAGGACTTTGACAATGTAATAACAATTTCTGCCTTTATATTTCATACCCTGCTCTCTGTGAGATTTGTAACTTACGTGAATTTTGTAGCTGTAGGCCACAAGGTGGTGACACCAAATAATACAGAAATAATAAAAGTCCAAGTGGGTGCTTCCACTCCAGAATATAGTATGTTCCCTTTTGATACGCTGGTCTCTCTCTTTTTTTTTCCCCCAGTGACTATATGTGGTTTCTATTTGTGTCAGGAAAGCACTACAAATTGGCCTAACACTTCAGCCCAACAAAATTTAGCTCAAAATTTGTCATTTGGCCAACATATCAGTTAAGTAGAAAGAATTACAGAGATCATGGAATCTGCCTTGCCTCAGGCTTCAGGTATCATAATATTGGAATAATAGACATTACCAGTAATATTTTGAGGGCACTGATTAAAAAATAAACAGAAAAAAAATCCTAAACCCCAACTTGTAAAGTTGTGATAAACTTCACTTAAGCTTTGGAGATTTTTGTTTTATTTGCTTTCATTTGTTTCATTTCATTTCATTGTTACATAAAAAATCACATCTCATACCTTACAGAAAATTAACTGTATCATATAATATAAATCATATATATATAAATGTAAAATATAAAACTTAAAAGTTTTTAGATAGAATTTTTTGACTTGGGGTTAGGCAAATAATTCATCAGTTCAACACCACATATAAAAAACAAATTCATGAAGTGGACTTTATCGGGGAAAAAATCTTTTGCTTGTTGAAAGATCTGTAAGAGAATGAGAAGACAAGTTACAGGGTGATAGAAAATATTTGAAAATTGTATATCTTCCAAAGGCTTATATCCAGAATATATAAAGAACTTTTAAAATGTGAGAGTAAGATCTGTAAATAATTCCTTATATTTGTAGCCATTTGATTTTTGACAAGGGTGCCAGGACAGTCCATTGAGGTGGGAAAGGATAGTCTTTTCTACAAATGGTGCTGGAAGAAGTAGATATCCAAATTCAAAAAAATGATGTTGAACCCCTACCTCACACCATTTATAACAATTAATTCAAAATGGATCAGAGACCTAAATATCACAGCTGAAAATATAAAACTCGTAGAAGAAAACATAGCCATAAATCTTTGTGTCCCTGCATTCAGCATTGATTTCTTAGATCTGAGAACAAAAGCAAAAGCAACTAAAGAAAAAACACAGTAGACTCCATGAAAATTAAAAACTTTTATGCTTCAAAGCACACCATGAAGAAAGTGAGAAGAAAACACATGGAATGGGAGAAAGATATTTGTAAATCATATATATGACAAGGAACTTGCATCTAGAGAATATGATTAACGCTTATGACTGAACAATAAAAAGACAATCCAGTTTTTAAATGGGCACATGTTTTGGGTTAGACGTTTCTCCAAGGAAGATCCACAAATTACTGAAATGCACATGAGAAAGATGCTTAACATCCTCAGTAATTAGGGAAATGCAAATCAAAACCACAATGAGACACCACTTCATACCCACTAGGATGGCTAAAATAAGAGACAATAGCAAGTACTGTTGAAGATGTGAAGTTGGAGCCCTCATACATTGGTGCAACCGCAGGGTGGCAGTTCCTCACAATGTTAAATATAGACCTAACAATTCCATTCCTAGGTGTATATACCTAAGAAAACTGAAAGCACATGTCTTCATAAAAACCTGTGCACTTAATTGTGTTCATAGATACATTAATCATAATAGCCTAAAAGTGAAAGCAACTCAAATATTCATCAACTGATAAATGGATAAATAAAATGTGGTATATCCATGCAATGGAATGCTCTTTGGTTATAAAAAAAGAATGAACTACTGATATATGGCACAACATGGATGAACCTTGAAGAGATACTAAGTGAAAGAAGCAGTCACAAAAGGCCACATTGTATGAGTCTATTTATGAAGTATCCAGAATAGGCAAATCCATAGAAACAGAAAGAAGATTCTGATTGTCAAAGGCTGAGGGGTGGGCCAAAGGAGGAGTGATTGCTAATAGGTATGGGCTTTCTTTTTGGGTGATGAAAATGTTCTGAAATTAGATAGTGGTCATGGTTGTGCTACTCTGTAGAATATACTAAACACAGAATTGTACACTTTAGAAGAGTGACTTTCACAACATATGAATTATATCTCAGCAAAAAATATTGACCCAGTTTTTTTTTTATTATGTTATGTTAGTCACCATACGGTACATCATTAGTTTTTGATGTAGTGTTCCATGATTCATTGCTTGTGTATAACACCCAGTGACCCAGTTTTTAAAATGGGCGAAAGATTTGAGCACTTTATCAAAAAAGAAATATGGATGACAAATAAATGCATGAACAGAAAAAGTGTTAAACATTATTGTGCATTAGAGAAATCCAAATAAAAGCCAGAATAGCTAAAATAAAAAGAGTAACAATACCAAATGCTGGTGAGAATTTGGAAGATCTGGAATTATCATACTTCACTGGTGAGAGTGCGAAATGGCTCAGCTACTTTGTCAAACTGGCATTTTCTTACAACCTTAAAACATACAATCATGATGTCTCTGCAAACATTCATTTACTATGACCAGCAATTCCATTCCTAGATGATTTATCCAAAAAGGAAATTTATATTCATACAAAACCTGTACATAAATGTTTATAGCACCCTTATTCATAATAGCCAAAGCTGGAAACAAATGTCCTTTTACCAGTGACTAGATAAACAAACTGAAGTTGTTCCATATAATAGGATTATACTCAAGAATAAAAAGGAAAGATCTATTGATACTTTTGGGAAAATATAGAGTGGATGAATCTCAGATGCTTATTGGCAAGTGAAAGAAGCTGGACCCAATAAGCTCCATATTCTGTGATTTCATTTATAGGATAGTCTGGAAAATATAAAACCATGGAGAGGGAGAAAAGATAAGTACATAGGAGGAGTTTGGCTTCCTGGTGAGCTGAGAGTAATTATTCCCTCTGCGGATCAGATTTTATTTCACAGATGAGTTTGTTTTTCCTAGTTGTTAGTGAGCCATAACGACTCTTGTTATTTTTTTATATTAATGCCCCACATAAAATAAAAGGAAATGTTGATTTGATGTTTTTATTTTTTTTTTAAGATTTTATTTGAGAGAGAGAGAGAGAGCATGAGCAGGGAGGAGAGGCAGAGGCAGAAAGAGAAGCAGCAGACTCCCTGCTGAGTAGGGAGCCCCATGTGGGACTTGATCCTAGAACCCTGGGATCATGACCTGAGCTGAAGGCAGCCGCTTAACCTACTGAGCCACCCAGGCGCCCTGATTTGATGTTTTTAAATTTTATGGTGGGGAGTGGTAGATATTGGGAAGAAGGTGATGTTTTTGCCTATGACTTTTGTTAGTCTCATCTGGTGTCTCTCATGCTACTGTCTTTGGAAACTCCTCTCATGACTCACATTTCTTTCACCCTCCCAGCCTTCATAGGCTGCTGTGGCTGGAATATTCTACCCACTTACTCTCAAGCTTGTTCAGAGAAATGCTCCATGCCTCCTCTAGACTACTTTACATCTTCCTGTTTTATTTTCTTTTGCTATCCTATATTTCTTCATAACACCATAAAATTATCATTAAATTTTATACTAATTATTTGTATAACCATTTAACATCTATTCTGTATCCTCCATTCCTCCCACAGTCTCTGTTCATAATCAAGTCACACTTGGTGTTATCAGTATCCTGGGTTTTTTTTTCCCATCCATAGAACCATGATTCTTTTCAAATCAATTCTGCCTTTGATAATTTTCTTAAATGATTAGTGGGGTGAGTGCAAACTCCATCAGAGAAGGAGACGTCCCTTGCTGATGCTTTTCTTTGTTTTTCTCTTTGTAGGGAAACTAAACAGCCAAGACTCCTACAATAATTTTGCCAACAACAACCCTGGCAACCCCCGGCTCTCTCCTCTCCCCAGCTTGATGGTACTGATGCCTCTTGCGCAAATCAAGCAGCCAATGACATTGGGGACCATCACCAAACGAACAGGGTAAGGCCTTAGGCTTGATACTTTTTAAAATAGCTGTTTCAGAGGATTGGATACATAAAAATGAAACGTACATTTCCTTTGGGTGGTTTAGTTAGCTCCTCATTTCCAGCCCACATGAAACTTCATGGCAGCAGATTAAGTACAAAGTATAGAACATGCACAAACATACTTGAATACAACCATGTACCCATATATCCATAGCAAAAACAAAGCAGTGACAAGTTGTGAAAATTAGTATTGGCTGATCAAAACCAGACCCATCTTCTCAGTTTTACACTTGCTGCCTTACGGCTTTCTCTGAAAGTACAGTGTCAGTTTCTTGCTTTTGTGGACAAAATCCATTATAAATCTGGATTTATAATGACTCCCAAATTTTAACTGGCCCAAATACTAAGGAAAGAACTTCAGGTGACAACCGTGTTTCTAAAAGTCAAAAAATCGCCTGTATTGTGGTATAATTTACATATAACGATCTGTCATTAGTGTCAGGACAATGTGGTGTTATGGGTAGTTTTCAAAAGCCAGAGTCCTAAGATTTGGGCTTTACTCACGATTGGTCATTAGCATCCTCAAAGACATTTGATGACTTACTTGATGTGTCTGTGCTTATTTTGGCTATTTAAAAAAAATTTTTAATTATCCCTGCTTTGGGTTCCTGAAAATAAAGTGTTAAATCTAAGATATCATTAGATGATCAATCATGTGATGACTCTGAAATTCCATTTTGTACCAGAAAATATATATGTCTACCGGCAAATTACCTATTTCATCAGTAAGCAGTCCTGAGGTTTAGCCTAATTCGAAATGAAACAGCTGTCTTAAATTCTGTATTCAGGTAGTCCAGAGAAAACCCAGTCCTAGCTTCAAATAGTCTTCAAGGTCTTTCCAACAAAAGGAATAGAGTAAATTATTTGGCTGCTATATCAAAAGGTCTTAATATTTTTGTGCTGGGTGGTAAAGTGTTTGTAGAAGTCACTTTTGTGAGAAGAAATACTCATTCTCAGGGGTAAGTCTTTTGAGCTCCAGATTTCACCATGGCACAGAAATGGACACTCTACGTAGTGGAGTAGTATTTGTATACAAAATGATCTTATTGCTGAATGCAGAAATAAAATTGAGTTTGTGGCATGTTAAGGGTGCGGTGAAGGAAAAATAGAGCATTCCTAGGCCCCAAATTGGACATGTTATGATATAGATCATTTGGCCTATATTCCTTTCTTTTTAAATTGATTTCAGCTTTTTAACTCTTTATGTTCAGTGATTTAAATAGAATTTTGACTTCCCTTTCCTCTTAGTTTCTTTATTTTAAAATAAGTAGGAGTATCTATGAATAAGAAAGAGGTTATTAACTTATATTTACAATTAGCTCATTTTTTCTTTGTATGATGTTACTTTTTGGGATGTAGAATCAAATAAAAATTGGATAAATCTTGAGTCATAATATTTTTTTACTCATAGAAGTCAGTATGTAATTGTACCTTCTTGATTCAACTGAGCATTATACAATTCTGCAAAGTACTTATGAGTTTTTATGTGTGTTTCCTGAATCTCAGTGAAAGAATACTCAAAATTGTTCTTCTTGAATTTAATTCTAGCTTTGTTTCTGGTGTTTGTTGTTTTTAAAACTTAAGAGCTATGCTGTTTTTATAATGCAAAGAATTAGCTCTCTTTTTCGAATAAGCTTTTCTATATATATAAATAGTGACTGAGGTTCTATGTATGAAATCCTATGATGTTAGAATTTAATTCAATATAGTTGTGGGGAGGAGTGGAAACTAAGTCTACTTTTGTATATATTTGAAATTTTCCACAATAAAAAGATAGTCTCTCACTTACTCTTTCACACTCTGTTGCTACTCTCTCTCTCTGCCCTTAGATGGGCAGAAACTATTAATCATCTGGTGTCTCCTTCCGCTGCCATACTTTATGAACTTAGATAAATTCTGTGTTTCCTTTTCTTTTTAAAAAGTCAAAATTCCTCGATTCCTAGAGTATGTATATTATGCCCCCTTATAGACAACTTAGTAATTATTTATTAATGATTAATAAATTATGTGAATTTGAGCTACATACTTTGAAATTAATGTTAGTTCAAGATACACATATCACATTGTTGACTTGGCTTCTTATCTCAATTCTCAGACCATTTTATTTTTGCTGAGTTTTTGAATTCTTTTTAGCATGTCCTGTACTGAAGTGTTTAAAGAGAATAATATTTGTCCCACAGTGAATACCTTGTTTGTAATTTTTTAAATGTTCACATAGATTCAGGTTTACAAGAAGAGTTACAAGGCCAGTAAAAGGAACCTGTATATCCAGATTTCCCAAATGTTAACAGTCTAACTTATTTGCCTTATCGTTCACACTTGCTCATTCTGCCCACGTGTGTGCAGGCACACGACACACACAGCACACACACACAACACACACACACACCCCATATTTTTCTTAAGTTGTTTCAAAGGAATTTGTAGACTTAGTAACCCCTTATTCCTACAAATTGCAACATATAAATTCTAAAGACAAGGGTATTCTCTTCTATAACTGTAGGATAGTTATCAAAAGAAGAGATTCTAAAACTCACTATTCGTTTTTTTTATGTAGCTGTTGTCAGCCCTTGTGCCAGAGTCTTTAGCTCACACAAATTGCCCCACCTGCTGTTTTTCCCCTCCCTCCCTCCAATTCTTTTTTCCCATTCCTCCCTCTATTCTTTCTCTTGCTTCCTATTAACACAGATCACAGTGACCTATAAACACTTTGATAATAGTGTTTGTAACTTATAGTTGGCTGCTGCTAGATTACAAGACTTCATACCCCTAAGCCTCCTTCTGAAGAGGTTGTTGATTATAACCAGAAATTGCTATAGGGGACTTTCCTTATAATTCTTTGACTCTGAGTCACCCCAACGTTTGGTCATAGAATTTTCGGAATACAATTTGTGGTTTTTATTATCTTAAAATTGAGCATTTTCATGGAAATACATGTCTTTTGCCTTACCAAAAGTAGTATTTGTTTTATGAGAACAAAACATATTCCCTTAATTTCTGTTTTTGATATATGCTGAGATTTGAACCAAATCCCATATATTTCATGTCATTAGATTTCATCCCATTAGATTTTAAAGGCTATATTTGTTTCATTTTTATTTAATTTTTTTTACTATGACCAATTCTAAATCTGTAGTTAGCTAATTTGCATTATTTCCATTAAATTGTATTGTATTTACTGAGAATTTTGATGGCCATATTAAGGTCACCAGAGTGGTGAGCAAATGGGCTTTTCATTTTCCAGGTCTCTTTTTGTTCTGGAAATTCCAGTTTATTCTAACTTTGCTTCTATGCCATGCCTTTGCTAACATTTTAAAAATAAAATTAACACATCTAAAACTAATGATGGAATGTATGGGGATTAACATAACAATAAAATATTAAAAAAATAATAAAATTAACAGTAAGTATTTAACATGGGTTATGTAGAAATAGAACACAGAGCTGTGACTCATTTATAGCCATGTAAGTTCTGTGACTACTTCCAATATACCTGATAATGTATCCAATAAAATTATATACCTACCTCTGATAGATCAGCATTTATTTATTCCGTGTCCTAGATATTTGGCATAAAGGCAAAATAAGCATAAAAAGTTGTATTTCTAGCACAGAGATTTCTAAGGATTGCCTAGGATCCGATATTTAAATATTCAAATTGAGATAGAAGCCTCAGTTCAAACCTTGAGGGGATAAAACGTGTGCTTACCATATTTCACATCTGCCTTCTTATTTTTGGAAATATATATCCCTGGAAGCCTGTGCAGTGTCAGGGACCATCTGTCTTACTGCAAGACATGCACAAGGCCAGTAGAACTACAAATGGCAAAAGACAGATGTATTTACACCTTCATGTTCTGTACCTTGAAGCAGCACATGGAGGAAATAAGGCCTATTTTGGCAACAGCTGTTGCTGAACCTGACTACAGTATACACTGATGAAGGCAAAAGGAGTGCTAGAAATCATTTGGTCCAACAATCACTCATTCAAACAGAGTCCAGTTTCTTCCAGTCTAAGATTGGAGGATTGGAAAGACCTCCATCATGTTTTTATGAAATGTAAATAAGAATAGGTCTCATCTAGTAAAGTGAAACTGGGTGCTAAGGAATTGCTCGTTATTTTGGAGTGTTAAGTATTTATAGTAGGGATTTATTAAGCAGCATTTGATAGGTGTTTGGTTGAGTTAATGAATCAAGTAAGTGATAAAATTTTTTTTGAATGCTTCCTATATAAAATTTTACTAAGTAGGTAATTTTTCATCAGTATGCTTAATTTTATGTACACTAAACCTGAAGTTAATATATATACCTCATTTTTTAGGCACAAACAGAGAGCAGTACATTTCAAAAAGAGATCAGAGTAATTTCATGGGAATGAAAAATGCAGACATTGGTAATGAAGTCACTTCCTTGCTCTTAACTAACTGACCATTTTTAGTGAAATAAACATGAGATGATTTTTTTGTCTTTCATAAGTTCCCTTTTTCTTAGATGGAGCAGCTTCTGTTCCTTTTCTCTCTCCCCATCTTTAGATTTATTCATTTCTTTGGGAGCAATTTGAAGTGGGTGTTAGGAACCTTGGGACCAACTCTGTAGAAATAGGTCATGCAGGGGAAGGTTATTGACTTAGGAACGTGATGCCCTAACTTCTCATTTGGTTCTGCTACCTATTAACCACTGTGTCCTAGGTAAGCTTCTTCATCTGAAGAATACAAGTTTATATGTATGGATTGTGATCTTTCAGCTTTACATTGTATGAGTTCCCGCCAGGCCTAACTACCTAATTTCTAAGCCTCACTCACTGTCCTAGGCCAGTGCTGAACAAGAGCTTCATTAGGAAAACATAGATGATTGTTCTTATTTAGAAATGGAAACATTTCATAGCATTTATTTGATTATTTCTACTTGAAATTTGTAGACCAAATTTGCCATAGAGCTTGCTAAGTCAGTAAATGACATCAGCATATAGTAGGCCTTGAAGAAAGGTCTATTCCTTCTTCTTCTAATTCAGTTAGGTCTACCTTGGCTTATCTACACAGTTTGGCCTGAGCCCCAAACTTTATAGCGGGAGCTCCAAGAATTAAATGGGAAAGATTTGGAGAAAGACTCGCTGGATACAGTAGTAGATGGTAATTCTCCACTTCCCAGCCCTGTCTTGTATAGGTGTTAGTTTTGGATAGCTAAGCTATAAATCTTTGGTCCCAGATATAAAATAATGGACAGTGTATTTTCATTAGAATGGATATGGATAGATCTGCATGTATAATATACTCACCATAGTTTGAGTTTACAATTTTTAAACTCCATCAGTAGAGTACTTAAAGTCCACCTATGGTTTGCATATGTTTACTTGCGTATGTTTGTTCCACTTCACCATAAATCTGTGGATTTTGTGGTTTTTGAATGAAGTCTACTATTAAAAAGCAGCAGATGTGACTTTCTACAGAAATTTGACAGTCTATGCTACTCTAGTCTCTTTTCTGCAACATCTGGCAGAATTTGAACATTATCTAATGTTTTTCTAATGAAAATCTTGAGTTTGTAATTTAAATTTGCCTGTTGAGAATTTCTCAAATTAGGTAGTGTAGCTGTTTCAGCTTCAATTTTCCCCACAGATCACTAATTTGAGAGCCAGCAGGCTATAGGTCTCTTTAGTAGGGAGTGATTAAAATTAGATGAATGAAAATTTAAAAGTAACACTTGAAAAAATGACACAAGGACTAAATTGCTCATATGCATGTGGGACTTGTGTGTCTATTTCAGTAGCTACTTATGGGGGTCCACAGAATGTAGCAGAGTCATTAAATTTCCTAGAATATATTGGCAGAGAATATGGTTTTACTTTACAATTTTACACATAGTGTTGTATAGCATTTTCTCTATTTTTTTGGTGTTTAGTACATTTAATATTTATATGGGCTTATTCCTTTTTCAGTTTTATTGAGAAATAATTGACATATATTGCTATATAAGTTTAAGGTGCGTAGCGTGATGGTTTGGTTTGCATATGTTGGGGAATGATTAGCACAATAGTTCAGCTAACATCCATCTTCTACGGATACAGTAAGAAGAAAAGAAAGAAGAAAAGAAAAAGGAAAAGTACTTTTTCCTTATGATGAGAACTCTTAGGGTTTACTCTCTTTGCAGCTTTCCTATATGTCATACAGCAGGGTTAGCTGTAGTCATCATGTTGTATATCACATCTCTAGTACTTATTTATTGTATAACTGGAAGTGTGTACCTTTTGACACCTTCCTCCAATTCCCCCTTCTCCCACCCTGTGCATCTGATAACCACAAGCGTGATCTCTTTTTCTATGAGTTTGTTTGTTTAAGATTCCACATATAAATAAGATCATATAGTATTTGTCTTTTTTTGACGTATTTCACATAGCATATTGCCTTCAAGGTCTCTCCATGTTGTTTCAAGTGGTTGGATTTCTTCATTTTTTTTTTTATGGCTGGATAATAGTCCACTGCATGCATGTGTGTGTGTGTGTGTGTGTAAATCACAACATTTTTATCCATTGTCCATCAGTGGACACTCAGGTTGTTTCCATGTCTTGGCTTTGGTAAATAATGCTATTATGAACATGGGGGTGCATATCTTTTTGTGTTCGTGTTTTTATTTCCTTTGGGTATATTCCCAGAAGTGGAATTGCTGGATCATAGGGTAGTTCTATTTTTAGTTTTTTGAGGATCCTCCCTACTGTTTTCCATAGCAACTGCGCCAATTTATAGTCCCACCAGCAATATGCAAGGGTTCCCTTTTCTCCATATCCATGGCAGCATTGTTATCTCTTGTCTTTTTGATGATGGCCATGCTAACAGAGATGAGGTGGTAACTCATTGTGCTTTTAATTTGCATTTCCCTAATCACTACTGATGTTAAGCACCTTTTCATGAACCTGTTGGCCTTTTGTATGTCTTATTTGGGAAGATGTTTATTCAAATCATTTGCCCATTTTTAAATTGGGTTGTTTTTTGCCGTTGAGTGCATGTGTTCTTTATATATTTTAGATATTAACCCCCTATCAGGTAGATGATTTGCAAATATTTTTTCCCATTCTGTAGGTTGTCTTTTCACTTTGTTGATGGTTTCTTTTGCCGTGCAGAAGCTTTTAAATTGATTTTTAATTTTGTTGCTTGTACTTTAGGTGTCATATTTTAAAAATTATTACTAAGACTCATGTCAAGGAACTTTTGTTCCTGTGTTTCCTTCTAGGAGTTTCATGGTTTCAGGTCTTACATTTAAGTCTTTGATACATCTTGAGTTAATTTTTGTGAGTGGTGTAAGGTATGGGTCCAGTTTCATTTGTTACATGTGACTATCCAGTTATCCCAGTACCATTTATTGAAGAGACTGTCTTTTTTTCCATTGAGTATTCTTGGTTCCCTTGTCAAATATTAGCGGACCATGTACGCTCATGATTCTGTTCCATTGGTCTATTTGTTTTTATGCCAACTCCATACTGTTTTGATGACTATAGCTTTATAGTTAACTTGAAATCAGGAAATACAATGCCTCTTGCTTTTGTTCTTTTTTAGGATTTCTTTGGCTATTTGGGGTCTTTTGTGATTCCATATAAATTTTAGGGAAGTTTTTTTCTACTTCTGTAAAAAATGCCTGGGGAATCTTGATAGGGATTGCATCAAATCTATAGATAGCTTTTGGTAGTATTGACATTTTAACATTAATTCTTACAATCCATGACCACAGGATCCCTTTCCATTTATTTGTGTTGTTCTTTGATTTCATTCATCAGTGTCTTATAGTTTTCAGAGTAGAGATCTTTCATCTTGTTAGTTATATTTATTCCGAAGTGTTTTATTGTTTTTGATGCTATTGTAAATGGGATTGATTCCCTTGTTTCTTTTTCAGAAAATTTGTTGTTAGTGTATAGAAACACTACTGATTTTTGTATGTTAATTTTATATCCTGTAACTTACTGAATTCATGGATTAGATCTAACAGTTTTTTGGTTGAGTCTTTAGGATTTTCTATAAAGTTATGTCATCTGCAAACAGAGACAGTTTTACTTCTTTTCTTTCCAACTCTGATACATTTTCTTTTCTTTTCTTCCCTGATTGCTCTAGCTAGGACTTCCATTACTATATTGAAAAAGAGTGGTAAGAGTGGGTGCCATTGTCTTGTTCCTGATCTTAGAGGAAAAGCTTTCAACCTTTCTCCATTGAGTATGATGTTAGCTATGCTTGCCTTTAGTATGTTGAGATATGTTCCTTAATTGTGCCTAATTTGTTACAAGTTTTTAATCATGAATGGATGTTGAATTTTGTCAAATGCTTCTCCTGTGTCAGTTAGATGATCAGATGATTTTTTTTTTTCATTCTACTAATGTGATGTATCATATTGATTGATTTGTATTATGTTGAGCCATCCTTGGATCCCCAGGATGAATCTCACTTGAGCATTGTGAATGATCCTTTCTAATGTGCTGCTGAATTTGGTTTGCTAGTGCTTTCTTGAGAATTTTTCCATCTTATATTCATTAGGGATACTGACCTGTAGTTTTCTTTTCTAGTGGTGTCATTTTCTGGTTTTGGTATCAGGGTTATGCTGGCCTCACAAAATGAGTTTGGGAGTGTTCCATCCTCTGATTTTTTGGAAGAGTTTAAGGATTGGTGTTAATTCTTTAAAAGTTTGGTAAAATTTGCCAGTGAAGCCAGTGAAGCCATCTCGTCCTTAGCTTTTCTTCATTGGGGGATTTTTGATTACTGATTCAGTATCCATACTAATAATTGTTCTATTTAGATTTTCTATTTCTTTGTTATTCAGTCTTGGTAAGTTGTATTTCTAAGAATTTTTTCCTTTTCATCTAGATTGTCCAGTTTGTTGGTATATAGTTGTTCATAGTAAATATGGGCTCATTCTGATGTCTGTTATGTGATAATACCTGAATTCTCATAAGACATGATCAGTTGAAAAATAGGACTTTCCGAGTATGTTCATAGAATTTTTCTCTTAGACTCCAACTAATTCTTTAACTCTAAAGATGATTGAACCTAATCATTTATACCTTTTAGCACTAGGGTCAGGTTATAGAAGACTTCAGTGTGTTCAAAATCAAATCAAGTTTTACTTTTCCCTTGCATTTAAAAAATCTTCACGTTTGCTTTCCTTTCAGGTGGTAAGAACAAAGCTTTTGTGGTATTATGTGGCATTCAACAAAATGAATCAGCATTTAAAAACTTACATGGCATTACTGTTATGATATAAAACACAATTCCTTCTTGTCTTCTGAGAATCTCCAGAAGAAATCCGTTGAGAACTAATGGTCAAGTCGTTTCACGTTGCGCTATAAATAAGTCTATAAAAAATATTTCTGGATTTTTAATCTCTTGGCCAGTCCTGACGTTTTTCAATCAGAATTCAGCTCAAAAAGGATATAATTGTGGCAGAGTGAATAGGTTTTGTGTGGCAGGCTTGTTAAACCTGCTGAAACTTAATAGTGCTTAGAAAACACAGAAATTCTTAATATCCAAACATCTAATTGGAGTTGCATATGTTAATACAGACCGTTTTAATTCAACATACACCCCCACTCACATACTGTCTTCCTCCTTCTAACTACCCTCATATAAAACTACAACTGTGGGATTTTAAAGAGGGAAAGGAAGTCATAGGTGAAGACAGCTGGATCATGAGCCTGTCCTTTGTGACTTTATATTTTCATTCTTTTGCTACTGAGGAAAGATGAAGCAGGCACATTTCAAAAGAACAGCTGACACTGCCCATACAGAGTCCGTAATTACGTCAGTCACTCTACTTCTTTGGAGTTTGTGGCTCTTCCTTTACATGGATGTGGCAGAGGTCCAGTTTGTAGGGGTGGCCAAGAAGTGGGTAAGTGGAGATTGGGAACATGCCAAGCCTATACTAAAGCGGGTCCTCATTCAGTCTCTCCCAGCCCTCTGTTTTCTCCTTGAGCTGTGTTAGCCAGTTGATCCTTATTTGATTGAAGAAGGGTTACTTTTAACTCACACCATTGGGTTTGGTTGTGAACAGTGAGAACTGTATTGTCTTTAAATCTGACAAGGCTGCTTAGCACATGCCTGTTTACTACAGTGTCTGGAGAGTTAACCGTGCATTTTAGGATTGTGGGGAAGGAAATGGCTGTTTAAATCTTTCGTTGATAACACGAACTGCCATTGCCTAGAGAGGAAGATCTAGGAGATTTTATTATTATTTTTTTTAAGCTTGTGTTTAATTTGTTTGGCAAATGCATGTTTCCTTTTGAGACATAAGGAAACCTTAACCTAGAAAAGGGTATTTACTGGCTCTGTAGGTAGGGAACATCAGCTGGTCTTTTGAAATGTAGAAACTTTAAGGTTTTGTTTCATTTTTGTTTGGTTGGTTCGGGGGGGTCGGTAGAGAAGCCTTTTAAGGCATAAAGGATGAAGATAAAACTTCCAAATGTTTTGCAACAAATTAGCTGTAGTCTGATGTTCGGAATGAGATGGGAGACTGTTCAGTGTTGACATAATATACACTGAAGAGCCACTCATGTCTAGATGTTCCAGATGGTCAGCGCCTGTGTCAGAATCATTTGAACTGTTTGACTATTTTGTGGGCCCTGCCTAATGAAGAAACTTAAAGGAAGTTGGGTACTGTCTGGCAACAATAGCCTCTTCATTTCAGAAACATTTGTGGGCATATGAAAACATATGGAAGCTTCCATTTTCTGATCCTTTCTGCATGGCATTACAGTGTTACTGAGATTGGGGTCTTTGAGTGGTCTCAGTTATCTAAATCAGTGTTCGTCAGAGTGCAGCGTGAGCTCCCAGTAACACTTTGTTTCCAGTATGATTTGTGAATCATGAAATCAGATAAGGGGATTGTGCCTTTTTTTTCATTAATGAAATAGAATAAAATGAAATGCAGTTTTGCTGTTGGTTCTGCAAACAAGCAGCTTTAGCATGAGATAGGAGCTTCTTAGAAATACAGAATCTCAGGCCCTGCTCAGACCTACCCCGCCAGAGTATGCATGATCTTCATTGTAACAAAATCCCAGCATTAATGTTTATAATACATTGAAATAGAAAATAGTAAAGTTGATGACAGACAAAAGCCACATTCATTAAATTATTGTTTCAATTTATGTATGTTATGTATACACCAGCTTGCACCTTAAAATGTATTTCTCTGGGTCGTGATTAAAAAAGTTTGAACATCCACTGTTTCAACGTGGATAATGACGTCCTATCTTTGGTTGTGGTCGTATTAACTACAAGAGAGATTTCTTTGCTTTGCTTGACACCATTCCTGAAGTTTCTTTTCTTTTTTCTTCAGTGTCTCAGTTCTTCCGACTCACTCTTCTCTAATTAGTATCTCTTCCCTCTCTGTTCCCTGCTTTGTTTCTTCTGTGCATCAATCCTGAGAATTGTGCTCAGTGTTGTGAAAACCTTTTACCCAAGTTTCCATTTGTGAAACTCAATCCACTGGCAGATGAATGCTAATCACCAGGAATTTTTATTTTTAAGGTGTTTTTAGCCCCAAAGTTGAAGAAGAAAATACCCAGGTTTTGCCAGTGTGCTTTCCTTCTCAATCTGTGTCTCGCCTCCACATGTCAGATGCTATAGCAACATTTGGTTTTGGATACAATGAAATCAGCCCATCTTCTTTGTGTGCAAGTATGCATAGCATGTCTGAAATGGCTGTGAACAGAATATTAATAAGAAATATGTGTACCATGAAGTCTGACTTTGCATCCCCAGTTGTATTTAAAATAAGCAATTGTGGCTGTCATTTCCGGTATTCCAACCTAGCCCAAAGCAGGCCGGGTGGAAGAAGCCAACCTCTATCACTACTAAGAGAAATGCTGACTTTTGGGAATGCAACCCTACATGGAAATAAATCATACTACTTTTATTTAGTGTTTATTCCTTTGGCCAGCAATACACAGTTCAACATACTTTACATAAGTAGCTTGGAAAAGACTTGCTTTCTCTCCGTGGCTCTGAGGCTGCAACCGATGAAGAGCGAATAATGCTTATCAAACTTTTTATTGTGTTCTCTCTAGCTGATTTTAAACATTTTGTGTCCTACAACCACACATCTGTTGCTACTGATCCCACCCTTTTCTCCATTTGATTATTCCATTTAACCTGTACTTTGTTTTAAGGGCCTCTGAAGTGAAGTTTATTTTATTTTACTTTAGAAACCCTACAGGGGGACTCCAGAAAAGGGGGAGAAATAGACCATTTGAAATTGCTAATCCTATGAAAATTAAGGGACTTGTTGTTTCACGTCATTCTGTTTATTGGTTATATCAGACTCGTTAGTATCTACAGTAGAATTGCAAGTGATTACTTATTTTTTCAGTTATTTTATCCATACTCTATAACAGTATGATATACATGTATTTGTTAATGTGAAATGAGTTTTCCTCTAATTTTTTGTGCATTTTCCCCCCTTTTCCATGAAGGCCTTATCTGTTTGGAGCGGGGTGTTTTTCCATAAAAGCTCCATGGTGAGTCCCAGTTCAGTCCCGCATGCCTAATTCATTTGCTGTACTCTCAGAAAGTAACTCTGTTTTGTACTTTTGTTTTCAGTTGCATGGCCTGATCACAGATAGATGCACCAGATTACTGAATAATTTGTAGAATGGGACATGAATGTTGATATTTAAGCTTTAAAAGAGCAGGTTTTTTGGTTTCACTTCATTTCTTGAAGAGTCAGGTAAAAAAGAAATCACAGATTAATATTTAAAAACAAGAAGTTAGAAGGATTCTCTCATAATGCTAGCGTGTAAGACAAGGCTAACACCCAAATTTAAAGCTTTGAGTACGATAGTGAGAGAAGCTCCCTACACATTGTGCTGAATATTCAAAGATATGATTTATTTTGAAATATAAATATATTTAAGGTCTACTAAAAATACCCTATAAATTTTTATTGCATTTTATTTGGTACCAAAGGAATAGAGTTAGTTCTGTTTTGAAGAGTTTAGGTATTTAAAGATCTACATGATGAGGAGATTTGTGTTTCACATAAGAACTCCTGAATAATTTATTATTTTGAGTTATTGGCACCTGTTCACCATAACTTATTTATTTAGTAAATTCTTATATTACAATGCATAAAATACAATTTTGTCAGTCTTAGACATGATGGTCGTGGAAAAGAAATAGAGCATATTTAATACTTTTATGTAAAGATGTGAAGTAGAATGTATTTAGGAGCTGGTATGTTTAACATATGGCTAAGAGTCAGGTCTCCAGAATCAGACCATCAAGGTCCTAAACCCCAGTTCACACACTCCCTCCCTATATGATCTTGTGTAATTTTCTAAACCCTTTCTGTTTCTCGGTTTCCTTATCTATTAGATGGAGTTACCAGTAGCACCTATGGCGTAGGTTCATTGTGAGGATGAAATGAACTGACAATATAGTGCTTAGAACAGTGCCTGGCACATAGTAAGAGCTCAGTAAATATTAGATGCTTCTGCTATTACTCTTTTAAGGGAAAAATACCATTTTTGAGAAGAAGCTTCTTTAAATTAGATGTTTTCTTTCTTTCTTTCTTTTTTTTTTTTTTTACTTTTAAGAGTTAAGTGAGCCAAAAGGAAATTTGGGGGAATGTAAAGTATATCAATTTTATAAATGTAGTCAGAATACTTAAAAGAGTTCTGCACATGTGTGTGTGTAGTTCTCATAAGTGCTACTGGGAATTGTTCATACTGTCCCATTATCCTAGAAAAAAAAACCTTCCAACCGTTTTTCTCCTAGACAAAAAGAAACTGAAATAGTTCTTGAAGGTACACTATAATTTGATGCAAACTAATTTCAGTGGTCATCTGCCACAGGAACATCTGAAAATTTCATTATCATATAAGAATAGGGCGACCAATCATAAAAACCTCCTCCTTGAAATTAGCCTCAAAATTAGGACACAGATTGTGAAACTATTCTAAAGAAATTCAGGGTATAAATGAGGAAAAGTTCCACGCAAGTCAATCTTTATTCTTTTTGTTAACCAGATTTCTTCCCCAAACAAACAAGATACGTGGATCTTACTTAGAGGCTTAGATGAGCAGTCAGTTTTTAAATGCCAGATTCAACATCCGACAAAATTTCTTTGTAGACTAAACTTAGAATTATATTCCATCTTAGGATAAATTTCTCATTCTCTGAGTACAAAGGGAAGAGTTTTAGTATGTTAATAGAGATTGAAGTTTTAGCATAGAAGTAAAGATGGAGTAACAAATGTTGTATGTTAAATCAGAAAACTCCATTCCTTCAACAGCTTATGTGCTCCTCAAATTTAAGCAAAAGCACTTGTCAACCAGAAATGATTTGAGGTTGAAACAAGATTAAAAGAGCCAGATTAAAGAAAGGGATATATGAAATATAGTAGACTTTTAAATCATTGCCTGTCTTTTAGAAGACTGCTTTGTGGTCTGTTTGAAGCCATCGTTAGCTCACAAGAAACTCGTTTTTAGTCACTTACACTAGCCTAAAAGATCCTCCTTTAAAATACGTGCCTTTACTAGTGGTACATGTTTTTCCCATTAAGATCTTAATGAAACCTCAAATTAGGGCAGCAAAATGAATATAAATTTGACAACTTCTCCTAGCTTGTTTATAAGAGCTTCTTTGTTTTAACAGTTTTTGCTGTTTTTCCATGATATTTAGCATTCAACCTGAGAATGTTTTTATTTACCCTTGTGAAATAAAACATTATGCCAAATAAATATGTTTATAGTATTTCCAGTTGCAGGGTTATATTTGTATTTTGGAAGAATATGACATTTTTATAGTTCCTCTTCAAATGTAATGGACATTGCATACAATTTTTTTTATTACTTTCAAGTTACAACCTTTGTATTTAGCTAAGATTTTGCTTTTGGTAGATCACAGTTTCAACTAATTCTTCATTCTTTGATAAACTAGTTTGTTTAAATTCATGCAGTTGCAGTGAGTCAGTTTAAAATAATGTCTTTCCTTTTGATAACAAAATAAGCTTGTTGGAAAGTTATTCAGACCGTCTTCGACATTGTAGCCATTTTATACACTCTGGGGATTATGCCTCCTCCAGGATATTTGAGTTTGAATGACTGTTTAAAATATTGTAATAGAATCACGCATATAATACTTTTTTAATATAGAAATTTTAAGAGAAATAGCCATTGTGAATTTTTTAAGATTGATTTTGCTTTCAGTATTACAAATAAGTAATAAGTATTTATTGAGCTCCCAATGTACATGTAGTATTATGTTTAAACTGCTGTTATTTTTTAATTGCTTATCAAAAGAAAAAATATATACATAATAGTGTAGACAAAAGTAGCCCATTTGAATATATCCCATGCTCATAACCTGTGTTTGTATTACATAAGGTTAATCTTAAATAAGAATTAAAACTTACATTTCAAGTTATAATTAAAGTTTTAATTAGTGCTGAGACCATTCAGTTTATATGTAAATAGTTCATTTAAACTAATCTTGTTCTTTTGAGAATATTTAAAATATTATAAATTCATTTTTGAAAGAAAAGATTTATATAAAGAGGAGAATCTTCTTATTTGTAAAGTTTATATAAATCTGTTAGGTCTTTAAGAATAATTTGTGATAGAATAATTTTAGGTATATTATTAATATCTTTATTTAGAATAAAATACTTTGTTTCCCTCTTAGTTCTTCTCTTAGAAAAATAAAGTTGAGAGTGAGAGAAAACTTCTAAATTCCTTTTAAAAGCTCAATCACAGTGAGGAATATCAAGAAAAGATTTGTTTTCTTATACACAAAGATATTACACCACTTGTAATTCTTACAGCAATATGGTGTCTAACATTTAAAGTGGAAAATGAAAGAAACGGTGCTTCTATCTCAGTTTAGCTCTTTCCATGCTTGTGTCCTTCTAAACAAGGCAATGGACCTCATTGCTGCTTTTCATGCCTTGCACAGATACCCCACTCACGTCCTATTCTGTGGGACATAATTTTTCTGTAATTTTAAAGCAGATATTATTAGAGTTTTGCTTTTTTTTCTTTGCAGTAGGGTGGAGAGAATAAAAGGCAAGAGAAATTCAATATGTTAATCTGACTGGATTACATAATACAGTAAAAGCCAATGGTTAACTTCAATAGTCTTTGTAAGTATTTTGAAAGACGTCATAATGTTAACGTCCCCAGAACTTCTGATGGCAGTGAAAATGATTCTCATGCTATAGTTAGATGATTAAGTCTCCCAAAAGGAGTGAAAAAGAGTGAAACTCCTGAGTTTTAATTTAGTACCTTATTTTTTTTTTTTAAAGATTTTATTTATTCATTTGAGACACAGAGATACAGAGAGAGAGAGAGGGCACGAGCAGGGGGAGGGGGAGAGGCAGAGGGAGACGGAGAAGCAGGCTCCCCGCTGAGCCAGGAGCCGGATGTGGGGCTTGATCCCAGGACCCTGGGATCATCCTAGGATCATGCACTACCGGAGCCGAAGGCAGATGCTTAACCATCTGAGCCACCCAGGCGCCCCTGTTTTGTTTTTATTTGTTTGTTTGTTTCTTTGTATGTTTGTTTTACTTATTATTATGTAGTTCTCTTGTATCAAGTTTAGTAAATATGATATTTTATGATTATTATTTTGCCCGATAGGGTGAAAGTTGAATTCATTCCATTTTTCTTTTACACACTGCTCATAAGTTAAGCCAAATTTTACTTTTCCTTTTTGAACATGAGGCTATTTATGATGGGCTCAGGGGGGTAAGAAGCAGAAGTTCCCAGTAGGAAGGAGTCCATCAGCTCCATCAGTTTGTTTTGTTCTTCTTGAAAACCATGATCAACACAATTGAATTCCTGGGCTCCATATACATTGAAATTTTATTTTTTACATCAGACTATTTAATAAATTAATAAATGTGGGAAGGCCTCCAAACACCCAGAGGTATTCTTTTTTAAACTTGCAAATGTTTTGTAATGGGATTTATTAAGCCCCTTTTGGAGGATAAAGGGAGATATTGAGAGGAAGAAAGAAAAAAAAGGTAGTTTTGGAATGCTTTCCTAAAATGATTGGGTCCCCGGTATAGAAGTGAACATGATTTACAAGGCTAGTACTTTTATCTTTTGTTCCTTCCACATATGTATCATTTTTCAGTGTTTTATTTTTCTGCCAACAAAAGGTTATTTTGCAATAGAAATATTCTGAGTCATTTTGGAAAAGTTCAATTCTGCCTCCATTCCAAATTCCTCGTTAGTCTTTTTAAAACTTAGGATAAAGGGCAAAGTGAGTCAAAGTGAAATTTTTCTCCCCTTGGGTAGAAATACTTAATTAGTAGTAATCTTTTCTTTAGATTATTTCTCCTTTTAATTTTTCTGAAAGTCTTCTAGACACATATCTTTATACTCTGTTTTGTTAAAAGTCATTCCAAATGTAGATTGATGGTAGAAATGACTTGCTAGGAATATGTTCACCAGATATGCTCCCTCCCCGGTACACAGCACTGCACCATGTAGGAGATAGCAAGTTATTCTCAGGGATGAAAACTCTTTTTGGGGGGGGTGGGGAGAGAGAGAGAGAGGGAGAGAGAGAATCCTAAGCAGTCTCCATGCCCAGCACAGAGCCAATGTGGGGCTTGATCTCATATCCCTGAGATCATGACCTGAGCTGAAATCAAGAGTAGGATGCTTAACCGACTAAGCTACCCAAGCGCTCAAGGGATGATAACCTTTTAAATCACTTACTAAACACAAACTTGTATTAATGTGATTCATTGAGGCCCCATCAGAGGAAAAAGAAGAAATAATGTATAAAAATGAAAATGATCATTCTTTACATAATTTTAAGCATACTTTTATCATAAGATACTTATTCTCTGCAGGAGATAATAAGTCTGCATAAAATAATACTGTGTTGATGCTTTTTTTTTTTTTAAGATTTTATTTATTTATTTGACAGAGAGAGACACAGCGAGAGAGGGAACACAAGCAGGGGGAGAGGGAGAGGGAGAAGCAGGCTCCCCGCTGAGCAGGGAGCCTGATGCGGGGCTCAATCCCAGGACCCTGGGATCATGACCTGAGCCGAAGGCAGTCGCTCAAGCGACTGAGCCACCAAGGCGCCCGTGTTGATGCTTTTTAGTTGTGTGTTCAGAAGCTGAGTTATGTGTCATGTTATGGAAGTGTAAGAGGTTTTAGCTTTTGACATTGACTGATTAGACTAGAAGCTAATAAACACAGAATATATTTTTGCATGGTCAAAGACTAAATTGGTTTCTTACCATATTTCTACTCTTTATTACTGTGTTATCAAGGTAACTATCTTGCCTGATAGCAACTGTTTTTCAAGTCTGTTCAGGAGGCACACTGTATGTGCCATAGTCTCTCGGAAGAAGTGTCATACCCACTTGTTTTCTCTCTTGTTGCTTACCACATGCCTTAAAAAAACAAAAACAAAAATAGCATTCAGTAATTTGCAAAGAGCTTTGAATTTGTCCCTGTGAAGCTTATTTGTACATTGTAGTATTATTGTTCCCTGATGGTGATTCTAGTAAAAACACATAGTTACATAATTGGAAATGCCTTTCAACAAATTCTAGAATGGCTTTTTCTCTCCTTCTCTCTCCAACTCCCCAAACTCCTAAGGGTTAAAAATGACCAAAGGAACTAAAAGATGATAGTTATAGGAACTTACTAGCTCAGTGATAGCAGTTCAGTGATAGAAATAAAGGCTTTGAAGGAGAATTTACACTCGAAGGTATTACAACGTAGAGCATCGTAACCGGGAAGGATAATCTGATGGCGAGGAAAGGTGTGTGTTTGTTCTGGGGTAGGTGGGGTCAGGGTGGGGGAGTCTTCTTCCCTGTTGGTAGGTTATTGTAGTTGTGGCAGATGCAACCAGGAAGATGTGAAACTATTTGTAGAACCAGATTCATTTCCTCACAGAAACTTTTTTCTAAAAACTACGTCTTTATTCCCTGTCAGTGGAAGTCTGACTGTGACTGGTGTTGATATGTTAGGCAGGGGTGTGGTTTTTATGAGTAATGATGTGAAGTGGTTAAGAAATGTTAATGATGGAAAGAAGAGGCCTTTTCATATATGGCAATGTGCATTACCATAGATTTGGCACAAAGGGAGAGCCAAAAAGACCAATCACAGTGGCCTCTGACCCGAACTTTTTGCTTTCCCAAGCAGGAAGATGTCAGAGCAGAAGGCTGGGGAAATAAAGTATGTGGAAGCCTATTTCAGGTGTCATAAGGACCTGGAAACTGAGATTACCAAAGCATAGTTTGATGCTTTGGAAAATTAGGTGAAGGCGGTGTGCCATATAGAAGACAGTTAACCCTATTGAGTACCATGAATATGGGAAGGCACTGCCTTGATTGCTTTATGCACTTTCCCAATACAGTGGTTCTTAAACCTGAGCATGTACCAGAATCTCCTGGAGGGTTAAAAAAAGAAAAATTACTTAAACTAAAACAAAGCACAGATTATTAGGCCCCGCCCCCAGAGTTTGGGGTGTGGCTTGATGAGTATTTGTCTATCTAAGAAGTTCTCAGGTGATACTTCTAGCCAGGGAGCACACTTAGAGAACAAATAACAAATAATAACAAATATAACAAAAACAAATAACGCTTAAAATAACCCCATGAAGTAGGCATTACTATTTTTATTTTACATATTAGCAGTCTGAGCTTTGAGAAGTTAAATAAGTCACACAGCTAAGAAGTGGCAGCATGGAGGTTTCTTCCTGGCTCCCAAACCCAATCTTTCTCCACCTAATCATACTTTATTATCAGATAAAGAGATAAAGGACAGTGAACAAAAGAAGGTAGAAATAATGTCATTTGACATTGGGGACTGACTAGCAGAGTAGGAACATCAGAGCTCTGGTGTCCAGAGGGGCTGTGATCTCGACCAGGATGCAGTGAGGCTGTTTTCTGGTGTGTGAACTACCACCATTTATCTGAGGTGGTCAGCAGAATTGCCAGTGAGCACTGGGGAAGCCTTTGCCAAATCAAAAGAGAAGAGAAATAATAGAATTTCACAGAAGATGAAAGGTTGATATTAGAAGTTCATGGTATAAAAGCTAATTTGGAGAAAACAAACAGGAAAGCAGGTACTTTTTTATGGGAGTTACATCAGTGACTTAAGGCATCCTCAAACGTGTGAAGAACAGAACAGAAATAGACACATCATTTTCACAAACCCATGAAGAAAAAATATACAAATGGATTGGTGAATATAATTGCATTAGAGCAGTCGATCTTCTCCCCATACATTATCTAACTATGTAGCTTTGTGGCTGAAACATTCACAGGGTTTCGTTCTGTATCTTCTTGTCATTTTCATATTTTCATCCTATATCATCTTGTCAGTTTCATACGTGCTGTCTCCATTCAACTGTCCTGTCAATCCCACATCTTATATATCAAAATGAAATGATAAACGATTTTATTATTGTGAGATACTTAGCCTGGTTCTATTCTTCCACTTTAAAATCTCCAGAGAAATGTTATCCATCTGAAAGGAAGTGACTTGGATTTCACCAACATATACTTCAAAAAGGGGTTAATTTTTGTTGTTTTTATATGTTACTGTTGTGATAATACTCTGGAATTCTGCACTAATTCTACTTTTACTGCAGAACACAGTCTCACACCACCAGTTATTACTTAAGGCAAAATGCATGTCCACAATGGAGGGTTTGAATACGTTGGGGTGCAATTTTAAAGAAAATAATGTCACTATATTGAGGTCTGTGATGTCATCATGGTAATTTTTTTTTTACTATCATTTTATTTTTTAAGCAAAGTTAAACCACCTCCACAAATTTCACCCAGCAAATCAGTGGGCGGAGAATTTTGTGTGGCTGCAATGTTCGGGACATCCAGATCGTGGTTTGCAAATAATGCAGGTCTGAAAAGAGAAAAAGGTATGGAGCTTACTGAAGCTTAAACTTGCCACTTGTAATTTTTATTTCTTGAGGGAAATTTGTAGTGGTTCTTCTTGAATAATCTTGAACCCAGTATTCTCTGAACCCATTTTTCCATTCAGTTAGCATGTCTCTCCTCAACTACTCAAGCCTTATTAAGGAGAAAGGCTATCCTCTCTCTATAAATGTGAAATAAATTGCCCATCTGAATGTTTGTATTTTGCTTTGCTGGAGACAATCTACCAGTGTCCTCAACATTGTTAATGCCATACCATTCTACATTTTTACATTTTTGACAAGCTAATTTCATGCCATTGCCTCTGAGGTGTGGGGAGGAAAACCCTTGTTATCCCTACTTTAGAGACAAGGAGCTTGAGATCAACGAGTTTGAATATCTTAGCTAAAAGCACCAGTTAGGAAGTGATGGTATCCGAGTTTGAATCCAGGTTTTCTAAAGCTCCATCTTGACTTTAAAAAACAAACAAACAGACAAAAAACCACCACCAACAACTTTGCCATATTATAAGTTAAAAGATAAAAACAGGCTCCTGCTCAGAAATGAGTCATCTTTTTTTTTTTAAGATTTATTTATTTATTTGAGAGAGAGCACGTGCAAAAGCGAGGGGAGAGGCAGAGGGAGCGGGAAAGAGAAAATCTCAAGCAGACTCCACATTGAGCACGGAGCCTGACATGGAGATCGATCCCATGACCCTGAGGTCATGACCTAAGCCAAAATCAAGGGTCAGACGCTCAACCCACTGAGCCACCCAGGCGCCCTTAAGAGTCATCTTTTATGGTAACCATTGCTCCTTTGAGTTTATAGAATTGTGTTTTTTTAAATCCCTGCTTTGATAGCCAAGATTAATACCTAATTTTTTTTTTTTTTTAAAGATTTTGTTCATTTACTTGACAGAGAGAGTGAGAGCGCACAAGCAGGGGGAGCGGCAGAGGGAGAGAGAAGCAGGCCTCCCGCCGAGCAGGGAGCCCGATGCGGGGCTCGATCCCAGGACCCCGGGATCATGACCCGAGCCGAAGGCAGACACTTAATGACTGAGCCACCCAGGCGCCCCAATACCTAAAATTTTTATATAATTACTGCTTTAGTATGTTACTCCTTATTTTTTGTGTGCAGAGGAGTGCCTGCATTCATGAACCGGGTATTTAAATCTGAATGTTAAGATTGTGCCCTTATTATTTCAGCACTATTAAAGTAGGTCACAAACTGAGTTGTTAGTGAGGCACTTCTCTGCCCAGCTCCACAGGCTGTATTGTTCTTGGCAAAATGGCCCTGCCTTACGCTCAGTACTGGCAGTCAGACATCAGCCCTCTCCCTAGTTATCGCCTTTCTGTGACCCTTTCCTTGGAAATAGGATCTCAGGCACAGCAGGTTCCTTGCCTAAGTGGGAGAGGATACAGTAAAGTATGCAAGCCTTCCATTTTCTTATCCCATCTCTATTTTTTTGTTACCTCTTTAGTTTTAATGATGCTATCAAAGTGACTTTTTGTTACCAGTTAAAACCCTCTGTGAAGCTCGATTTCAAATGCTTCTCCCTTCTGTTCTAATTACCCTTTTAACTTACTACTCCTTTATGTCCCGCTGACTGGTCGTTAGCCATTTTCTCAAATCAGCTGTAATTGATTCCTCTGGCATGGAGATAAGGTGACCCACCCAGCATTCATGAGTGATTTTATATGCTCCTAGGTTTACTGTAAAACCCAAGATACAGGACTAAACCTGTTTTAGTAGTGAGGACATGTGTACTTCCTTATAAAGTCATTTGATTAGATCCATATTCAGCACCTGACCTTAAAGTATGATTGGTCTTCGTTTACATAGAGGCCCGTGATTCATGGAGAAGAGAGAAGAAAGAGGATTTGGGGGAGGAGGATGTGCGTGTTTTTCATTTATTTGTTTTAATCCAGGTTTTAAAAAACAAAGTTTGGGATGCCTGGGTAGCTCAGTTAGTTAAGTGTCTGACTCCTGATTTTGGCTCCGGTCATGATCTCAGGGTCATGAGATCGAGCCCTGTGTCGGGATCCTTGCTCAGCTGGGAGTCAGCCAGAGATTCTTTCCTTCCCTCTCCCTCTGCCCCTCCCCCTCTCAAATAAATCAATCTTTAAAAAAAAATAAAGTTTTCTGAGAGAAAGTAGAGAAGTTAAGCTGATGTAAGCACCAGGGAGCCTCTCGTGCGGTTGAATTGGTACCTCCCATGTAACTACATCTTAGTCCATACGATGTTCCTTTCCAATCAGTCCTTCCCTATCCCACCTGCTATCATTTATTTTTTGTAATGGGGAACAAATTATATGGCAGAAAAATACAAAAGGCTGTGAAATATTGTTTCACTGTATTAGAATTTTGAGGATATTTTCATCATTTTTGAAATAAATTGCTTAAGATTTAAACATAGTTTGATAGCACAGAGATTCTCATATTCATTAGCATCCACTTCTAAGAAGCAACTTTGAGGCAGGGAGCAGGCACCATGTGAAACATTTCCTGCTGTATTTTCTCTCTCCTTTTATGCCATTATCCCACAACCAGGATCTGTTTCTCTGTTTGCAGATCAGTCCAAACAAGTTGTAGTTGAGTCTCTCTACATTATCAGTTGCTATGGGACCTTAGTGGAGCACATGATGGAGCCACGGCCGCTCAGCACTGCCCCCAAGATTAGTGATGACACCCCACTGGAAGTGATGACCTCACCTCGAGCCAGCTGGACTCTGGTTAGGTAGGACCTCCTTCCATTGTTTTTAGCAGCTTTACTGAAGTGTAAAATATTGAAAATGTACAATTTGATCAAGTTTGACATCTGTATACAGCTGTGAAACCATCACTGTGATTAACATTACAAGTATATCCATCACCCCCAAATGTTTTCTTGTGCCTCTTTGTAATCTCTCCCTCCTGCCCTTCTTTATCCCTGCCTCACCCACTGAGCCCCAGGCAACCACTGCTCTGTCATTAGAGATTAGTTTATAGTTTCTAGAATTTTATATAAATGGAATCATAGTGTGTGTGCTCTTTTTTTTGTCTTGCTTCTTTCCACCCAGCAAAATTATTTTGATTCATCCCTGTTATTGCATGTATCAGTAATTCCTTTTTTGAGATATAATTTACATGTAATACAGTTCACCCATCTAAAGTGAATTTTCGGTAGGTTGTATACCCATCACCACACTCATTTTCATCACCCTCAAAAGAAACTCTATACACATCAGCAGTCTCTCTCCATTTTCACCAAACCCTTCAGCCCCAGGTGACCATAATTTACTTTCTGTCTCTTTGGATCTGATCTGCCTACTGTGGACATTCTGTATGAATGGAATCATACAAAATATGACCTTTTGCATCTGATTTTCTTCAGTTAACATAATGTTTTCAAGGTCCATCCATATTGTAACATGTATCAGAAGTTCATTCCTTTTTTTTTTTTTTTAAGATTTTATTTATTTATTTGAGAGAGAGAGAATGAGAGACAGAGAGCATGAGAGGGAGGAGGGTCAGAGGGAGAAGCAGACTCCCCGCTGAGCAGGGAGCCCGATGCGGGACTCGATCCCGGGACTCCAGGATCATGACCCGAGCCGAAGGCAGTCGCTTAACCAACTGAGCCACCCAGGCGCCCCGAAGTTCATTCCTTTTTATGGCCAAATAATCGTCCACTGCATGGATATACCATGTTTTGTGTCCATTTGTTTATTCATTTTGTTTATCCATCAGTAGATGGCAGTTCCACTTTTTAGCTGTCATGAATTATGCTGCTAAGAGCATTCGTGTACAAATTTTTGTGTGATCATGTTTTCAGTTGTCTTTGCCTTATGCCTCCTTTTGAATTACCTTGTCCTTGCATCTTTGTATTACATTTTCCAGAACTTGGGGTTTTTTCCTATCCACATATAGAGCTTTAGTGCTTCCTCTATTTCCAGTCTCATGTTCGCTGAAAATAGAGAGTACATTGGAATAGCCATTAAGGGGATTAGAAATGAATATAAATTGATTGGAAGGTTTCCCCAAGATATAATGGCTAAACACTGTGGAAATGTTTATTAAGAATCAGAGTCCTTCTCAAAAGTACATGATCATTAGAATCTTTATAAGCAAGTATCAAGAGAGAAATAAAATCTAGAATAAAACCTGTTCAACACAGTGTACAGTGGTACAGAAGAGGCAGAGAAAAATTTATCCTGACAAGTATGGAAGGAAACAGACAAAAATGGATATGAAAATGATCCCTCTCCTTTTGACATTTTAAAATATTCTTATATTGATTTTTGGAGGCTCCAGCATTCTTTACTACTACTTTACTGGCCTAGATTGATCTGATCAATATCTTATTTATCAAGCTATTTAGGAACAGGCAGATCTAATTAGAATTACTGCACCATCATTGTTGAAATAAATGGCTTATTTTGGAGCTCACATTCTAATTAGGTCTGTAATAAGTCAGCCATTAATTTACTTTCTGTCTCTTTGGATCTGAAAAAAACCCACCATGTGGGTTTTTTTAAAAGCACTTTTACCTGCTTTATTTTATTTTAAAATATACACATATTCTGAGAGTAGTGAGCTCCAACAGTTGTCTGAAATTAGGTAAAATTAGAGCTACTTAGTTGTGACATTGAATTCCACACTTCCTCTCTGTCCAGTGCTTTGAATGTCTTATCTATCCTATTGGAAGGTCTTCTGCTATTAAACTAGTATCAGCTGTATGTAATTGTATGACTCACTGCCACCTTTTTTTATTCTTTTTAATCAGATGGCCTTGTATTTCAGGTTTCAGCACTTCTAACAAATTCACTTTAATGATTACAAAGATAGTGTGAGTTTATATCAGTGTCTATAAGTGGTGACAGTGATGGTGATTTACATCGCATCTATTAAGCTTAAATATTAATATTCTTCTGCCGTTTCCTTAGAACTCCTCAATGGAATGAATTGCAACCACCATTTAATGCAAACCACCCTCTGCTCCTCGCTGCAGATGCAGTCCAGTATTATCAGTTCCTGCTTGCTGGCCGTAAGTATTTCGCATTGTTTTTTTACCGTCTGTACAGTGTTTTGAGATTTCATCTTAAAATGCTCACTTTTAATGCAGCCATGCATATTACCAAGGGTCCACAGGCCATAGGCCATAAAAATCAGATTGAGGCAAGTAAGATATTTAATACAAATGTAAACCATAAGCCTTCGTACACATTAAGTATGCCTCTGGCTTTTCATATTCCTTGGCCATGAGATATACTCCTGCAGTTATACAAGTTCATGGGGGTATATCTTGTGGTCTCAAAAGTTTTTTTAAAAAAAAATGAGGATACTAGGATATATTAAACTTCATAAAACTTGTTATCTGTTTCTGACATAAAAAAATAAACACTTTTCACTGTGAAAAGTGTCAGTAGGTTTTTCTTTCTGTAGATTTTATTGGGAACAATGAAGTAATGATTGCAACTCTGTTGGGTATTTGTTTACTTTCATATCTAAGCCCTAACATTTATAGAAATTGATCCACATTCTTTTTTCACTTGAGGAGAACATGTACATTGAGCTAGAAACAGCTTATTTTGTAGGGGAGGCATGGAAAGACAATATTTATTATCCAGTTTATGGTCATAGAATTAAAAATTCTTTACAATTATAATTTAATTTTGTAGGATTGACTGGATCCTTAATTTAACTTGATGGCTATGAGTGCTGTATGTTTTTAAGAAACTTCCTAAAAATCAACACTGACATGCTTTTAATGGAGTTTTGTTGTATAGAACTTACTATCTTTCCTGGCTGTTTTATGCAGCATGAAGTGAAATAGTTCTAAAACTATTTTATTTTATTTTTATAATGTGTTATGTATTATACTGGAAACAGAGAAAATTTACCGACTTTGCTCGAAATTTCTGAAGCTCCATAATTATAACTCATAGTTGGCAGTCTTGCTCTCTTATAAAATTGAATTCACTGATTCTTCCCAGCATGGATTTACTGAGTGACTTCTATGTGTCAGGCACTTGTGATTTAAACATGAATAGCATGTTGCTTCTGTGCTCAATGAATTCACTAATTCAGGAGACAGGTGTTAAAAAAAAAGTAAAATAAAATGAGATGGGTATATCAGTGAACTATGAGTGCAGAACTTCAGTTGCCAAAGCCCCCCCAGAGGGGTATATGTGTTTTTGGGCTCAAGAAGCAGAGTCTGTAGATGTTGTCAGGTTCTAGATTATTGAAGCATATATGTAGTTCTTATCATTTGAATTAGAAAAAAATGACACTTCTATAAAATCAAATTTAAATCATAAGAACATTTCCCCCCTACCTCTCAACAGGGGTGAAAATAACTAGTTGTTGAATGAAGTAGAGTTGACTCAGAATTAATCTTGGTTTGCTTTGTTTCATTATTTTGATATTTTGTTATTTATTGTGTCCAGTAGGCAAACAGATATGTAGGACAAAGATAGGGGCAAAAATCAAATGCAGCTCTTTCCCTTAATTTTTGTGTTCGGCAAATTAAGCTGATTGACGTTACTTGATTTTAGCAGCTCTAAACACCTCTGTCCAGTTCTCAGAATTACAGAGATCCCAGGTGCACAGTTTAAGAACCACCACTGTAGGCAGTAGCAAGCTGCCAAATGTTTTCAAGCATTGGAGTGACACCGTCAGAACCGCATTTTAGAAAGATCGCTCTGGCAGTGTTGTAATGGGAGATTCAGAGGAGGGGAGGGGTGCGGAGGCTTGGTGATCCTGGAGCAAGATGAGTGAGAGGGCTTTAATTAAGTCTGTATTACAGAGAAGACAGGACAAACTTGTGAGATGTTGCAGAGTTGGAATAGAAAAGAATTAGAGATAATTTGAAAGAAAGGAGTCATTGATGATCCTATGGTTTCTAATTAAAATATATCGTATGAATGCATTTCATGTTAGACCATTCCAGATGGACTACCACTGGGACAAGGATAGAAAGGCCTGAGTTCCAGTTCCAAACCACCTCTCAATAATTTGATAAATATAAAATATTAATAACAATACTTGCTCTTATAAAGGTGGTGTTATGGTGAATGAAGGGATGCTAAAGTGCTGTAAAAATTGTAGAACACCCAAACTAATAATACACCAAATGGTAACTAACTTGAATTTAAATTAAAAAAAAAAAAAACCCTGTGCAACAGTTTAAGCATCATTCTGTATCTTTTCTCAAAAGTACTGGTTTTCATATAATAGACTTCAGGGACTTAATAATGGAATGCCTATTCTGACTATGTGATTCTGGTCATGTTGTAATATCTGCTATATAAGTGATGGATGTAATTAATTTGTTTTCTCTTACTTTGTGAAATGTCACTGATATAATTTAATAGGTTTAAAAAAAAACCTAAGCGATAGGTAATTCTGTAATAATTATTATATTACTTCTTTACATTGATGGCAGAGACACAGAATTAGCCTGATTTTTAAGTCCCCCGTTTCCTTAGATAAAGGAAGACGATTTGATTGGAAGTCCTGGACATGTGTATATTACAGGACTGAAGTGATTAAATATGCAAAAGATGGACATCTGCGTCAGAGGAGTAAAAGCCTGAAATACAATTGGTAAAAGCAATGCCGGAGCCAGTTTAGAGAGAATGTCTTTACCTGCCCATCTGTTCAGTCCTTTATGCAAGTTAGAGCCTCGTTGAGAAAAAAAAAGAAGACATTCTTATTACCCTCTTGCTTTCTCTCCAGTTCCTCTTACTGAAACCATTTGAAAAGCTGTTGTGACCTCTTAAAACACAAGTATACCATACCTGATGCTGGGAAGTTTTTTGTTTTACTTAACCATATTGAAAATCCCCTCTTACTTCTCAACTTGAAGAGTTGATAAATATATTTTTTCAGATACAACCATTTGGAGTAAAACTCTAATGCAAACTTCTCAGATGTTGCCAGCATTTTCACTGGTGATGTGTTTTGGATCTGTGGACCAAATGAAGTGGACTTGTACCAACTCCGGAAAATATAATAATAGTAGACAAAGCATGATGTAAATGGAGATGGGAAAGAGACTGTCTCAGGGAAAAGAGAGTAGGAGAGCAGGATGTTTAGCAAGGAATCCCCACTCCCCTTCCAGCCCTGTAATCATAATAAATACACTGCTAGTTGATAAACAAAGTTCTGCATATGTGGCAAAAGGGTAACTGGTGGGGGAGGGGAAGAGAAACCTGCCTGAAACGCTAAAGACTTCTCACCTAATTTTAAAGTGAAGTAAAAACTCCAAAATGTTGTGTTCTTTTTTTTTTAATTTTAATTTTTAATTTCTTAGAGAGAGTGTGGGGTGGGGCAGGGAAGGGGCAGCGGGAGAGTGAGAGAGAAAAATCTTTTTTTTTTTTTTTTTTGAGAGGGAAAATCTTAAGCAGGCTCCGCACCTAGCAGGGAGACCCATGCAGGGCTATGATCTCATGACCCTGAGATGGCAACCTGAGCCAAAATCAAGAGTAGGACGCTCAACCAACTGAGCCACCCAGGTGCCCCAAATTTTGTGTTCTTAACTGTCATCACATTTCCCACCTCTATTAATTGAATGGGAATGATACAAAATTAAGGCATTTTGGTCTATCAGAAATTGACTCATACTGGAATGTTCCTTACACGATGGAGGCTGAGGTGTCTTCTTTGTTATTAGGTTGAACCATAGAAATTGCCATTTTGAGTAAGTAAAACAGGAGTCAAATATCAGCAAATTCATATGGTTTAATTGAGTAGATTGATTAAATGTGCAAAGTGAATGTACAAATGGTAATCTAATCTTGCTTTATAGCACAGTAAAGGTAAAAATCAAGACTCTAATATCAGAAAAATGTTTTGCTTTGGTCATAAGAAATCTCAGGAATAGTTTATAAAAAGACTGCAGCAGAGGAGATTTGTAATTTTTGTGTTAACACCATTTTTTCTCCTATGAAAAAAATTCCATACTGTAATTACCTTTTCTAAAATAGGCACTTTATTTCAGTGTATTACTTTGCCGAAAACAAAGATAAACATTAGGAGAGACTAACAAATATCATCTAGCTTTGAATATGATCCCAAAATAGACAATAACTTTTTCTTTTGTCTGCTTCAGAGCTTCCCAAATTGTAAATTAAAGATAGGGCTTACTGAGTTGACTTGGGAAAGTTTTATTTAGGGGAGAAATAATGTTTCCTCCTTTTCTTCCAGGTAATTTGGCAGCAGCAGTATTTTTAAGTTGCTGACATTAACTAGCTTTGTTGGGGGTGGAGAGGTTAGACTTTGAACTTCTGAGGTAATCCCTGGGTATGTGAGAAGTTCCTGCCTAAGCTCGTTGAGTTTTCTTTGTTAAATGGTAACAAGAGATCATTCAACAGAAACATAGCTTTGATATACAATAGAAAGGTGATCAGGATCCATAGAACCTCTCTGTTTTACTGGGGATATAACTGTTTTCCCCTACCTTTAAAAGCATTATAGGAAAGGTGGGGAGAACCTTTGACACCATATGGAAAGGAATGAAAAACACAGAAGATGGGCGCCTGGGTGGCTCAGTCATTAAGCATCTGCCTTCGGCTCAGGTCATGATCCCAGGGTCCTGGGATCGAGTCTCACATCGGGCTCCCTCCTCGAGGGGAAGCCTGCTTCTCCCTCTCCCACTCCCCCTGCTTGTGTTCCCTCTCTCGCTGTGACTCTCTCTGTCAAATAAATAAATAAAATCTTTAAAAAAAGAAAAGAAAAGAAAAACACAGAAGATGGTTAAAACATAATCTGTTTCACATAGGGGCGCCTGGGTGGCTCAGTCGTTAAGCGTCTGCCTTCGGCTCAGGTCATGATCCCAGGGTCCTGGGATCGAGTCCCACATTGGGCTCCCTGCTCAGCGGGAAGCCTGCTTCTCCCTCTCCCACTCCCCGTGCTTGTGTTCCCTCTCTCACTGTGTCTCTCTCTGTCAAATAAATAAATAAAATCTTAAAAAAAAAAAATATGTTTCACACATGTACATTTCAGTGGATTTAAAATTTTTTGTGTGTGTGAAAATAATATTCTTTATTGGGTATTTCTTGAGGCTCCATTTGAGATTGACCATTCTGCCTGAAACAACAACAAAAACCAGAATACGTAAAACAACCGTTTTCAAGTACCTGGACACCAGGGAATGAGAGGCAGTGATTCCTGGGAGATGGGAAACAAATGAGGCAAGCCTTACAACTGCCTCCATTTATTGCCTTGAAAGAGTTTGGGGACTGTGCTGCAGTGGGGGGGGGGGGGGTGGTGCAAGTGGAATACAGAGGAGACGGAGCAGAGAGTCCAGTAAGACCAAGGAAGAGCACCTATCAGCAAACTCTCATGAACTATTATTGTAAATAAAGTTTTACTCCAACAGCCACACCATTTCATTTCTATGTTGTCTATAGCCACTTTAAAAAATATATATATAAATATATATTTATATTATATATATATTACATATATATAATATATATATAATTTATATATATTTATATATATATAAATTATAACCACAGATTTGAGTCATCATGACCCACAAAGCCCTATTTACTATTTGTTAACTCCTAACCTAGAATTTGCTGGATACGCCATCAGAGAGAAGGGATCTGCACAGAATGTGAACTCTGAAGATCTGCAGAGGGTCCTCCTTTAGTATTCAACACAGTACTGGTGGTTGTAGGAAAATGCCCGAAGCCAAGGAAGCAACCATTAGAGAGTCCTAGAGGGCATAGAGCCTAGAGCCCACACAGGGTCTGGAACAGTGACTCTACAACAGTTATTGTAACTGTATTTTGTATATTTGAAAAGTTAAGCGGAGATATGGGAAATTTTAAAGATTCAAATCAAAGTTCTGGATAAGAAAGCCTAAATATGAAAGCTGCACTGGGTAAGATTGAGGATAAATTAGAAATTTCAGAAGAAAATATTAGTGAACTCAAGGACAGACGAAGAGAAATTATCCTAAATGAAACACAGAAAAAACCAGTATTTTAAATAGCTTCACTGAGCTGTGGCATAACCTATACTTGAAATTAGAGTCCCTGAAGGAGGGGTGGTGTGACAAGAGAAATGGCCAAAAAATGTCCAAATCTGATACAAGCTATAAACTCACAGATCCACGAAGGTCAATAAGTCTCAAGCACAAGAAACTTGAAGAAAACCATACCAAAGTACATTGTAATCAAATTGCTCAAAATCATTTAAGAAGAGGAAAATCTTAAAATTAAAAGCAGCCAGAGGGGAAAAAAGACGTTATATACCAAGGCAAAAATGATAAGAATGACAGATTTAAGTACTGAAAGGAAGCACCTGTTAACCTAGAATCCTAGGCCCTTCCCCCATCTTTCAAAATGAGAGAACATTTTTCTCAGATATAAAAATATTTAAAAAAATGATCAGCAATAGACATGTTCTATATGGCATGTTAAAGGAAGTCCTTCAAACAGAAGAAAAATGATACTAGTTGGAAAGAAGTGAAGAACACTGAAAATGGTTAAAATATACAATATGGGGCTTAAAATATACAATAATAAAAAATCAAAGATTGTCAGTATATGTGGGTTTTGGTAATGATTTATGTCTCTTCAAAAGTTACTGTTGGGGTATCTGGGTGGTGCAGTCCGTTGAGCATCTGACTTTTGGTTTCGGTTCAGGTCTTGCTCTCAGGGTCGTGGGATTGAGCCCCACATTGGGCTCAATGCTGGCTGTGGAGCCTGCTTAAGATTCTCTCCCTCTCCTTCTGCCCCTCCCCAGCATGATCTCTCTAAATACATACATACATACATACATACATACACACATACATACATACATACATACATACATAAAATTTACTGCTAACACAAAAACAGTATCCATGTATTGAAGTCTTTAAAATACACATATAAATGTATATACACATGCATATATGTATATATTTTGTGTGTGTGTATGTGTGTGTGTGTATAATGCATGACAATAGTAGCATTAAGGCCAGGAGTATGGGAAATGGAACTATTGTAAGGTTTTTAGAATGTATGTGAGTGGTATAACATCACTTGAAGGTAAACTGTGATGTGTATAATGAAATGTATGTGATGTATGTAATGAAACCAAAACAATCTACACCAAGAAAGGAAATAAAAGGGAAGCAAATAAGCAAGATGATGTAACCCTGAGCATATCAGTACTCATATTAGTTATAAATGGTCCAGACATCCTAATAAAAAATCAAAGATTGTCAAATTGGATAAAAAATAAGCCCCAACTATATTGCTGCTTAGGAGAAACATACTTTAAACCCTGAGTTACTACATTAATATCAGACTACATGGACTACTCTACCCAACAACAGTAGGATACACATTCTTTTCAAGTGCACAGCAAACAGTGACAAGGATAGGCCATCTTCTGGGCCATCAAATAAGTCTCAATAAATTTTTAAAAGCTTTCAAGTCATATGAAGTATATATTCTCTGACCACAATGGAATTAAATAAGAAATGAATAACAGATCTTTGGAAAATCCACAAATATTTGGAAACTAAACAACATACTTCTAAATACGTGGTTCACAGAGGAAATCAAAGGGAAATAAGAAATTATTTTGAACTGAATGAAAATGACAACAGAACAGATCCATATCTTAGAATACTATTCAGGGGGTAAAAAAAGTGGTTTGAAGTATAAATACATGGCGACAGATTGGATGAATCTCGAGGACATTATGCCAAGTGAAAAGGCCAATCTCAAAAGTTTGCTTACTACAAATCTTAAAAGCACCAAGAGGAGAAAGGATTCCATTTATATAACATTCTCAAAATGACAAAATTATAGAGATGAATAACAGATTAGTGTTGACCAGGGCTTAGAGACAGAATGGAAGGGAAGGTGTTGGATGTGACTATAAAGGGTTAGGTAGATCCTTGTGGTGATGACACAGTTCTGTATCTTGATTGTAGTAGAGGTTCCACAAATAAACTTGTGGCAAAATTGGATAGAACTCTATACAAACACACAAACAACACACACCCTCACACAAAATGAGTGTATGTAAAACTGTACATATAAAACTGGTGCGGGGCGCCTGGGTGGCTCAGTTGGTTAAGCGACTGCCTTCGGCTCAGGTCATGATCCTGGAGTCCCGGGATCGAGTCCCGCATTGGGCTCCCTGCTCGGCAGGGAGTCTGCTTCTCCCTCTGACCCTCTTTCCTCTCTTGCTATCTGTCTCTCATTCTCTCTCTCTCAAATAAATAAAATCTTTAAAATAAATAAAATCTTGGGCGCCTGGGTGGCTCAGTTGGTTAAGTGACTGCCTTCGGCTCAGGTCATGATCCTGGAGTCCCGGATCAGGCTCCCTGCTCAGCAGGGAGTCTGCTTCTCCCTCTGACCCTCCTCTCTCTCATGCTCTCTGTCTCTCATTCTCTCTGTCTCAAATAAATAAATAAAATCTTAAAAAAAAAAAAACTGGAGAATAAAGTCTGTGGATTGTACCAATGGTGATTTCCTGGTTTTGAAACTAGGTGAAAGCTATGTAAGACTGCGCTGTACTATTTTGCAACTTCTCATGAATCTATAATCATTTCAAAATAAAAACTTTAAAGAAAAATAGAAAAATATGTGGAATGGCACTACCTCAGTATTCAAGAGCAATTTTATAGGACTAAATAATGCCTAATGTTGTGAAAGATAAAGTTCTGAAAGCAATGACCTCAGCTTCCACATTCAGAAGCTAGAAAAGGGAGAGCAAATTAAAGCAAAAGAAAGGACATGATAGAGATCAGAGTAGAAATCAGCAAAATAGAAAACATATAAACAATAGAAAAAACAGAAATAATATAGAAAAACAGAAAAAAAATCAATTAAACCATAGTGTCATGGGGTGGTTTTCTTCTGTTGTGATTTGTGGGAAGCTTGGATTTGTGGATTTATAGTTTCCTGAAATTTGAACATTTTTATGCAGTTATATGTTCAAATATTTTTTTCTGTCACTCCCCTTCTCTCTTTTTGTGACTCCAATTATATGTATGTTGACCACCTGATATTTTCCCAGTTTACTAAATTTTTATTCAATTTTTAAAATTCTTCTTTTCTCTCTGATTTTGTATAATTTGTATTTCTACGTATTTAAATACATCAAGTCTTCTTCTCTGCCTAATATGCTGTTAATTTTATTCAAAATGTTTTTTCATTTCAGATATCATATTTTTCATCTCTAGAAGTCCCATTTGGATCTTTTTTATGTCTTTCATTTCTTTCCTTATCATGTACGTGTTTGAACATATGGAACATTTATTTTATAATAGCTGTTTTAGAATCCCTATGCTCTAATTACTTTTACCACTGTGTGTTTCTTGGAGGTTTTTCTATTGATTGATTTTTCTCCTACGTCTGGGTTGTGTTTTCCTGCTTCTTTATATCCCTAATGATTTTTGATAGGATGCTGGGCATTTTCAGTTTCATGTTGTTAAGTGGTGGATTGTTCTTTATTCCTAGGATGCATTCATATTACTTGGAATAAATTTGATTCTTTCCATGCTTATTCTTAAGCCTTATTATGGAGGGTTCAAAATATCCTTTTGCTTAGGCCTAATTTAGTTATTTTAGGAGATAATGTAAATCTAGTCTCTCTTATGTGGCCAGTACTGGAAATGTAGGATCATAATTATTTTTTAAACCTCAGATGCTTAAATCCTATGTATTATCTTGGGCTTGCATTATACCAGTTCCGCAGTTTTATTTTTGGCTCTTTTTACTTTTGTCTGTAACATAAATACAAATAAGAAACATACATGTGAGTGTCTATAACACATTGTGATACATGCTATATTAATAGCTTGAATTAATTGGTATAGAAATTCAAAGAAGGAAGAAGTTAATTATTAGGATGGAGAGAAGTGGCTGAGGAGGTTGCACCTATGGGGATTTGGGACTGTGTGAGGTGACTAAAGAAAAGCGAGGAGGAAAGGGTGACTGGCTTGGGCAATAGGTTATGCCATTCATTGCAACATTAATGGATCTATGTTGCCTCGAGTAGGACAGAGAATTGGTAATTGCAGTGTGGGTTCTATTTTGGTGCATGTTATATATCCTGGTAGTACTGTTCAGTAGGCTTTTAGAAATAACCGCCAAACTTCCATGTGTGTTTACAGATTTCAGCTCCCTTCTGAGATTTTTTTGGTATGTAATAATAGTAATTCAAGCACACTTTCTATGAAATAATCTTATCCCAGAGAGAGTATAGAAAGAAGTGATGAGGCTCCATTATGATACCCTAGACAGCATGACATGTAAGGAGGCAGTATTCATCACTCTAAAAGCTCCAACCAGAACCTTACTTTAAAGTGTTAGTATTGCTTTGACAAAAATCTTGGTTTTTATTATCCTGAAGAGAACTAAGTCAGTTCTGAGTTTCTTTTGAATAGCTGGGCTCTCAATTGGTATATCTGCTTTTAAAAAATGTTATTGCTTTACTAATCTCTTGGACTTCACTAGCACTTTAATTTTAGTCTTTATACATAATGAAGTAGATAGTAACTAAAGCTCGTATTGAGATTTATCTTACATACCGAAGTATGAAAATCACAAGTCAACAGTGCACTTAAGATTGGATTCTAGAGATCTTGATTCCTAACTAAATTTTGTACTGCTGTCCTACCAGCTATAATCATGAGAAGAGAAATGGCAAATATTTTCCTTGTAATATAAAGTCACACTTTGGAGTTTAGAATGAAGTATTTGAGGATATTTTATTATTCTTTTGTTTTATTGGTTTTACAGTGAACGTATTGGTACAAAAAGGAAAAAAAATCATTGGTCTTATCTACCATGGTCATTGTCAGTGCCCCGGAAAAGCAATTAAATATGCAGCACTTTTCTGAGCTGCTCTCTTTCGAATGTCACATTAGATTTAACTTAACATCCTGGATTGCATCGCTATTGTGGTATGTACCAAGTATGATGGAGGTACTCAACAATATTTCCTTGCATTGTCCATAATAAATATTTGCCCAAGAGTGGGTAGGGTGGAAGGGGAAAAAAGAAATGTTTTTCTCTTGTAGAGGAAACTTGTAATGTAGGACTTATTTAAAGAGTATTTATAGTCCATTGTTGGCCCTTGGGTGTGTCATACTGCTCTGTCCAGGTCTGAATATCTGAGGTAGTTAAGAAATGACTTCAGATTGACTTGTATTTGTTGATTTCTCTTATTTATACTTAATTTTATCAACTGACATGTCCATCCATAGCGAGGTAATTTTAGTGAAATGAATGGTGTTTTTCTTTAAGAGACTAAAAGTTTAAGACCTCCTAACCCTGAATTTAGCTGTATATGTGTTGTATAACTTGGGGAACATTATGAAATTAAATACCTTTTCTTCAGTGAAAAGCTGTTGAATAGTTAAATGAAAGTACCATCGGCAATCTACAAACTTTATAAATGATGGATTGAAAAGTTTGGATTAGACTACCCTTTACCCTCCTTCCTTTTTGTGTCTGTGGGAGACACACTTCTTATTGATACCCAAATCTGCACGTGGATTTTCACATCTATGGAATAGTTCATTGGGTTTTTCTGTCATTGCTGATTTATTTTCGAGATGTTTCAACATCAGAAGTCCTTTCTGTTACACTCTAATGACCTGTTTGCTCCATTGTGAAGTAAATCTTGGCATTTCTGTCATTTGCTTTAGCATGTACCATTTGGGGAAAAAAACAGTCCACCTTCCTGTCTTAATTGTCCTTAAAATTGAAAAGAACCAAAAGGAAAGTTTTTATAAAGGGCTGTTTTATATTTTTAAATGTCTTTCTTTATTTCACAAACTTGTAAATGATATTAGTATCTTCATGTTCTTTAGGTTGTTTTACGAGTTGCTTTTTTTCAGGTACAGGTGGGAGTACACATTCTTTTCCACTGATGCTGGTACTGTTTCTTAGCATTGGATTGGCAGATTTGACTAGGATAGGACATGGATTCTGATAGGTTAAAGAAAAATAATCTATAGGTCATAAAGCCACTAATCTATGTGTACCTCTGCTTCTGGTGTCATTTATTCTATCCCACCTGAGTTTAAGGTTCATATATTCAGATACTGATATCCCTGAATGTGCATTTTGTCACTTGGGTAGCGAGGGAGTGGGGACATCTGATTGCCCTTTTCTTCAAAAATAGGGAGCTAGAGCAGAGTGATCTGTGTCTGCTTACCTGTGATAATGGAATGGGTTGATACTGGTAGGAGCTTGCGGTTTGATGTGCCGTCGCTTCCGTCAGTGAGGTTCATTGCTAGCAAAGGACTGAATGGGACTTCAGGGGGAATGCTACAGCCGTCTGCTATGCTAGTGGTTAACAGGGGTGCTGGCGCCGTTTCAGGGTCGCTGTTTGTATCTGTCTGTCAGGTTAGAATACAGTTGTTTCTCTCAGTTTCAGCCTTCTCTATAGAATTTCTGTCAATTGTTTGACTCCATTAAGTGTGGAGAGGACATAAAAGCCTGAATGACCAACCCACCAGGGGCTACAGATAGACCCTTTCTTTGTCCATACTCAGAGCACTGCATTAGGTCTCATTATCCATTTATAATAAGTGACCTTTGCCCCCTGGGTCACTGAAAAATATTCAGTGTGCTTTTCTGACACATAGGGCACCTTTCTCAGCAGACACATGAAACAATGGGACGTCTGGTAGTCTGGAGGCCTGGTACACATTGCAGGTTTTAAAATACACAGCCTTGTACCAAATCACTTTGGCAATTTTTTTTTCTTTGCTCCTGCATGGTTCATAAATGGGCTGAGAAGAGTCTGATGCCTGGAAGATGAGTATAGTGTTCCTTTTCTTTCTTATTAATTAAAAAAAATTTTTTTGCCATGTTTTTCAGGTTTTTTTCTAGAAAGGGTTTGCCTTCATCTCCGCTTTCATATTTTCTGTTGGAGAAATGTAGAGATTTGGATGTAGTGCGTAGATAGGGCCAGTCCTCTTTGGGAAGTGTTTGCCAGATATGCCCAGGTGCTGTGGGGGTTATCTGTGACATGTTAAAAACCTGTCTTCTAGTTCTCTGCTCTCCCCAAACTGGTAGTGGTGAAATCTCCCTGTGAAAAGTTTGGGTGGGGCACCTGGGTGGTTCAGTCAGTTAAGCGTCCTTTGATTTCGGCTCAGGTCATGATCTCAGGGTTGTGAGATTAAGCTCCACATTGGGCTCTGTGCTGGGTGTGGAGCCTGCTTAAGATTCTCTCTCTCCTCCATCTTCCCCTCACCACCCCATGCTCGCTGGCTTGCTCTCTTTCTAAAAAGGGAGGAAGGGGGGGCGCCTGGGTGGCTCAGTCGTTAAGCGTCTGCCTTCGGCTCAGGTCATGATCCCAGGGTCCTGGGATCGAGCCCCGCGTCTGGCTCCCTGCTCCGCTGGAAGCCTGCTTCTCCCTCTCCCACTCGCCCTGCTTGTGTTCCTGCTGTTGCTCTCTCTGTCAAATAAATAAATAAAATCTTTAAAAAAAAAAAAAAGGGAGGGAGGAAGGGAGGAGGGAAGGAAGCAAGGAAGGTAGGTAGGAAAAAGAAAAGTTTGGGAAAAGATTTGACCTTTCTTGGTCATTATAGTCCAGATTTCTTCTGTGATATGAACTTGGACCCCCTACCAGAAAGCCTGGAACATCTGTTTGTTCTATCTCTAGCTCCTGGAGTGTAGATAGACCTGGAAAAAGATGGAGATAGCATAGTGATGAGTGGATGAAATATATTTACAAAGCAAGAAAACTGTCCTGTCCAGAGCTTCACACTGCGTAAAGTGAAGGTCAGCCTTCCAAGAAGCTTGACTACCAGTAACTAACTGTCTGAACTTAGTACAGTGTCTCTGTTAAGTACTGGTAGGAGTATTTGCCTGAAGAATGTTGGGATAGGAAAAAACAAAGGATTGAGAGTACTTCCTTTGCAATCCATATGAAGGAAGTTTTTAGAATCGTGGAAAATGTTTATAGAAATATTTTTTAAGTTTAAAATTCATACATTTCACTGGTAAAGCCTTGTTCCTCTCTTAGAAGTGTACTGACGTTGCATTTAGTGTCACATATATTGGTTTGCTGACTTTATTAAAAACATATGAGATACACAGGGATTCAGAGAAACCCCGCTCATTACAAGGAATCAGCAGCCATGCTGTCCAGGGGAACCCAGCAAAATAGTTTTCCCGTTAAGTGATGTGCTATAGCATGCTCTCAGATATTGGGACATTGAGGTGTTATCTCCAAAGAATGACCTTTGAGTCCCAGGACAGAGTTTTCTTTCCAAACCAGTTATGGAAAACCACATAGGGTTGACCCTTGAACAGCATGGGTTTGGACTGCGTGGGTCTACTTATATGTGAATTTTTTATAGTATGGTACTGTAAACGTATTTTTTCTTCCTTCTGATTTTCTGAATAATATTTTATTTCTTCTAGCTTATTTTATTGTAAGAATACAGTATATAATACATATACAAAATACATGTTGACTGTTTATTGGTAAGCTTTCCGGTAGGCAATTAGTAATAAGTTTGGGGGGAATCAAAAGTTATACATGGATTTTTGACTGGGGGGGCTTTGGCACCCCTAACCCTCGTTTTGCTCAAGGGTCAACTGTAGTTGTCAGAACTCTCTCCATGACAAGAATTAATATATTAACTGGATTATAGCACCATTTGACAAATTGCTTACTAAATACATCAAAAGTGATTGGACATTCTGTATTTGAATTGACAAATGGCTGCATTAAGAGAAGGAGGGAAATCCATTAATTATAGCTGCTCTCAACCATAGGAAATATAATCACATAAATATGGATTTTGTTAAAACAAAAAACTCTACTTTATGGTAGTGTTACTTATGTGTGTATATACACTTCTTTGCCATTAATAGAAGGACTGCTCTTACCCACTGTCCTTTAACTGATACAAAAATAATAATAATTTCTGCTGTATTATAGGTTTCAGGCTGTACTGACTGCAAAATAGTTTTTAGTTATTATTCCAGAAAAGTGGAAAAAACCAGGCAAACTCTGTAGTTGAGCCTTTCTGCTCAGTTCTTCATTTTATCTCTATTTGTCCATCTTATGTGTGCATTCTCATTTATTTAAGTCAAAGCTTTACTTTTGCTTTGATGCTGTATAGGCTTTTTATCATCACTGAATTTCTCCTTTTTAGGAAAAAAATTTTCTCATGATCTGTCTTACTAAAGGTAACCACCCAGTGACCGAGGCATAAAGGAGGTGGGTGAATGCCATAGATTGTCTCTCTACAGTTAGAATCTGTTCTCCTTATTGTTGTCATATGACAGGAGGCTTTTTGCCATGTGATTTTGCGGAACTTGGTAGAGAGACGAGAAACACTGAATTGCCTTCATTGCTTTTATACCATCAGTTTCTTGCCTTTTCTACTATGCTTTCTTTGTATTTTATGACCACATGAAGAACATCAGAATCACTCTTATATGATGTCAAGTCTGGGTCAGAGCTGAGATTTATAAGGAGTATTTTGAAGCTAGTGGTGGTTTTTTTTTGTGTGTGTGTGTGTTTTTTTTTCCCTCTTGGGCACTTTGCTGCCTTCCAGGCTATATTCCAGGTGCCAATGGTCCCTCCATGGTTATGTCAGTATACTTTTAAATATAAAACCAATTCAGTATTTTCTAAAATGAAGTCTTCTGATTCCTCAGGGATATTACAGAGAATGTAGAGCTGTGGCCCAAAGTACTTTCTTTGTTTCTCTCACTATATGTAAAGTTTCCTTGAATGTCTGTAACTTCCTTGTGTTGTGCACTTCTGGTCAACGTAACTTTTCTCCATTGTTTGATAGCTCTGTATGATATCTCAGATCAGGATACATAGGTGTTTATTAAGATGATAAAAATGATTATATTAAATTAAGGAGACATGGAACACAAATCATGGAGACTCTGAATCAATGATATAGTTGGTATTTGGGGGTAAACATCTTTCACATGTTTATATGAAAATTTTAATTTAAAATAATGAACTCACTAGGTCAAGTCATGATGAATTGAGGCAGTTTATACTTCAGGTTAAGAACATGGTCTTTGGAGTTTGCAGTTCTAGATTCCATTTCTTACTAACTGCTAGCTGAGTGATTTTGGGCAAATAACTTAACCTCCCTGGGCTTTTTAGTTTACCTGTCCTTACAGGATCGTTGTTAGATTAAATAAGATTATTCATCCAAAAATCTTCACATATTATCTTGGATAGAATAAAAACTCACTAAAGATAGCTGTTAGTTGTAGTTGGTGTTAATAGAAATGGTATCCTTGTTCTCTCTGGATGTCTTTCTTGCCTCTCTCAATTCCAAGTGCTTTATGACTAAGATACTACCAGATGGCACAGTTAAAGATGCTTTGTTGTTAACAAACAACAGTGAAGATAAAACATTTGTGCTCGATCATATCGCTTCTGTTCTTAAATGGTCATCTGGGTAAGTGTGGCTCTGTCCTAACGTGTGCATTTTCAAAGCTATAGAAAGACATTTTACTTAGCAATTCTAATTTATTGATGCAAATTGAAAATTTCTTTTAGACCTATTTGTTTTGAGTATCTTCATTCCCTTAGTAATTTTATAGGGAGTGAAATTTTTCTTGGTTTTCACTGCATTCTAGAAGACTTTACCCCAGAAGTCCTTTGTGATAGTTGCCTTAAGACTCTGAAACTTTTACTTAAAAATGTAAGACTCTCAACCTTAAGATTTCTAAAATGCCAGAAGAACATTTGATTTTCGGAAAGATTATCATTGGAATCACTGTTCACTATTCCAGTAAACCTTTCATTTTTTTACTTCATGTTCTTTGAGGTTTATAATAAGCATGTATTCATATAATATTAATCAGGTGATTTTCAAAAAACTTTTTTTGAGAAAGATGAAGAAGGAGAAGGGAAGGAGGGAAAAAGGAAGGCAGGAAAAGAAAGAAGGAAGGGAAAGAACAGAGGAAGGAGGGACAGACTATTTCATTTTGTCGTTGAGAATAGAAATTAAATGTTATCCAGTAAACCACAGCTAAAGGAATTAACATGAATGATTCTCACACATACAATGCTATGTGAAAACAACATAGTTCTGAATACTTCACACATCTCATACCCTAGCCAAGAATAGAATCAAGATGACTCTGAGTCAGTCTGCAGATCAAGAAATGTCTGCCCAGTTTTTTTTCAAACCTTCACACAGCAGTCTTTAAAAAAATTTAGTTATAGAAATGTTCAAGCATACACAGAAAGACAGTGGCCAGTATAACAAATCTGCCTATTACCTAGCTTCAACAATTAACAACACTGTCCCTCTCTTGTCTCTTCTATTCCTTTAAAATCTTTTAAGATTTTATTTTATTTTTTAAAAAATACTTTATTTATTTGAGAGAGAGAGAGATTGTGCACAAGTGGGGGGTGGAGAGGGGCAAAAGGAGAGGGAGAAACAGACTCTCCATGGAGCAGGGAGCCTAACACAGAGCTCGATCCCAGCACCCTGGGATCGTGACCTGAGCCGAAGGCAGACACTTAACCAACTGAGCCACCAGGTGCCCCTAAAGATTTTATTTTGAAATAATCTCTACACCAATGTGGGGCTCAAACTCACAACCCCAAGATCAGGAGTCACACACTGTACTGACTGAGCCAGGTTGGTGCCCCAAAATCTTTTTTTTTTTTTAATGTGTGACAGATAAAGTCTTATGAGACCCACTATTGTACCTTTTTACCTACAAATACTTTAGTATGTATCTAATGATAAGGACTTAAAAAAAAAAAAACTTAACTACTACGCCATTACATATTATGGAGTTTACACCACGGCAATGATTTATGGAGGTAACTCTTTCCAGTAGTTTTACACTGTGGAGAAGTAGAGGGGAGAGCAAACCTTTGAAACTGTTCTCTTGCATTTGGAAAGAGAGAAAACCCTGTGGTGGTTGTGGGCTAGTATTCTTTGTCTTATTCTTTCTCTTATCTCCTTGGTTCTGTGAATTTTCTGATTTATTTAGAGGTAAAAATTTGAACTTGTAGTTTCTCTATTGCGTGGAACACATCGTTGGATCCTTAATGATTGGAAAGACTTTTATTATATTAAGTATAGGTTGCAAACGTTAATGTCTTCCATGTCTAAAAGCTTTTAACTCTCCATGCCAAGAGAACTTTACCTCTTTTGCTTAGGCAAGAGAAAATCTGTACTTAATTCTTCCTGCTGTATAATGATCTGGACTTATCTAATATGTAACTAGATATTAAATAAGTGAAGCAGGGAAGAAGCTGCATTAATTCTTTACAAAAAAATGATATTTGTTCTCTGATTGCTGTGGCTAGGCTTCTAGTACTATGTTGAATAGCAGTGGTGATAGTGGACATCCCTGCCGTGTTCCTGACCTTAGGGGGAAAGCTCTCAGTTTTTCCCCATTGAGTATGATATTCACTGTGGGTTTTTCATAGATGGCTTTTATGATATTGAGATATGTATCCTCTATCCCCATACTCTGAAGAGTTTTAATCAAGAAAGGATGCTGTACTTTGTCAAATGCTTTTTCTGCATCTATTGAAAGGATCATATGGTTCTGGTTCTTTGTTTTATGAATGTATTATATCGCATTGATTGATTGTGGATGTTGAACCAACTTGCAGCCCAGGAGTAAATCCCACTTGGTCGTGGTGAATAATCCTTTTAATGTACTGTTGGATCCTATTGGCTAGTATTTTGGTGAGAATTTTTGCATCCATGTTCATCAGGGATATTGGTCTGTAATTCTCCTTTTTGATGGGGGTCTTTGGCTGATTTTGGGATCAAGGTAATGCTGGCCTCATAAAATGAGTTTGGAAGTTTTCCTTCTATTTCTATTTTTTGGAACAGTTTCAGAAGAATAGGTATTTAATTCTTCTTTGAATGTTTGGTAGAATTCCCCTCGGAAGCCATATGGCCCTGGGCTCTGGTTTGTTGGGAGATTTTTGATTACTGCTTCAATTTCCTTACTGGTTATAGGTCTGTTCAGGTTTTCTATTTCTTCCTGGTTCAGTTTTGGTAGTTGATACACCTCTAGGAATGCATTCATTTCTTCTAGATTATCTAACTTGCTGGCATAGAGTTGCTCATAATATGTTCTTATAATTGTTTGTATTTCTTTGGTGTTGGTTGTGATTTCTCCTCTTTCATTCATGATTTTATTTATTTGGGTCCTTTCTCTTTTCTTTTTGATAAGTCTGGCCAGGGGTTTATCAATTTTGTTAATTCTTTCAAAGAACCAGCTCCTAGTTTCGTTGATCTGTTGTACTGTTCTTTTGGTTTTTATTTCATTGATTTCTGCTCTGATCTTTATTATTTCTCTTCTCCTGCTGGGTTTAGGCTTTATTTGCTGTTCTTTCTCCAGCTCCTTTAGGTATAGGTTTAGATTATGTATTTGAGACCTTTCTTGTTTCTTGAGAAAGGCTTGTCTTGCTATGTAGTTTCCTCTTAGGACTGCCTTTGCTGCATCCCAAAGATTTTGAACAGTTGTGTTTTCATTTTCATTTGTTTCCATGAATTTTAATTCTTCTTTAATTTCCTGGTTGACTCATTCATTCTTTAGTAGGATGCTCTTTAGCCTCCATGTATTTGAGTCCTTGCCAACTTTCCTCTTGTGATTGAGTTCTAGTTTCAAAGCACTTTGGTCCAAAAATATGCAGGGAATGATCCCAATCTTTTGGTACCGGTTGAGACCTGATTTGTGACCTAGGATGTGATCTATTCTGGAGAATGTTCCATGGGCACTAGAGAAGAATGTGTATTCTGTTGCTTTGGGATGGAATGTTCTGAATATATCTGTGAAGTCCATCTGGTCCAGTGTGTCATTTAAAGTCTTTATTTCCTTGTTGATCTTTTGCTTAGACGATCTGTCCATTTCAGTGAGGGGGGGTGTTAAAGTCCCCTACTATTATTGTATTATTGTCAATGTGTTTCTTTGCTTTTGTTGTTAATTGGCTTATACAATTGGCTGCTCCCATGTTAGGGGCATAGATATTTACAATTGTTAGATCTTCTTGTTGGGTAGACCCTTTAAGTAGGATATAGTGCCCTTCCTCATCTCTTATTATAGTCTTTGGTTTAAAATCTAATTTGTCTGGGGCGCCTGGGTGGCTCAGTTGGTTAAGCAACTGCCTTCGGCTCAGGTCATGATCCTGGAGTCCCGGGATCGAGTCCCGCATCGGGCTCCCTGCTCAGCGGGGAGTCTGCTTCTCCCTCTGCCCCTCCTCCCTCTCATGCTCTCTGTCTCTCATTCTCTCTCTCTCAAATAAATAAATCTTAAAAAAAAAATTTAAAAAAAAATCTAATTTGTCTGATATAAGGATTGCCACCCCAGCTTTCTTATGGTGTCCATTAGCATGGTAAATGGTTTTCCACCCCCTCTCTTTCAATCTGGAGGTGTCTTTGGGTCTAAAATGAGTCTCTTGCAGGCAGCATATACAACAAAATAAATAAAAGGCATCCGAATCGGCAAAGAAGAAGTCAAACTCTCACTCTTTGCAGATGATATGATACTTTATGTGGAAAACCCAAAAGACTCCACCCCAAAACTGCTAGAACTCATACAGGAATTCAGTAAAGTGGCAGGATATAAAATCAATGCACAGAAGTCAGTGGCATTCCTATACAACAACAACAAGACAGAAGAAAGAGAAATTAAGGAGTCGATCCCATTTACAATTGCATCCAAAACCATAAGATACCTAGGCATAAATCTAACCAAAGAGGCAAAGGATCTGTACTCAGAAAACTATAAAATACTCATGAAAGAAATTGAGGAAGACACAAAGAAATGGAAAAACGTTCCATGCTCATGGATTGGAAGAACAAATATCGTGAAGATGTCAATGCTACCTAGAGCAATCTACACATTCAGTGCAATCCCCATCAAAATACCATCCACTTTTTTCAAAGAAATGGAACAAATCATCCTAAAATTTGTATGGAACCAGAAAAGACCCCGCATAGCCAGAGGAATGTTGAAAAAGAAAAGCAAAGCTGGCGGCATCAGAATTCCGGATTTCCAGCTCTATTACAAAGCGGTCATCATCAAGACAGCATGGTACTGGCACAAAAACTAATACATAGATCAATAGAACAGAATAGAGAGCCCAGAAATGGACCCTCAGCTCTATGGTCAATCAATCTTCAACAAAGCGGGAAAGAATGTCCAATGGAAAAAAGACAGTCTCTTCAACAAATGGTGTTGGGAAAATTGGACAGCCACATGCAGAAGAATGAAACTGGACCATTTCCTTACACCACACACAAAAATAGACTCCAAATGGTTGAAAGACCTCAATGTGAGACAGGAGTCCATCAAAATCCTAGAGAAGAACACAGGCAGCAATCTCTTCGACCTCAGCCGCAGCAACTTCTTCCTAGAAACATCGCCAAAGGGAAGGGAAGCAAGGGCAAAAATGAACTATTGGGACTTCATCAAGATAAAAAGCTTTTGCAAAGCAAAGGAAACAGTCAACAAAACCAAAATACAACCGACAGAATGGGAGAAGATATTTGCAAATGACATATCAGATAAAGGGCTAGTATCCAAAATCTATAAAGAACTTATCAAACTCCACACCCAAAGAACAAAGAATCCAATCAAGAAATGGGCAGAAGACATGAACAGACATTTTTCCAAAGAAGACATCCAAATGGCCAACAGACACATGAAAAAGTGCTCAACATCGCTCGGCATCAGGGAAATCCAAATCAAAACCTCAGTGAGATACCACCTCACACCAATCAGAATGGCTAAAATTAACAAGTCAGGAAATGACAGATGTTGGCGAGGATGTGGAGAAAGGGGAACCCTCCTACGCTGTTGGTGGGAATGCAAGCTGGTGCAGCCACTCTGGAAAACAGTATGGAGGTTCCTCACAAAGTTGAAAATAGAGCCACCGTATGACCCAGAAATTGCACTACTGGGTATTTACCCCAAAGATACAAATGTAGTGATCCGAAGGGGTACGTGCATCCCGATGTTTATAGCAGCAATGTCCACAATAGCCGAACTATGGAAGGAGCCAAGATGTCCATCAACAGATGAATGGATAAAGAAGATGTGGTATATATATATACACAATGGAATATTATGCAGCCATCAAAAAACCCGAAATCTTGCCATTTGCAACGACGTGGATGGAACTAGAGGGTATTATGCTAAGCGAAATAAGTCAATCAGTGAAAGACATGTATCATATGATCTCAGTGATATGAGGAATTCTTAATCTCAGGAAACAAACTGAGGGTTGCTGGAGTGATGGGGGTGGGAGGGATGGGGTGACTATGTGATAGACATTGGGGAGGTTATGTACTATGGTGAGTGCTGTGAATTGTGTAAGACTGTTGAATCACAGACCTGTACCTCTGAAACAAATAATACATTATGTGTTAAAGAAAAGAAGAAGATAGTAGGAAGGGAAAAATGAAGGGGGGAGAATTGGAGTGGGAGACGAACCATGAGAGACTATGGACTCTGGGAAACAAACTGAGGGTTCTAGAGGGGAGGGGTTTGGGGGGATGGGTTAGCCTGGTGATGGATATTAAAGAGGGCTCTTATTGAATGGAGCACTGGGTGTTATACGCAAACAATGAATTATGGAACACTACATCAAAAACTAATGATGTAATGTATGGTGATTAACATAACATAAAAAAATTTAAAAAATGGTATTTGTCATTTTTACATTTACAAACAACTGCCTCCCCTTTATTTTTGTTTGTTGTACTTTATTGTGGAGGCTGGACTAACTACATTAGAGTGTTTGCTCTTCAACTGTGCCATTAAAGATGGGACCAAGAACAGTAAGTTTACAATAACTGGCCTATTGCCTACTTGTACAAATTGGTACATTGATAACTGAACACAGTTTAATGACCAAAAACCATGATTTTTTTTTTTTACCTTCAAGACATCAATTCACAAAACTTTCTGCATATCCTCTACTCTTAGTCTCTTTGTAAAAGGTATTATATTTTATAGTGTTCCTTGAATTTAGAATGGGGAATTGATTATTCTTGAAAGAAATGCATCTAACATAGAGGGTTATCTGTAAGAATACATTTGCCACTATTGAAGGATTACAGCTCATAATTCTACATAGAATTAGCAGTAGGAGACCTGGCTTCCAGCAAATAATCATTTCCATCAACAGAAACACATACTACCATGTGTCCTTGAGCAGTTGCTAAAAGCTGTTCCTATATTTGCTATGTGTGTGTATAAATAGAGATAATGATAAATGGCTATATGTGGAATGAGTAGGAGAATGAGTGTATATAAGCACTTCCACAAACCCCCCTTAACGAAAGCATCACTGAACCTAAGAAAATAGGGGGGAAAATACATGACTCATTATGCAATAAGCTCAACTTTTATTTCATACATTGGTTTCCATCATTCATTGATACGCATCTGATTTCTTGGTTTTCCTTTCTTGACTTCCTGGATTGACTACACTAACCATATCAATTGGAGTGTGCTTATTCCATGACTTTTTATAAATACAAATTTTAAATAGGACATGGAAATACAATTTTAAAGGTATCAAGGAATATTTACTGAAAAATAAGCTGTTCCTGTCCTCAGACATCCTCATCTCCTCCTAGGAGGCAACTGCTCTAAGTGATGCCTTGTATTCTACACTTCTGTAAAGGTGAGCTTTGGTAAGAATGGTTTTGTTGTTATTTAGACTTACATGTCTGGCTAGATTCTACAATCTGTAGTAAGACAAAGTTGCTATCCATAAACTACAGGCAAGGTATTACATAGTCATAATATGATCTTTTAAAATCCTGAGGGTGGACTTTTTAAGCTGTCCAGCTGTTGTTTTAATGTATATATAATGTAGTTGTATTAAGAATTGAGTTGCCAGGGCGCCTGGGTGGCTCGGTCGTTAAGCGTCTGCCTTCGGCTCAGGTCATGATCCCGGGGTCCTGGGATTGAGTCCCGCATTGGGCTCCCTGCTCCGCCGGAAGCCTGCTTCTCCCTCTCCCACTCTCCCTGCTTGTGTTACCTCTCTCACTATGTCTCTCTCTGTCAAATAAATAGAATCTTAAAAAAAAAAAAAGAATTGAGTTGCCATAATACACATCAAATAGGCACTGTGTTCATCCTTCCAGGTAAATAAACTCCACCTTGAGGTTAATTGCAAATGTTTTAAAGGGATTGTTGCAGTCTCTTTAGTTCTCAGAAGTATACTGGGACAGTGTGAAATTTTTAGTGGAATAACTGATCTTGCTGATAGCATGAAGCCAGCATGTTTTATTCTTTCTCTTCATTCTATGGTATTTATGGTGATGTTGAGCAAAACTAAATTGTGAACCCTTCCAGACTACCTGCAGGTATAACTTGTCCAGATGCTACTTGTCAAATGACCATTATGGCACCAGAATAACAAATGAAAGCTCCTTAGTTTATGTCTTCTGTGGGGATATTATATGATACCTTGGGGGTAGGGAAAAGGAGACGGAGCAGGGCGGGGAAGAGATGTACCCAGTGTTGTCAGTTATTCAGTGAAATCAATTATCTCATAGGCAATGAGGATATGTCATTTTTCTAATTATATATTGCCTGTGACTGTTCTTCTGGGAATGTGGAATAAAAGGAAAGTGAAACCAGAGATGTACAATGACTGACTGTTAGAAAACTTTAATAATTAATTAGAGAACATCTATGGTACTGCAGGGTCAGGGTGCAAGGAAAATCATCGATCCGTTTAGTACATAACGTAGGTAAAGTTGTTCCCTTTGATGTATTGTAACACTTCAACTGTTGTTGCTCTAGCACAAGAGTTTGGCTCCTAATAAACAGAATAGCCAGTAATATATTGTGCTGCTGCTGTCTTAACCCCTCTGTGTATGAAATTCAGTGAATCACTTTACATTTAATGGAAACATTTGTAAATCAGAGAAAAACTTCCTTCTAGACTTCAGTAGAAATAGAGTTGCTTCCTTAATAAGAATAAGAATGCTCCCCATTTCTCAATGTATTTAGGTGTGTTATTTTTGACGTGAGAGCCTTCTCCCTTTATAAAAACAATTATCTTTTAAAAGGCCAGGGTTTAATTTTTGCCAGTTCGATAGTAGGAAAGCCTGACTTGTTTAAATTTGCAAGTCTCTGATTACTACTATTCACATGTGCTTGTTGGCTGTTGTATTACCTCTTTTTTTTTTTTTAATTTTTTAAATTTTTTTTTAGATTTTTATTTATTTGAGAGAGACAGAGACAGCGAGATAGAGAGCACAAGTGGGGAGGAGAGGGAGAAGCAGGCTCCCCACAGAGCAGGGAGCCCGATGTGGGACTCGATCCCAGGACCCTGGGATCATGACCCGAGCCGAAGGCAGACGCCCAACCGACTGAGCCACCCAGGCGCCCTGTTGTATTACCTCTTTTGTGAATTGCTTGTTCATTGGGAAATGCCGTCGACCGCTTTGCTTTTAGATTGTCTTTTGAGCCTTACGTAAGGTTTTAAAAGGCAAGTTTTGGTTTCTGTGCTTGGAAACTGCATTCCCAGCCAGCATTTCTTCCTCAGGTCCCGAGTGCTTTCTGATCAGAAACAGTTTGGTAAAGAGCCCTCTCTTACTGTATGGCTGCTATATAAATGCTGTTTTTAATAAGTACCAAAAATGTATTGAAATTTGTCCTTGGATGAGAGTTTATCATTGTTGGCCTTTGGGTGAACTTTGAGCCTGAGCTGTTTCATTCAAGGCAACATGATGTCATTTAACTCACAAATTTCTCTTTTGCTATAAAAAGGAATGTTGTTACCCTAAGTAACGAAAAGGACCAATTAATGCTGGCACAACATCATTCACTTCTCAGGTCTCCACTGAAGACTTCAGCATGGTGAAGGTTTTATTGTTTGCGGAGGGTTGGTGGGGTTACGGTAGGGAGTAGGAAACAAGCTGCATTTGGTCTTGAATCTTGCGAAGAATATTTTGCCTCACTGCCCACACAGCCTCCAGTCTGACCCAGCTCGCACTGACTCCTCCAAATGAAAACCTTTGGATCCACCTTCATTTCTTTCTATTAAAAGACTCCCTAAGTCCCTTTCTAGATTTATATGTTCAGCTTATGAACATCTTGTAGGTTTTTCAACAGGAGCTAAAGCAGAGGGTTGTATCTCCCATAGAAAACTAGATACCAGTTGGACTAGCATTTTGCCCTTTATTTGAGAAGCAGATTTCCCTGATTCCAATAGCCTTGAGGTTCATTTCAAGGAGAAGAGTTATTTACCATCCCCTAGAGCTGGGAGTGTGGAGTTCACTGGCAACAGAACCTGTAGTTGATTAGCTATGTCTTCCAAAGCTTCCAGAGCTCCGTGTAAGAGAATTTATTACTGGGAGTTCAAGAAATGCAGGGAAGAGTAGAACAAGAACAGAACAGAACCAAATGGATTTTTCCTTCATTGGCTTCACATTTAAGTGCTGCTCTTTGTTCAGTATTATGCTTTGTGTTAGTTTATGTAAAAAGGATGCTTATAACGTGTAAGTGGTTTATCTGTTTATTTTGATATGCATTGTCAAATCTTTTTTTCTTTCATTGCTTTAAAAGCAGATGGTGCTGGGAGCAAATAATTATTCCATTTATTCTTTCATCTTAACAGAATACCTAGATGCTGTGCACTGTGTTGTAAACTCCACAGTTAAAAGAAATCTGGCTTTTTTCTGAATATCTAAACCATGCCCAATATGCTAAGAAAAATAATTACCTGCCCTAATATACTCAATATATTAATGGTAAAAACTTATTTTCTAACTGGAAGACTAGATATTTTGCCCCTGAACCTAGGTTACTGAGATCTAGTTATTACTTTTTGGATATTTTAGAAAGAATTTGGTTCCTTGGAATTGAGGATATACTATTCTTGTTTGGGGGAAACATCCTGAAATGTCAAGAGGTTTAAATTTCTCTAGGACTAGTAATAACTCATTTTTGGAACCTTGATTTAATCTTACATATCCTAACCTACAAGTCATAGTCTGTATTCATTCTATTAACCAGTGTTAAAAAGAAGACTTTAGAGTGTCTTTAGATGTCTATTAATACAATGTTTATAACTCCTGGGGTGCCTGGGCGGCTCAGTGGGTTAAATGTCTGACTTCAGCTCAGGTCATGACCTCAGGATCCTGGGATGGAGCCCCACATCGGAGCTCTGCTTGGCAGGGAGTTGGCTTCTCCCTGTGCCCCTCCCCCCTATTCGTGCACGCGCTCTCTCTCTCTTTCTCTCTCTCGCTCGCTCTCAAATGAATTTGTTTATTTGAGAGCGAGCGAGAGAGCATGAGCAGAGGGAGTGGCAGGCAGAGGGAGAAGCAGGCTCCCCACTGAGCGGGGAGCCTGATGCGGGGCTCAATCCCAGGACCTTGGGATCATGATCCAAGCCGAAGGCAGACGCCTACCTGACTGAGCCACCCAGGTACCCCAAATAAATAAAATCTAAAAAAAAAAATACAATGCTTATAACTCTTTAATTTAGCAGTTATTATTTGAGTAGCTTAATACTTTGTAGCTTAGTTTAACAGCATCTAAATTAATACTTTTAACTTTCTCTAACTCAGAAATACCATATTTTATATGGGTAATTTGTAAAAATTCTATACTGATTGATCCTTACATTATAGTGCAGAAGACATCTAAAATTTCAAAATTTGCACAGAACTTGTGCAAACCATTTACATATCTGAGAAGTTATATTATATTGACTTTTTCCACTTTATAATATTGAGAATTTTGTTATGTGGGATTCAGACTTAGGGTCATTATCAAGGTAGCATTTCATCTTTCTGTTCATAGTTTTACTCATATTGTTCTACTGACTTGGAAGTTTTTGGGGTTTAGATTAACAGGACTAATTTGCAAAGGTCGGCACTGAAACAGATTTGCTTTTGTTTGCTTTGCACATAAACACATATTAAAATATATAAATATATACGTAGAAACACACATTTGTATACATAGACACACCCATGTATCACTGTAAGACAGCAAAATACACTTCGTGATTTTTTTTTAGCATTTATTTACTCACTGGAAGCATGATCTGCTTTCCAGAGAACACAGTATAAACAGTCTGGCTCACAGTTACCTCATAATGATCTGCTCATCCTGCCCTTGCTTGTTGATCTATACTTACCACATGCCTGTGTGTAGAAGCAGTACTTTTGAAGTTGTATTCTCTAAAGTAAATTGGCAGTGTAGCCTTTCTAGTTAGATGGATAGGTTTGTTTTAAATTACTGTTCCTAAGGTAGGGAAGGAACATGGCAGAGATTTTTATTACAGAATTCCATATTCTTTTCCTGTCTCAAGTTTATTAATGATCTAAGAATGGTTGGTACATGTAAAAGATACTAAACATTTTTCTTTATATAGAAAGGTGTCTGTGTTGGTCCATTAAACTCAGGCTTATGAGACATGGAACTTAATTTTTTTCTATAAACAAATTCTCTTCTGTAATTCTCTTTTGTGCCTTCTTTCTAACAAGTGTGGAAAAATTAATCTCAATCAGTGATACCTCCTCCAAAATTGCTTCTAAATTCTAGAGGACTTTCAGAGTGCAAAGATAAGAGATGGGAGAGTTGGAGACATTTTATCCTTATTGTCACCACTGGGATGTCCCATTTCCCTACCTGATCACTGGTTACTGGTTCCGCTAGGTCTCTGCAGCATCCATCCTTGTTTCTACTTCAAAGCCTTTTCAAAGCCTGTCAGTTCTCTGGATCTCGTCCATGTTCCTCTTGTACACATATGAAATACTATTCTCAGCTAATCCACAGGAAACTTGGAGAGGTTATCACAGACTTGACTGTGTAAACACACTGTGTGCACACCTCTTCTTCTCTTGAGCCTTGTGGGATCTCTTGCTACTTCCTTGAGCTCTACCCAAGAATGAAGATAGGATTTTTCACAGATGTTTTATCCCTAAACCTCCTGGGATTCAGTCATTTTTCCCCTTCCTTAAGGACCCTCTTTTTACCCCTTTCTGCTGATGGCACTCTTGCTTTAATCTCAATCCTTCCTAATAATTGGCTGGTTAGAGAGTATGGAAGCCTTGCTCTTAATTATCATACTTTCAGGTTTTTTTTCTTATGCTAGGGTCAAGGTTTTGAATTCTTTTTTCATTGTGACTTGGTATGTCATTGCTTCCTTAACATAGTGAACGTGGAATGTACTTCCCACCTGTATAACTCCTAATCAGCATTAAGAGATTTAAATATGTTCATATCCTTTTATTTCATTTTTGGGAATGTAGCCTAACAAATGTAGCACATGTAGATGCATACACACAAATCTCTGGGTGATGGAAATTATGAGGTAATTTTCTGTTTCTCATTTTTTTGTATTCTTTTCTTAATACTCACATACTTCCTCCCTTTTTTGCCTTTTTTTTTCTACTTCCCCCAGTACTTCACTGCTTTATTTCTCTTGGTATTAAAATCACAGATAGAGGCAGAGAGTATATGAGAAATCATTGTGTCTTCTGCTCAGTTTTGCTGTGAACTTAAAAGTATTCCAAATATTTGGGGCGCCTGGGTGGCTCAGTCAGTTAAGCATCTGCCTTTGGCTCAGATCATAATCCCAGGGTCCTTGGATCGAACCCCGTGTCAGGCTCTGTGCTCAGTGGGGGAGTCTGCTTCTCCCTCTCCCTCTGTGTTCTCTCTCTTGCTCTCTCTCAAATAAAGTCTTAAAAAAAAAGTATTCCAAAAAATAAAGTCTATTTTATAATAAAAATAAGCAAATAAATACTATGGGACTTTAAAAAGAAGAGGCTAAGTTTTATTGGGATAATATTTGGTTTATAGTAGGAACTCAATAGATGTTTGTTGAATAATTTTATTGCTTTGACTAAGCAAAGGTTCTTCCTTGTATAAGAAAATAGGCTCTTGTATTTTTTTTCTTTGTATTTTAAGACTATATTCTACCGCTTAAGAATTGGGGAAACTACTGAAGTATCCAAGAAAATGAAATATTTCTTTGGATAAATGAAATGTTTCAGAAACTAGAAGTGTTTTATGTTAAAAATGCATATTCATGCCTTTTAATTGATATGAAACTACTAAATAGACTCTCAAAGAAGCTTGACGTTTGTTTTAATAAAAATTCCTCCCCAAATTATAGGAACTGCGTCAAATTAATTTCTTTGTTAATTGGAGATGATTGAAATGTCCTGAATCCCGAGCATGTGTCATGGAATTGTCACTGCTCCTTACTGTACTCGTACTGCTAAGGTGCAGCTGTTTATTTCTTTTACGCTGATATCTGTCATGACGAAATTCCTGTAGATACTTTTTAAAGTATACTCTTAATTGGAGATCTTTCTTACTCCTAAGAAATTCAGCCTTTCGGGGTGCCTGGGTGGCTCAGTTGTTGAGCGTCTGCCTTCGGCTCAGGTCATGATCTCAGGGTCCTGGGATCAAGCCCCGCATCGGGCTCTCTGCTCAGTGGGGAGCCTGCTTCTCCTTCTCCCACTCCCCTTCCTTGTGTTCCCTCTACCACTGTGTCTCTCTCTGTCAAATAAATAAAATCTTTAAAACAAACAAACAAATTCAGCCTTTCTTGTTCATTAATTATTTGAATCGCCTTTGTGCATTAAACATCATATTTTATGTTAAAATTCAACACAGTGTCCAGGATGGTTGCAACCACGTGAATTTTTCCACGGCATGGGTTAAAGTTGTTTAAATATGTTTTCTTTCTCCTACAGTGGCTCCCCCTGGAAGTCCGGGGCCCATTACTCGGCATGGGTCCTATGACAGTTTAGCTTCTGACCACAGTGGACAGGAAGATGAAGAATGGCTTTCTCAGGTAAAACTCTAAAATGTTTGGCCTGTTAAAGTGAAAGAAAACAGAAATCCATTGTCTGTGTTTATTCTTCAATTCTAAAAACTTAAATATTATTTTCCTTAGAAGAAAATGGGCAGAATTGGGAACTCTTTGTGGGATCACCAAGAATTAATCGGTTGTCTTGCCATACGAAGAATTTCTTATAAATACTGCTGCAAGGATACATATACGTATATTTTATATGTATTGTACACGTGTGTGTGTGTGTGTGTACATTAGCTTTCATACAGAGGGCATAAAATATGCATAGCTTTCAAACAATCCATGTATATCCCTTAGAACCTTTGGGTTTTAGATGGACTGTTTGGATTAAAATGAGAATTGGCCTTGTTGAAACCGTGAAGCCTTTCAACAATGTGTGGGCTATGTTTTGTGGAGCCAACATTTTCTGAAGATTGGGCCCATACTTGGATTAGAAGAGGTCAGCCTTCTACTCTGCACACGTCCTGATTGTGCCCAGCTGGGTTCCTTTCCTCGGCTCCCGTCCTGCTGCCTCCAGTGGTCTCTCAGCCAGGCCTGTGACAGCTCCAGCTGACCCTTCCTCCCCTTGCCAGGTGAGGCTGTCTTCATCGCAAGGACTTTGAAATAAAAGATACTTGGGCACATTTCAAAATGATGAGATTACGAATGACTTCATTACAAATGCTGTTATGTCTGCCTCAAGTCTGACATCACTTGGTGAAGTTAATGACCTGTCTCAGATTACCAATCCAAGCGGCTTTCATCAGACAGGTGCCTCTGTGGAGGTTCGTGCAGTTTCCCTGCTTTCTCGGGGAGGGTAGCCTGACAAACTAAAGGGAATCTGGAAGGCGGAGCGTCAGATTATGTGTAGGTGACATACGTTTCATTATACCTAAAGCACTCACGGGAAGCTCCTTGAAGGAGGGTCAATGCTTCGATTCCTGGTCTGTGGAGGTGCCTCCTTTCTTGAGGATACCATGGTAAAGTAAAGAAAAAAAAATGCTGGCAAAGAAACCACTGTCCTTCACTTCAACTTTTCAGTTAGAAGAAGGGGTAATGTGTGCTGTCAGTGTGGAAGTATAGACAATATGTTTGTACCGCACACACTAGGAGAGTGAATAGGAACATCTGGTCATTGCCTCAGTGAAACTATATAGGCATCTGTTTACCTCTCGGCTCTGTGACACGGATGGTTCTGAGCTTAAAATACACAGAATGCTTTATCCGTGGCCTAATTTACATTGCAGGATACAACTACTTGAATCAGAAATCGCTGTCCTAAATCTGAGTATTTTTTGCCCTGTGATTAGTGGGAATGCTAATGTTGTTCCAAGACCATGATGCTTTTGCCCTTTAGGACTTGCCAAACACAGAGCTGCACTCTGTGAACCTTTTCAGTTGTGTTTCGTTAAGAACTGATCACCGCAATCAGAGAAATGTGATTAAATATGAAAGAACTCAGGGCAAAACTAAGGCACATGGGAAGTCAGTTCCATTAAGTGTATATACAGACATGGAGGTAGCAGTTAAAGACTTCGAGAGGTAGTCTTTCACCAAACGTTTGCATATTTAGTCTCTTCATCAAGTTGCTCATGTCTAAAATCATATGATATGTTTATCTTCAGGTTTCATTCTGTATCCTCTACTCTCTGCTCTGTCTTTAAAGTCTTTAATATTGGCACCATTCCCTCTCCCCTCTATAGAGCACGAAATTCATAAACCTTTTAGTATTACTGTTTTGCAGCACTTAAAATACCTGTGTCAATGTTCATGGTAGTGGAGGAAATGTTCTAATTAAATAATGGTGTTTTGAAGACAAATCTAGTCTGAGAGAAAGTATATAATACTCTCTTCATTTAAAAGTTGACTTGGGGGGATTTTGAGGGTAGCATAGTAAATATTTACTGGAAAAAACTGGCTTTGGGTGTTGAAAATTATTTCAGACCTTTTCTTTTCCTTGGATAGTTTAAGAACAACTTCAAGTTTGTCATGAGCTTGATCCTCAGTGAAGGAATTACTTTTAATCTGTGGATTGATAGGTGTAGTATTCAATGCATGCCCACAAAGTGGTAAGTACTGTCTAGAATGAAAAAACGTAGTCCCTAGGGAGTTGATGCTAGTTATATGATGCAGGCAACTGGTCCTTTTACTCTTTGACTTTCGTGTTGTATATGTGTGGACTGTGTGTATGTGTGTGCATGTGCATGCTCACACCCATATAAATACACACACACACACACAATAAATTTTTTGTTTATTTTGGTAAAAATCAGTGAAGGGATGTAGAGAATGTGTATATAGGCTGTGACTATCATTGCCTTTTGATTGTGGATGCCCCGTACCTCTCCTACTTGGCTAAGATGGGCTTGGAGGATGTTCGGAGACAGAATGGGGGGGGATCACGAAAGGCTCTTCAAAGGAGGTCATAAGACATTTAAATCATGATTCGTAATCTGTTCCAGGTAGAAATTGTAACACACACTGGACCCCACAGACGTCTGTGGATGGGTCCCCAGTTCCAGTTCAAAACCATCCATCCCTCAGGCCAAACCACAGTCATATCATCCAGTTCATCTGTGTTGCAGTCTCACGGTCCAAGTGATACTCCACAGCCCCTTTTGGATTTTGATACAGATGATCTTGATCTCAACAGTCTCAGGTAAGAAATAAGAACTAGGGAGTGATTTGACTAGATTAATATATGCATTTTTAATGACCATCTTAGCTAATATTGACATTTTCCCTTTTGGCACAGTTTTATGGTGCAAAATACATCCACTGTAGCTTGTGATTCATTATTACTGCTGGGGGTCTTATGTGGGATCTCCTTACATTCAATAAATATTTGTGTTTCAGATTGTATTTCCCCAAATCTAATATTCAGTGCATTTTTTAAAAAAAAATCTCATTTTATGCTGCTTTCCTCATATTTATAACTGCTTAAAGTCTGAGGGTGCCCTCCTTTCCTGATCTTACTGACACTTCATCTTTCAACTAACCTTCGTCTAGATCCTGCTTATTCCTTCTTTTAGGCTTTAAAAAGTTTTTGGATGAGAAAGAATTGATATAAATTCACTTACAGTTTATCATATATGTATAATCATCATATATATTCTCTGACCCTCACTTGTAAGAATCATAGTACAAGGTTTACAGAATATGCTTTTTATTATTAAAGATTTTTTTCTAATGCAGCTGAGAACTTTTTGACTTTTGTAGTCTCAGGTTTGCTTACCAGTTTAATTTGTTACATCCAGCCCTGACACATTCTGGTATAACAATGAAAGGCTCAGTCTAATGCAGTGTAATCTCCCCTTTTTTTTTTTTTTAAAGATTTTATTTATTTGACAGAGAGAGAGACAGTGAGAAAGGGAACACGAGCAGGGGCAGAGGCAGAGGGAGAAGCAGGCTTCCCGCTGAGCAGGGAGCCTGACGTGGGGCTCGATCCCAGGACCCTGGGACCATGACCTGAGCTGAAGGCAGACGCTTAACGACTGAGCCACCCAGGCGCCCCTGTAATCTCCCTTTCCTTGTCTTCTCTTATAAAAAATTCTGTAATGTATCTTACTTGAATCTAAAATAGACCTTTTTCTTACATCTCTTTAAAAATTATGGAAAAATGTGTCCCAATTATATATTGGAAATATATTTTTATATATCTTTTTGTCAGTATCTGTCTAACAATGCAAAAGCTGTTGCAGAGGTAGATTAGGCCTAGATGTTTCTTCCTTAAGAGTAATTCATGGGGTGCCTGGCTGGCTCAGTTGGTAGAGCATGGGACTCCTGATCTTGGGGTCGTGAGTTCAACTGCACAGTGGGTGTAGAGCTTGCTTTAAAAATAAAAGAGTAATTCATGTAATGGAAGATGTCTCCTATAATACCTTTTTCAGTGTCTTAATTTTTTGTTTGTTTGCTTTGTACTTTATTTCTTCCATACATTTTTGCTTTTTTTTTTTTTTTTAAACATAGCATGTCTTCCAGGTTTTCAGAAGTGGAACTTTCCCTCCAAGATGTCAGGCAGTAGTGACAATACTGAGTACTAGACCAGTTTTCACTGGTACCAACTGTAAAATGTAATCTGGTGTTGATAGTCCATTTTCAGGAAGTTGTCAGTCCTCAACTTAATGATTCAGCGTGTAGTCATTCATGTTTATAAGTCATTTGGGTACTCAGATGTTAATAATAAGGCATTTAAAATAGACAACCCATAAAACTATGTTTATTCTCTTGATTGAACTATTCACAAGATCCTTTTTTCTTTTTTTCCTCTGATGACTGTCACCTGGTACTATAATAAGCCCTTGTCCCTCTTCTTTGGAGGATAGCTCTAGTCTCCTATATATGCCGCTCTGTTCCTTTGCTTTGTGACCTCCAGCTTGCTTAATGACTCTTTACTTCAGACATAGCCCTTCATCGAAGAGCTCTCTAACTTGCTTCTTCAGACAGCTATTGTCCTAAATTCATTCTAGAATGTTCCTCAGGGGCTTTCCTTTTTCTTATGCTAAAGCATTCCCAGTATTTGTCATTTAAATGATTTTAAACTGTATATATTTGATTAGAATATTGTCCTTTTTTGTTTTTTATTTTTTAAATAGGCTCCACACCCAGCATGGGGCCTGAACTCACGACCCCAAGATCAAGACCTGGGCTGAGACCAAGAGTCAGATGCTTACTGAATGAGCCACCCAGGCGCCCCAAATATTGTCCTGTTTATTGGATACAGCTAAACTTTAGATACCTTTATTGGGGGTCACAGGCTTATACATTTGTTTTGATTATCTTGTAATTTATATTTAAAAATCTGAGCATATAGGCCCTTGGTTAAAACCTTAACTTCCATTAGAACACGGTTTTGATGGGAAATTCAGATTTGACTTACATCATTTGAATTATAGTGGCCTCTTTAGTACCATTTCCTGCCCAGCATCCAATTAGAAATCCAGCTATTTGTATTCTCTTCATTCCTGTTTTCCTATTGCTCTGAGTGCTTCACCTCTATTTCGTCTACATTTCTTTAGGCTTATGTACAATGGTACTATGGCTGTTAGCCTTACTTTCTCCTTCAAACTGTAAAAAAAACCCTTTATTTAGATGTTTTTGATTCAGCTGACCCTTTACACCTGGTACCCTGTCCTGTACTCCATAAGATATCACTAAGAATAATGTGGTGCTGTGATATTCTGCCTCCCTATATCCTAACCTAAGTGGGGAGCAGGCAGGTATAGAGTTGACTGTCATGTCCATAAGGGAATCAGGGATGGCCTAAACTCATGGCAGCTCCTTACTTGGAGCAGGGATTTAAACTGTAAAAAAGGTCAATGAAATATTTATTTTTAGATCTGAGAAAGAGATCATGTAAAAGAAGCTAAGATACAAAGTCTAGTTTTCTACTCAAGATTAGCTCCTTTTACTTTATTATTTTATTTTTTCATCTAGTTATTTAACACATCCATCAGCTCACATATTTAGTATATATGTGTTGTGATTATTTTAGTGAGGCTCTTTCATTGAATTTCAGTTATGTAATACAGTGTCATCAACCATAGTCATTGTGTTATTCATTTGATCCTCAGACCTTATTCATGTTATTTTTTTTTCAGTGATCCATAATTCACCTAACATAAAATTCACTGTATAATTCAGCAGTTTTTAGTATATTCACTATGTTGGGCAATATCCCCACTATCCAATTCCAGAACATTTCCATCACCTCTACCAGTTTGTTTTTATTTTTGTCATTTTTATTATGGAAAAATTTCAAACATATATAAACATATTTAAAGTTAAAGAAAATAATAGGATAAGCCCCTGTGTATCTGTTGCCAGCTTCAACACATCCATTCATGGCCAGCCTTGTTTCACCTCACCCACAACTCTGGATTATTCAGAAACCCTGATATAGATTGAATTAATAATAGGAAATTTATTAGTTCACTTAAGTTGTTTAGACCGGGAGGGGGCTTTACTTTGGATGAACTGACCATATCTAACTGTCTAGCTTCTTCTTTCTGTTAAGAACCAGAAAACATCTTCTCCAGACATTTCAAATAAACAGCTCCTCTTTTCTCACTGGCCCAAATTTGCTTAGGCCTACCCATCCTGGAGCTAATTAATCTCTGCCGTGAGCTGATGGGATTACCATGACTGGTGTAGCAAAATCAGCTGGGGTAGAACAAAGATTAGGTGGTATGTGATGTCTGTGATGTCCGCAATAGCAGCGACGAGAGTCTTTGTTCTCAGTACTTTAGGCTTCCAACGCTGGATCAAATGCATTGTCCTTCACCTGCCTCCTGGTTCTTTTTTTCACACAACAAATACACAAACATTTAAACCATGCTTTCAGGAACTACTCTTTTTCTGCAGTCGATTCTTGGCATTTCAGGCTTCTATAATCTGTCCCATGGCGTTCATCAACCTCTTCTCGCCCACCAGGATCCACTGGGAACTCTAAGCTTCAGCCAAATCATGCTCCTCAAGCTGCCCTGCATTTGTCAGGCTTAGTTACCAATCCAAGGGTCTGCTTGTTTCATTCTATGCTTAATAAACACTTCTTGCGGGCGCCTGGGTGGCTCAGTTGGTTAAGCGACTGCCTTCGGCTCAGGTCATGATCCTGGAGTCCCAGGATCGAGTCCCGCATCGGGCTCCCTGCTCGGCAGGGAGTCTGCTTCTCCCTCAGACCCTCCCCCCTCTCATGTGCTCTCTTTCTCATTCTCTCTCTCAAATAAATAAATAAAATCTTTAAAAAAATAAATAAATAAATAAATAAATAAACACTTCTTGCTCCTCTGCATATATACGTATCCTATTACTGCATACATATCCAATTCCTATTCCACCTCCATAAGATCTTCCCAGTCTGCTGTGGACCATGTATTCATTACCCCGTTTTCTCATTCTGAGCTTTAATTGCCTGTTTCACTCATTTTCACACTTTTCTTTTGCATCAGTCATGAATGTCCATGTGCTAGACCACATATCCACACATAGACCTTCTAGTTCATGTTTTGTTTCTGCCTGTCCCTAGAATAATACTGACACATGTTTAATATTCAGCAAATACTCATTGAATGAATGAATTACCAAAAATGCATGCTTATATTGCTATAACAGGTCTTTTTTTCCTCTAAGTTGTATGGGGGTCTCAGATTTTCTAGTCATACAGATTTTTTTATGTTAATAGTATTTATCTAATACAGCTGGAGAGAGACTGTTGGCACTTATAGATTTATCATTCCTAAGCAACTTGAAATTGTATGTAGTAAATTGCAGTTTTGCTGAGACTCTAATTGATTCTTACATGCTAATTGGTAATTTTATGGAGGTAACTCAGTTAGATAATAGTGATCCTAGCTAAACCTGTGGCCCCCACATTCCAGCACAGCTTTGTTTTCCTATGCTTCTTGTCATATATAAAGTAACTTTCATTCAGGATATAAGGGAGTTCCTCAAGATTTTGTATCTAGTATATGCTGCCTTTTATGGCAGGTTTTACTAGCTATGGTGCTATTCATCAATTTGAAGAGTGTCAAAACTCTTCAGATCTGTCCCTTGGAAATGTCAAAGGTTTTGGTATAAAGTATTTTGTTTCCTTTCCCGTTCTACTAAATTTACCCCTTTCAATTAATGTCAAATTTTCAACCCCTTACTTAAAATCTATTGAGTAATTTACAAAGAGGAGAAGTCTGGAGTGTAGCGAATGTTTGCAGTGCGTTAGCTTTGTGCAGGAATTAGGGACTGCAGTTCCCCTCTTTGTCTTGTTTTAGAATGAATGGTTCTTTAATGGATTGGCCTAATCCAGCATTCCTGATTTAAGGTCTGTTGTAGCACGCGACAGTTTTGATGCTGGTAACATATGTGAATTAAATTAAATTGCCTTGCAGGATCCAGCCGGTCCGCTCTGACCCAGTCAGCATGCCAGGGTCATCCCGTCCAGTTTCTGATCGAAGGGGAATTTCCACCGTGATTGATGCTGCCTCAGGTAGAAAACCACCTCCAAAATGTGTGCTGGATAGTTCTGTACATTTTCAGTTTCTTTTCCTGCGCAATGGAGAGAATGATATTTTTTGCCTTCCTCTTTTTGTTTGTTTGTTTGTTTGTTTTGGGATGTGCGTGCATGCTGTGCATGCATACGTGTATGTGTTTGTTAAAACAGTACCGTGCCTACATTTGTTGCTAAACAATGCCATGCATTTAAATATTGTTAAGGTTGTGAATGATGCGATGGGGTTGGCACTTGATTAAATGTAATGAACACAGTATTGAAGGCTACAGGGTTGATGACTGTTTTGCCTTTGATCTCTCAAATGTGGAGAAGCAACCTTGACAGAGAACGTAAATACAATATATGGATTCAATTTACTCAACCTGTTGAGTATCAAAATGCCTGATCTGTGGAAGTAGAGAGTCCAAATGCTGTAGCTTAAATGGTTTTATTATTGAAAGCATAAAGCTTAGAAATTCATTAACTTAACTTTAGTCTATCACAGTTATTAACCTCCTCTCCTTGGAACCAAGCCATGAATATGTATCATTAGTACCTGGGAGTAGATCTTTGCCTCTGTAGGTGATAGTTGCTACATTAGTATTGTCAAACTGTTTTCTGCCGCGTCTGCCAAATCATAGACCTGTTTATAGTAATACATTTTTCATCTCTACATGTATTGATAAAATAAGGACAGTGATGCTTTCTGTTATGGTGTAGCTGCAGAGCATCTGAAGAGAGCATACAGCAGGGTTTCATCAAGAAAAAGTCTCTTATGAGTAGAATTATTAAATACTTGGCATTAGTCAAACAGTTGAGTCAGAGAGGATTTTAATCTATAGCAATTTCAAAATCCCCAGAGACCGCTGATTTGATTGAGGCTTAAACTGTGAAAGAAAATGGAAACAAACACAAAACTGATTTGTGAAGGTCACTTTTAAAAGACCAAAGCTTCTGTTTCTGATTCTGTGTCTGGATGTGTTTTGAAGTTTGAAAGCTAAACGGTTTTGTACGTTTTCTTAGCTTTCTGATTTTTTTTGTCAGTGGACTGTACCTGGTGTCTGATTTACCTGTCCACATCGAGGGCTGTGCCTTCATTTTTAATGTAGACTCTTACTTTAGAAAGCTCATACTTGTCCCTCTGCTTTCTCTTGGCAACCATGGTTCGTCCCCTGGAAACAAGCACAGAAATGTGTGAAGTCTTTATCCTTGCTTCCCTGCATTGAAAGAAATATTGAGATGGGAGACTTAAACAATAAATCTTTTTGATAGTTTCAATCTGAGAATGCTAACAGATCCTGCTCATCTGGAATTACCATTTAACCATCGTGAATCCTGGAAGCGATGTATTGTAACCTAAAGTATTTGATTCAAGATTACAGTAGTAGCCTTTGTTGGGGTTTTTTTAACATTCTTAAACTGCCATATTATGAATGTTTTAGAGTCAAGTGACGCCCAGTCAAGTGAAACACATGTCCCTAAAGCAGTTATTGATGTTATTAGAAGTTGCCATATTCAGCACTCTGCTCTGAGGTAATACTCCATATTTATCATGTAGCACTATTTCAGTTTTAGCTCTTTGTAAAGTTACATCTCATGCCACAGAGAGGAGTTTCATTGAGCTATTGGCAACTGTCATTTGACTTAAATCTGCTGAGAGAAGAGTTTTTAAATTGATGCTTGAAAAAGGAACTAGATCTTTGCCCTTGATTTACTTACATTTGCATCAGAGACACATTGTAGGAGATCCTAGGATATTGTTCTACAACTGTGAGCCTCTGCCCGAAAGTACTAATCTTTTGAGTAGAGAAAGGACTTCTTGGTGACTAAGCTGTTGTTATTTTTCTAAGCCTATTTTCATTCCAGAAAGCCATAGTTCCTTTGAGACAGAACAATGAAATGTGTGTGCTGCTCTCTCTAACTTTGAGCTAAAGAAACCCTATAGATGAGGAATTGGACTGTTACGAATAATTCTCTACTTCTCCAATGGTTTGGATCCCTTTTGTTCAACGCATTTTTTTAAGTGAGTGAATAATGTTTTGTTGGGGAAACTTAATCTACTTTATCTATAGGACCACTGTTGTAACAGACTTTTCTATTGCTATTTAGGAAGATCAGAAACTAAATGGTTTGGGTTCCTTATAAAAAGAAGTTAATAATGGGAAAATTCTGCTTTAGATTCTTCAATTAAGAGGAGTCTAATAAATCTGTACAAGTGCTCGTGACCCAGGAAGTGCTTCTCTGATTATGACCCATGCATTGGAGTCAGCTGCATATGGCGAAGATGCTTTTCTGGCGTTTTGACTGCTTTCGCTTCGAGATACGACTACTATGGCCCCTCCTCTTATTGGGCTTCATTGCTTTGTCTTACCTTCATGCAATACAACTCATTGTATAGCCTTTTTAATTGTTCCTGTGGCACATTTTATAACCGTCCTTCTGTTCCAGTGACAGCTCTTGTCCTGTCTAAACTAGTGATGGTATAATTACTTTTCATGTGATTACTTTTCAGAGGCATAGAATTTAGAAATTTAATGTGATGTGAGTAAATTGTTTGACAGTTTAACAGTGTTCAAAATGAAAATATTTTATTTATACCTTGGGCCAGCCTGTTATATTTTAGATATCTATATATTTAGCTGGCAGTGTTATTCTATTGAAGCTAAAAGAGATCAGCAGAGCCTTGTACCACTTTTGCTAAGAAATTTTGTTATTATAATTTCTTGATCATCTAGTATATCTGTTCTTCACTCCTTCACATATAAGAACATTTACTTAAATATGTATGTTTTTACTTATTGACTTCAGTGATTTAGGCATGACATAAATCCTATGCCTTTAGATACCTATAAACCAACGTCTTACTGTCTCTTTATAAATATGTGTATTTAGACTGGCAGATCTGTAACTGCTTTCTAAGTGGATGTCATTCCCATAACATCTGACCTTTGGTGATTCAAAAGGGTACTATCCTACCTAAAATTCTGAGTTTAGATAATTATGAGATGTTCCCTTCTTGACTAAGAAGAAGACCATTCTGGAAAGATACTTTATAGGATTTTACCCTTATACACAGGCTACCCAGAACAAAGGAGATTTGAAGGAACCATTCCACTTTTCATTAACATCAGTGTCTCTGAATCATAGATAACATTTCTAGACAAAATACTTTTTTTCTCTGTACATTCCTTTTGGTTAGGTATCTAAGAATTTCTTCCCATTGTTTGTTCTTTAACATGTGTCCTTTTGATAAATGTGTAGGACCTCTGAAGAGAAAGTAGAAAGATAGCTGTCCATGCTCCATTCAAACTTTGTTTCCCACCTTGGTGACTGATCCTCTTGTTCCCAGACTTGTGAGCTGTACCTGTTGGGTAACTTAATAACAACTCTAAGGTCGCTTTTGAGTCATCCAGACAGAAAGCCTAGAAAGATCTAGTTCATCCTAAGTTTGTTTCTCCTGGTTTGTGGTTTTACTATGGAAATTGATGTTTACCAAGAAAGAACTCAAAGCAACTGAGATTGAAAGACAGACTTATGCCTGACTCATGCAGAGAGCAGACATCTTTGTCAAACTCTACTAAAACATTGTAACATTGAAAGCGTTATTGGAAGTGGTGGGGGCAGCATTTATGTACATTCCTATGGAAGATGATAGTAGGAGAAGGAAAATTGTGACAGTTATGTAAAATGAGTTCTTATCCTTTAGAGCAGGCTTTGATAGATCAGGAATTAGTGTTACAATAAACATTTCTATAAATAGGGACAGAATTCCAGACCTGGTATTTGTTGTTGTTCTTGACTCAAGATAAATATTATTTTAGTTGTACAGTTGAAGTAATCTAAATAATTTCTAAGAAACTCGTTAATCCAGGAGATATTTTTCAGCACCTAGTTTTTCCCATTATCAAAATCATTTGTTTACTGAAGAAAATGAGACACTTAAAAACCCAAACAGGTTTGATTTGATTCATTTTCTAATGATCATTTATGCCTGCTTTGACTGATTTTATAATGATCATTTATGCCTCCTTTATGTATTTGGCATTTGGTGCATCGGACATTTAAAAAAACAAAATAATACTTATTAAAGAAGTATGATTGGGTAGGGAACAAGGAGATTATTTAAGTCAAATCTCTGCTGGAGGGACGTTCATACAGAGGCATGCTTTTATTTTACAGAGATTTTTCTGAAGTGCTGGGGGAAGAATATCCCTAAGGATTATATTTCACTGTATCTACAGTTGTCATTCCAATCTGAGGCAGAAAGACTTAGTCACTGTCTTACATCCATCAGAGACACAAGAGATGCTGGTGGTAAGAAACAAAGAGATTTGTAAGAAACACCGTTTAGTCATCCAATGGTGAGGCTACTTAACGCCATGATTTTAAAAGCTAGAGTTGAACGAGAGAACCATGACCTTGTAATCATGGCCTTGAACATTTGGCTGAAACTTTCAACAAGCGATGTTTCCTACCCATCCGGTCTTCTCTGCATTTGTAAAAAGAATTTAGGGTTCCCTGTGCAAAAATTTGTTTCACTTTTTCGGGCAGGGATGTGTTCGTTATTCCTTAAAATAATTCTCAGATATAAAGGATATCAAGTTCTTTAGAAATTTTGAGTATTTCTTTGAATACATGATGTGGTTTTCATTTAGTAGACTTCCAGATATTCTTTGTGATTATAAGGTGACGAAAAGCCCAGGCATACTTGTACCTTGAGTATTCAAAGCCTGTGTGGGATCAGTAAGAGGATTATGGATGAGGGCGAAATTAAAAGAAGGCTTAGTCGTGACCTGTGAACAGTCCCTCAGAGGGGAAAAAGGAGGTCAGTAATTTTACTTTGACACTATTTCCACTTGAAACAGTAAATATTCAAACTCAGATGTTAATATTGGCTTTTTTTTATTAGAAGAGAGGACGTTTATGCATTATTTCAACTTTAATCTCATGAACACCTACTTGTCTGTAGAGTGTCAAAAATAAGTGTTAGAGATTAAGAGTATAGGGAAAAGACCTGATTTTGCCCATGAGGAAGGTGATCGGCCACATCCCTCTCCTTCTGGTTTAAATATTCCTCTCATTCTTCTAATATTTATAGGATGTTAGAGGATGAAATTCAAGTTAACAATGTGGAAAATTTTAGCTCAGCACAATTAAGAAAAAAAAAGATTGCCCCACTTGAAGATGAAGAAACTGTAAACAGAAGTAGAAGAAGCTGTTGGGAAAGCTATTTTCTGATGACACATTGCTTCTTTGAATAAATCTTTGTGTCAACTAAAACCTCGCCTTTGCTTTCCCTATTGCAAGCACCAAGTCCTTGACATGACTTTAAGTCTCTCCTAAGCATTTTGAGAAGGAATTGATGGAATTCTCCCCACTGTTGATATACTGGGGTACCACATATTTACAAGGGGCTTTTTGGCCAAAGGACCCAACTTCTCTTTTTTGTACCTTTATTACTATATCTTTAATACAAGGCTGACTGTTTATGTAGTCTGTTGCCTGAGACCGTGGTGGCAGAGGGACAATATTGGGGGCAGTATTAGAATTTGTTTAAGTCTGAACCGGGAATTCCATTAGTCTTAGTGACATTAGTGTCAAACTGTTAGTGCCTCACTATTTTAAATTGTGTCCAAGAGCCTGAGAGGCTTATGCTTATAGGTGCCATCTATAAACTTAGAAAGAAACGAAAGAGTCTCTCTCCATTGAATATGTAAGCCCAGTGAGCAATTAAAAAGCAGCCTGGGACCTCAGCCGGGCAACTAGTCGGAACCAGAGCTCATGATAGTCCCCTGGATATTGTTGAAAACTGTCAGAGAAAAGCTAAAGCAAATAATCGAAGGGAAAATAATTGTTCCCCGGAAAAGTCTTGTTTTGGAAAGTTGGTGTCCTGGAAAGAATAGAGACTAGTAACTTACGAATCTTTGGTTCTAGTCTCAACTCTGCCTATAATTACCTGTTTGGTAAATTGCTTCGAAACCCAAGGCTTTCTTCCCATAAGAAATGAAGGAATTGAAGTAGATTATTTTCAAAGCCCTTTACAGGTTGAAAAATCGATCAATGTGTACTTTGGATCACCTTTGAAGAATTTTTTTAAGTTAAGGAGGGTATAATTTACATATAGCAGAAATGTACATATCTTAATCATACAACTTGGTGTGTTTTTATACCTGTATATATCACTACTCAGAACAAATTAGAATATTTCCATCATCCCAGAAAGTTCCCTCATGCCCCTTCCAGTCAATATACTACCTTTGACCTAGAGATTATCACTATGACTTTTATCATCATGAATTAGTTTTGTCTATATTGAACTTCATGTAAATGAAATTATCCTATAGATACTCTTTTGTGTCTGGCTTCTTTAATTTAACTTAATGTTTTTGAGACTCATCCACGTGTTACATGTGACACTAGTTCATTTTTTTACATTGCGATGTAGAATAAATATAACACAGTTTATATATCCATTGTCCTATTGTGTTCAGCTTTTAGCTTTTTATGAGTAAAGCTGTTATAAGCTTTCCTGTACAAGTCTTTTTTTGACTATGCATTTTTTTTGCATGTGAATTCATATATTTTGAGCATATACCTAGGACTAGAATTGCTGGCTCACAAAGCAGGCATGTATTTAGCTTTATTAGGAACCTCCAAGAAAGTATCCCAAGATAACTATACCATTTTTCATTCTTAGCAATGTATGAGCCATTCTTGTAAATGTAAACTGTAGTTTTAATTTGCTTTTCTCTGATGAATACTGATATTGGGCATCTTGAATATACTTACTGGCCAGTTAGATATCTTCTTTTGTAATGTACTTCTGTACTTGTGAAGTCTTTCACCAACTTTTATTTGGCCTGTTGTCTTATTGAATTTAAAATATTTAAATATTTTGGATATAGTCTTTTGTCAGATATTTGACAAATATTTCCTTTCAGTTTATTGCCTTTTCACTTTCTTATTGGTATTTTTTGACAGGCAGAAGTCCAGTTTTATTGCTTTTCCTTTTATGTTTGGTGTTTTGCACAAAATTTTTTGCCATTTCACCCAGTCTTGAAGTGATGCTTTAGTCATTGTGTAGTTTTGGCCTTTGCATTTAGGTAAATGATCCTTTTCAAATTATTTTTTATTATGCTATGAGGCAAGGATCAAGATTCAGTTTCTTCCATGCAGTTTCTTCCAGCACTGTTTATCAAAAAGATACACTTTTCTTCCAAAGATTTCATTGATGCCTTTTTAAAAAACGTATTTTTCCTGGATTCTCTATTCTGTTCCATTGATATATATGGTGCGTGTATCTATCTTTACACCACTATCACACTGTCTTAATTACTGTAGCTTTTTAGTCACCAGCAGTCTAATGCCTTCACTTTTGTTTTTCATGTATATCTTGGCTATTCTAGGTTCTTTGCATTTCCAAACACATGTGTGTATGTATACGTACCAGTAATTCGTGGCTTGGTCCACTGACCTCTGGAAATCCCCAAGACACTTTGAAGGGGTCAGTGCATGAAAACTATTTTTATAGTAATGTGAAGTTATTATTTTCCTTTCTTTTTTAATACTGTGTTGATATTAAGTACAGATGGTGCAGAAGCAATGGTAGATAAAACTGATGGTGTCTTAGCATAGTAAGAGCAGTGGCACTGAACTGTGCTTCTAGCTAAGGGTATTCACTCACAGTTAAAAAGGAAAAAAACTACAGTTACTTACAATGTTGGGCACGCCTGGGTGGTACAGTCAGTTAAGCATCCAACTCTTGGTTTTGGCTCAGGTCATAATATTGGGGTTGTGAGATCAAGCGCCGTGTAGGGCTCTGCACTCAGCTCAGAGTCTACTTGAGATTCTTTCTCCCTCTCCCTCTGCCCCTCCCTCCTACACTCTCTCTCTTTCAAGTAAAGAATCTTTAAAAAAAAAAAAGAATGTCAATAATACGGGGCACCTGGCTGGCCCAGTCTGTAGAGCCTGCAACTCTTGATCTCAGGGTTGTGAGTTCAAGCCCCATGTTGGGCATGGAGCCTACTTAAAAAAAAAAAAAAAAAAAAAAGGAATGTCTATGATACAGTCAAAATCATTGACATATGACAATTTTATTAAATTTTGCTGCTTGTGTCCTTCTTTTTAGTATTCTGTATATCACAGTGGAATTAATGCATGATAGTTGTCTGGACAAAATGACCTTGTGTGATTATTGTGAACTGAGCTAGCATCTGTCATGGAATACCATTTTGCAGGAAAGAACAACTGACGAACTTTGTTTATTCAGACTTGAGTATTTGGCAGAAATTTTCTCAAAAATAAACCAAATAAGCCTGTCACGTCAAAGAAAACAACTGACAATATTTGTTACCAATGATAAAACTCATTTTCTTTTTTTAAAGATTTATTTATTTATTTATTTATTTGTCAGAGAGCAAGCACAAGCAGGGGGAGGGGCAGGCAGAGGGAGAAGCAGACTCCCCGCTGAGCCCAGAGCCCGATGCGGGACTTGATCCCAGGACTCTGGGATCGTGACCTAGTCAAACGCAGACGGGTAATTGACTGAGCCACCCAGGCGCCCCTGATAAAACTCATTTTCAGTTACAAATTGGAAATTTGGAAACCATGTATCCATATATCTACCACTGCTTAACAGGTTCCCAGTACTTAAAGACATTTCTGATGAGATAGGTGGTGTTAATAACTAGTGTCATACTTTCATATCATATAATAATATAAATCCACATTTGGAAGATCTGAAATATTTTCCGAAAGACCAATTTTATGATATTACAAAAGTATATATGAGTAATAGACTCATTCCAAGTGCAAGAAAGGACAAAGGATTTCCATGTAACAGAGAACAAAAGTTAATTGATATAGTTTCAGGTATAATTGCATCTAACTTGTTAAGTGTCATATCAAAGAAGAATATCCTCAGAATCTGAAAAGGCTCAGGATCTTCATATGCTCCATCCTTTTCCAATTATATTTTTGAATGAGGCCAACTTGTCCTCACATACTTAACCAAAAGAACATATCACAACAGATTGAATGTGTAAGTTGATATGAGAGTCGACCTGTTGTTTATTATAAAAGTTTCTGTCCAAAAAAGTTAAAAATGTCATTTTTCTCAATATTATTTTTTAGTTTGGAAATTTTTAATTAAAAAAGTCATTTATGTTAATACATAGTTTCTTGTCTTTTAATGAGTTAGTACATAAACATTTTCAATGTTGATAGATGTAAAACACATAAACCAAAGCTCTTTGGAGATCTCAATTTTTAAGAGCACAAAGGGGTCCTGACTGAAAAAATGTTTGAAAACCACTGAGATATAAATATATCCTCATACACGTACACATTAAGTAGATATTCATCCCTATAGAAATTTAGATGAGATTTGATTGAAATCTCATTGAATCTGTGGATCAAATTTGGGAGAATTGCCGTCTAAAAATATTGAATCTTCCAACACATGAACCTTTTATATCTATCCATTTAGTTAGCCCTTCTTTAATTTCTCTTAATATTTGTTACGTTTCAGTCTTAAACATATTTTGTAAAATTTATTTCAATTATTTGATGTTTTGATGCTAGTACAAGTAGCATATTGTGTTTCGTTTTTCAGACTTTTTTCATAGTATATAGAATACAATAATTTTATTTGTATGTTGATTTTGTATCCAGAAACCTTTCTCTTTTTTTCTTCCAAGTTTTTTTTTTTAATCTTCAAGTTTTTATTTAAATCCCAGTTAGTTAACATACAGAGTAATATTAGTTTCTGGTGTAGGATATAGCGATTCATTAGTTACATACCACACCCAGTGCTCATCACGACAAGTGCTCTCCTTTCTAAATTCATGTGTTCTAGTAGATCCCTTTGGATTTTCTACTATGCACTCATGTGATCTGCAAATAAAGATGGTTTTATTTCTTTCTAATCTTTATGCCTTTTATTTCTTTTTCTTCTTTATTGTACTTGCTTAGACATTCCAGTACAATGTTGAATAGAAGTGAAGATATTAAACATTCTTGTCTTTTTCTCAATCTTAGAAAGAAATGTTTAATATTTCTCTATTAAATTTAATGTTAGATGTAGTTTTTAAAATGAAAACTTACATTCTAATATTATATCATTCCTTTATTGGAATTAGGAAGAGATGGATAAAATCCATAAAAGAACAAAACACATTCTAAAACTGAAAAATACATCTTAAATGATTTGTTGAATGGGCTCAATAGCTGACTGGATGCAGAAGAAGAAAGGATCAGAGACTCAGAAAAAGAACTCAGTGTGAGAAGTGTGTGGGGTAGTATTAAATTGTTTAATGTATGTGTGATTATTACACCTGGATGACAAGGAGGGAAAGGGCAAAGAAATAAATGAAGGGCTGAAAATCTTCCAAAATTAGTTAAATACATCAACTCTCAAAGTTTCAAGAAGCTTGGTGTAGGGGCACCTGGGTGGCTCAGTCGGTTAAGCATCTGCTTTCGGCTCAGGTCATGATCCCAGGGTCCTGGGATTGAGCCCCGCGTCGGGCTCCCTGTGCGGCGGGAAGCCTGCTTCTCCCTCTCCCACTCCCCCTGCTTGTGTTTCCTCTCTCGCTGTGTCTCTCTCTGTCAAATAAATAAATAAAATCTTAAAAAAAAAAAAAGAAGCTGGGTGTACCCCATAGGATAAAAACAAAGAAAATCATACCTAGCTATATCAAACTGTTGATATCCTGAAATCATGAAGCAGTTTTAATAACCCTACTATATTTATTTCTTAGGTTTATATTTGGGTGAGGGTTTACAATTTTGACAGAATTAGGGTGATTCTTAAATTTCTTTGGCATTCTGAGATCCCCATCTCCCAGTGATCCAGGAGGAATCTTCAGGGTATTCACCATCAGATAGAAGTAAAAGATATGGAGAACCAATGTTTATTGATAAACAGCTTTGTGCCCAACACTGTGCCAGGTGTTTTTACATGGCTTATCTCATTTAATCATATTTAATTAGGATCACAGGTCCATTTCAGAAATATGCAAAATGCGGGACCTAAAGATACCTAGCTCCTGATACTTAGAATTACGTAAAGTGCATTAGGGTGACACCTCAAATAAGTCCAAACCTCTTTTTGCCCTGCCTGATCAAATATTCATTTCAAAACACTGTATGCTGGAATGAGCCACGTGGGAGTTGAAGAGAATCAACTATTCAGGTGGTGAAAATGTGTGACTGCCACTGGCAGATGAGGTTCCAGTATGATGAATTCCCAGCTTGTCCTTATTGCTTCAGGCAATAACTGACAGGCCTGACTGGTCATTGGCTTTCCAGCTCTGGCATTGATAGGACTGAAAATTCTTAGTGTCACAGATACTTAAAAGCTGCCCCTGTTAGCGTGGATACAGACAGTGCTAGAGGGTCCTGATTGCCTAGAGATGTAATCAATATGGTCTAGAGTTCTTGACCTGAACCTATAATTATCTGGATGTTATAAAGGTGGCTTGTTGTTACAGAAAATGCTTATATTCAGAACTTTGAGGCTAATTTGTGAATGGAGAGAAGAAAAATGGGAGCTTTGTCCCTTTTCCTATACTTCACAGTATTTAAGAGGCTATTAGAGTAATCACAGACCAGGGTATTCTTATAGGATTAGAACATTGTATCATCAGGATTTGGGGTGCTGAAGTTTAAATCTTACCTCTGATGTGTTCCTAATACCCTGCAAAAGTTGTGACTTTAATGTTTTGCAGCTTGTGACTGTGAGTTTTTGAATACCAAAAGAGAATTTTTTTTTTTCATTGGTCCAAGGACATGGATTTGAAGTGCAGCTTTAAATAATAACACATTTGAGTCTGATATTTTCCGGAAGCTAAGTGTATGGTGAAAAACAGAAGCCGAGTAAGCAGGTATTACAGCATCTGTGATCATCCCTGGGCAGGAGTGAGTCTGGATTGACACTGGTAGCAGTTCTTAAGTCACTGTCTGTACTGATGCTTTTAAGTATATCATGAACAAGATTAATTTGCCTGTGAAAACAGTGAAAAAGAGGCATGAAATGACTTAACAGGAGATGTGGATCCTGATTGCTCTGTCACTGCTTGGCTTAAGATAACTCTGGTTGGCATTATTATTGGATTACCCTATGGACAGGATACCTTGAAAAAGGGGGAGAAAGTAATGCCTTGTAATAGAGGGTTCTTTAAGAACAAGGGTTGTCTTTATAGTTCTCATGCCTGGTATCGGTGCTCGCCACAGAGCAGATAATCAATATTTGTTGCATTGTTGACAGAACGGATGAACAGAAAAGAGAGAGGCGGGGAAACAAATTATGAGAGACTCTTAACTATAGAGAACAAACAGGGTTGATGGAGGGCAGTGGGGTAGGGAATGTGGTAGATGGATGATGGGCATTAAGGAGGGCACTTGTGATGAGCACTGGGTGTCATATGTAAATGATGAACCACTGAACTCTGCTCTTGAAACCAATATTGAACTGTATGTCAACTAACTAGAATGAAAAAAAAAAAGCACAAGGCTTTAAATATACCATAAGCTGATTAAAATTTAATAATGCCACATCTTCATATCTCCATTACCTCGCTTAAACCTAGAAAATGTGATCTTGGCCTAGAGTCCTTTATTAGACTATGTTTATCGTCACTATTTCTTTGTTTGGGCCTTTGGTAAACTGTGTGTGATCAGATGGAATATTGGGCAGAGTATTTCAAATCATCTTTTATGTCGTTTTTAAAAGAAGCATTATGTTTAAGTAGTATGTTTCTCATCTTTGATAGCTTTTATATCACCAGCTAATAAAAATAAAGGAATTATGGCCCTCAAATCAGTTGTGTTTTGGTGTTATAGGCTGGCATGTGAATTTGTGTTTTAAGGTTATCTTTATAAAGCATTCACTGTAGCAGATTCCCACTTTCTGGAATCTGATGTCAAGCTTGGCAAACATCCACTGAAGAGAATGGACTTCCTTTTGTTTTCTGGTCATCCTAGGCTAACTTTTAGACATGTCATTGTGTGGCTATTTGGGGCTGTCTTTTAAGCTCACCCATTTTATACATGAACCCAGGATATTAGCATATAGGGATCTGACTTAAATTCCATTAAGCCAAAATATTTCGTTGAAGAATTGCCACCATTTTGGCAATGTCATTACAGTTCAGCGACTTGTACTTATGCTCCAGGCAGCCCTGCGAGACACGGTATCTTGAGTCTTAAACTGGTTTTACTTTGGTGTGCTAAGAATATTGGAAAGACCACAATTCTATAAATACTCCGTGTTGAGATCAGAGAGAATACCAAAGTTACACTTGAAACTTTAATTGAGTTCCCCAGTTAGTAATCCCTTTTTTAGATGAGTTATATACTTTTCAAATGAAGAATGTTTGCATGATTGGGAAGAGAAAAGACTTTCGTTTCACCCTTCTGTTTCTGTCTACCTAAAGAGGACACGTACAGCATCCATACTAGTCCCTTTAACATTCTGCTATTGGGCTGACTTTTCCTGTGTCAGAAATTTTTAGCCATGAGTGAATACCTTTAAATAGAGTTTTTATAGCCATGGTAGGATCCCAATTCCTGAAGCAGGGGGCCTAAGCTAGAGAGACCTTAGTAAAATTTTGGTATGGTGCCTGAAACTTTTCATTTGCCTTGAAACCTGTTCTTAATTTTACTCTTTATTCCAATTCACTCCATTGATTAAATTAATTACTTTCTCTGCTGTTCTTAAACTTTTACTGTTGTGTTTATCACCTCATATTAAAGTTAGTTGGGAACCATTTCCCATTCTAGACTGTGAGCTCATCTTTGTACTCCCCACAGCACCCTGAACGGCTCTGACACATAATAGGCACTCAATAAATGTTAATGAATTCAACATTTTAGCATGGAATATTGAAACCAAATTTTTGCATTTGACTAGACACAGTAGTTGCCTTCTAGGAGAGGAACTGAGTGGCTAGGGAACAGAAATGAGAAGGAGATTTTTTTTTTCCACTGTAGTCTTTTAGAACATGTGCATGCATTATCCACAAAACATAAATGAAACTCTTTTTTTTTTTTTTTAAAGATTTTATTTATTTATTTGACAGAGAGAGACAGCGAGAGCAGGAATACAAGCAGGGGGAGTGGGAGAGGGAGAAGCAGGCCTCCCGCTGAGCAGGGAGCCCGATGTGGGACTCGATCCCAGGACCCCGGGATCATGACCTGAGCCGAAGGCAGACGCTTAACGACTGAGCCACCCAGGCGCCCATAAATGAAACTCTTTAACACCAAACATATTTTTCAGCATTTGATCGTTTACCATTGCAGGTAAGGTTAAGGGATGTTAAATAACTTGTCTATTGTCATATGCTCATGCATTGGAGCAAGGATATAAATCTGTGAGACCTTCATTTTTCCAGAATATTAAACAGCATCTTGGCCACAGTAGCCTACCTTGATTTCATTCATATGATCAGCAAGTAGCAGCATTATATCTGACCTAGGAGCTGTCCTTATTTATTCTTTATATTATATACTGTGTACATCATAGAAGTCATCAAATACGGCGCCTCCACTCCTGAGTGGCATGTCTATTTTAAGGGGCCATTGGCCAGACCTCCTTGATAGGGTTTTGATGACTGAAGACTGTTTTACCCATGGCTCACCTAGGTATCCCTGCTGCTTGCAGAGAGACTCTTAGCCTTTAAGCAGTAGACATTTATTTTCAGCTAGGAAAGCCACTATCAATCAGGTAATGTTTTCTCAAGCTGAAAAAGGCTTTCACTAAAGAATAGTGATTGCCCAAGGTCACATTTCTTTTCCATCTACTTGTGGGCAAATGCAAACTAACAGAATATTAGTGTTTGAAATTCATAATTTATTCTATATTTGGGGCTAGGGGAGGGGGAGACAAAGTGATTATATTTCTCTTAGAAATATTTTTAATTGCTTTTTCAAAATATGAATAAAGCATAAAGAAGCCAAAAATGCCCTGATCCTAAATGGACCTGACACCTTGATCTTCTATCATGGCATAACATATGAGTGGGGATTCCCAAAGGACCTTTGTACACTACAATATTTATTACTATAAAGATCTAAGAGTTCTTAGCCACTTTGAAACTTATAAGAGTGTTCAGATCCCATCCACTGGACTTGTGTTTTCACATGTTTAAATTATTCTGGTTTGTATAGTTTATTCAGAAATAACTCCCACTTCAAATTCTGAAAAATAAGATTTGGTCTTCCAGGGCGCCTGGGTGGCTCAGTCGTTAAGCGTCTGCCTTCGGCTCAGGTCATGATCCCAGCGTCCTGGGATCGAGTCCCACATTGGGCTCCCTCCTCGAGGGGGAAGCCTGCTTCTCCCTCTCCCACTCCTGCTGCTTGTGTTCCTGCTCTCGCTATCTCTGTCTCTGTCAAATAAATAAATAAAATCTTAAAAAAAAAAATTTGGTCTTCCAGTAAATGTGGAAAGAAGAACTCAGCTCAAATGTGAAAGTATACTCGAGAGATAAATGTATTTGCTTGCTTTTCTTGTCCGTTAATGCTTGAGAACTATAGGGTCTTTAACCAGCCCATTTTGTACCTCCGTTTTTTCATCTTGAAAATGGTAACTAAATACTGCCTTCTTTTTGGTTGATATGAACAAAATACTAGTAAACTGAAAGGCTCTGGATTGGTACCCCCATCAGCTCCTGCTATTGATGGTGGAATTTTCATTGTAGTTTGTTCACTGTGGTTTCAAGAATAAACATTATGGGTTGTTTTTGGTTTATTATGGTTTATTTTTTTAATAATATTGTCTTAAGAATAAAAAAGTTACTAAGGAACTTCAGTGAATACAGAACAATTCACATTCACAAAACTAGATATAGGCAAATTAGTAGATGTCCTTGACCGAGACAACAATATTTTCAGGTTGTGATCTTGAAAATTATCATCATTTTGAATTACGTGCATCCTTACTTCCAAAGAAAATCTAACTGGACTGTGTATTTAGGGAAAGTTGTAACATTAAAAGACAATAAATAGGATATTTAACATCTTTATTTAAATCTCGAGTTACATGCAGCCCATACAGTTTCTGTGCTGCATATTAAATTTTATATATAATGAATAATACTGGTTTTTTATAATATTTGATTGCTCAGTATACTGTGCTAAGTACTTCACATACATTAGCTTCTTTATTCTTCACAAAATTCTCATGAGGTAAAGGTATTGTTATACAGTTGACCCTTGAACAACATGGGGGTTAGGGGTCTTGAGCCCGCCCTGTGCAGCTGAAAATCCACGTATAATTTTTGACTTTCCTAAAAGTTAATTACTAATAGCCTACTGTTGTCCAGAAGCCTTCCTGAGGACATAGTTGATTAACCCATATTTTGCATGTTTTATATATATATATATCTATATTATATACTATATTATATACTGTACTCCTACAATATAGTAAGCTAAAGAAAAGAAAATGTTATTAAGAAAATCATAAGGAAGAGAATATACATTTATAGGTCTATACTCTATTTATAAAAAGAAAAAAATCTACATTTAAGTGGACCCATGCAGTTCAAATCCATGTTGTTCAAGGGTCAACTATAATTCCTTTTTTTCAGAGTAAGGAGCTATGGCTCATAAAAATTACATACACTGTACTACCTTCCACTTTGGCAGTGTCATCTGAATTTCTTTGTCATGAACATGTTTTATACAGCTCTTTATTAAAAAACATATATATATGTATTTTGAAGATTTTATTTATTTGTCAGACAGAGAGAGAGAGCACAAGCAGGGGGAGCTGCAGGCAGAGGGAGAGGGAGAAGCAGGCTCCCCGCTGAGCAGGGAGCCCGATGCGGGGCTCGATCCCAGGACCCTGGGATCATGACCCGAGCCGAAGGCAGACGCTTAACGACTGAGCCACCTGGCGTCCCAAATATATTTTTGATAGATGCATTTTTAGAATAGGCAGGTGTGTAGTGGAAGCACATGAACTCTGTGGTCAAATGTAGGTTCTAACTTTATAGCCAACCGGGTATATGACCTTGAGTCTCTTTGTCCTCAGAAGGATATAAGAACACCTGTCTCCTATATTGTGAAAATTAATAGATGACATTTGTAAAGCTTCTGGCCATAGTTCAGGTATGTAACAAGGACTCATTAAATGTTCTCTCCTTGTTACTTTATTTCAGTAATAATAATAATGGCAATAACTCTTACTATATCCCAGAGTTTTTGTTTTGCTCTTTATATATGTTTATATACCTATGGGGACTGGTTATAGTACTGTCCTCATTTTATGATTGAGGACACAGACTTAGAGAAGTAGTAGAGCCCATGGTGGAGGCCAGGCAGTCTCATTCCAGAGCTTTGTATTCTGAACTAATATGTGATTTTCTTTGAGGATATGTTCCACTAACAATAGGTTAGATTCTGACATTTCAGGCAACAGTTTAAGGCTCAGAAATGATCATCCCACCTATCCCCCATCTAGTTCTTCCAGGTTTAGATTGTGACAATATGACAGTTTCTTTACTGATACTCACTTGATTGCTACAGGAAGTTTGTTAGATTAGATATTCAGAGACCCTTCTGATTCTAAAATCTGTGATCCTCTGTTGTTTGGTTATATTTGCAGTACTCTGAGGCAGCTCTGATAGTCCTTTAAGGGAAAGAGATTCATCACCCTGGCTTAAAAAGGAATACGTTGACTTCTCTACTGAACTGAAATTAGCCATTTCGTGGGGCTTTTGGTGGGGACTGCAGAATTAACTCCGTAAGCTTCTTCGCTCCTTAAAAAGAAGAACCTCACGGGTGCCTGGGTGGCTCAGTCAGTTAAGCACCCAGCTCTTGGTTTTGGCTCAGATCCTGATCTCATGGGTCCTGGGATCGTGCCCTGCGTCCAGCTCTGCACTCAGCAGGGAGTCGCTTGAGGATTCTCTCCTTCTGCCCCGCCCCTCACTGGTGCACTTGCTCTCTAAAATAAATAAATAAATCTTTGGGACGGGGCGGGGCGGCGGGGGAAGGAACCTCAAAACAGTTCTGCTCAAATGGATTTGACTTCAGTGATACTTGTTTTAGTGTGTAAATAGATTTTGCTCAGTCTTAAAAAATGGAGCTGTTTTGTTTGCCAGGGGAGCAGGTGACACTCCTGAGTGTGTTAGATTGGCTATTTACATTTGCTTTTGACTCTGTCTTGAACTGTCACTGCCTCTCCTTCACTCTTTTCCCCCTCTGTCTCTGTGTCAGTTTGTCTTCTGTTTCTGTTTCTCCCTTCTAGCTTCTCTCTTCCTATTTGGATAATTCTGCTTTATTTCTGTAAGTGAAAGACTCTCCCAGGATGCTGAATATGTCATTATTGTTATAGCGCTCCTTAAATGCACAGAAGATTTTAGCTTGGCTGTAAAGCTTGCTCTTGGCATAAATTTGGCAGAGAGTTTTTAGCCTGGGGGAGACTTTTTATTGGGATCATGAAAGTGTTGGGGCATCACTGCCCTCCACTTTTCCTGCTTGAAGTATGACATTAGTGGTTTTAGCTCTTGTTGACCCTTCTTTTTAAACCAAAGCTTTATAGCTTATTAGTGCACAGTGCGGAATTTTCTTATGATATGTTGGAGGGAAAGAAAAAAACTCCTCTAAGGTTACAAATGGTTTCACTTACCAAAATGATTATTTCTCTTGGAAAGTTTTGTCTTTTCTTTGAAATTTCCGGGAGTTGGGTGGGCTTGATGTCCTCTTTCCCACTCTTTCCCTACCCACACTCTCACGTTGGCAGAAATGCTGAGAGCTTTAAGCATAATTCCAGACTTCTGGGAGGCAAATCATTGACCAAGGAATAACGAAGACACACTTTTCTGCTGTTATTTTAAAGAAATGTTTTCAGTCGAAATGGAAGTAAGGACAGAATACTGCAGGCTGTTTTTGACTATTTGTTTCATTTATAGAATGTAGGACAAATGCTTTGGAACATCAGTAATTACTATTTCAAGCCACCTTTGGGAATTGAGATCTGTGCTTTTCAAATCTGTACCTAATCTCATACCTCATCATTTATTGGATCAAATACCAGCCTCATTTGCTCAGCATCCAGGTCAGCGCCTTGAGCTCCAAATCAGGCATGACATGTCACCTTATGAGAGTTTCTCTGCATTGCCCCTATCTGTTTCTGCTTCATGAAAGGACTTGATGTAAGCATCTTCATTTTTCCAAGGTATCTGAAGGCTTAACTGAAATGAAAATTCTTTGCCCTCTCCCTGAAAATAATACTTAAAATACTTTCATCTTTACATTTTGCTTATCAGAGTTACTTTGTCCAGTCTTGGAGCAGAGCATTCTGAATGTGAGCCCAATAGGTCTAAGCTTCTGATGGGTCCACAAGAAACTGCTGAAGAAATTTAAGGATTTCCTGGCCAAAGCAAGCAGTGTCCTTCAATAAGGTTTCAGATTATAACATAAACCTAGACATATCTGAGAAGAAGAAGAGTTGTGAATTTTTTTATCATCACAAACTGTATAATACATACTTCCAGTGACCTCCATGGGTTGCCTGTCTGCTGTTGGCTCAACTGGATTTTAATGGAGCCATTCTTGCACTTCCACTCTTTCATCCCTCCCTTTTTATGGGAATAAAAATTAAATTGGGTGCTATTTAAATATTCTCAACTTAACGGTTTATTGGAAACCACTCTGCCGCAGGGCATAGCACTTTGAAAAACTGCCTTGCACCAGACCAGTTTTCCAGCCAGCTGGTTTACCCCCAAACCTGGAGTTCACTTTACTCAGACTTTTAATTTCTTTAAACCAAATGATCACAGAAAAACTTAGGAGAACCCAGTTTCATTTGTGAGGTTTTTCAATAAAAGTGAAGTGGAGTGTGGCTAGAAAACCAGACCGGTGAAAAGCCATGACTCTGCTGACACTAGAGGAAAAGCGACAGAATTCTGACACTACGTGCTTCCAGTGTTAAGGAGAAAAGAAAACGAGGAAGGTGGAAGAGCTTTAGGGCTGGTCCACTTTGGGAAAGCAAGGGAGCAAAGAAAGTGTGGTTCAGTTCTTTTGTCCCTTATAGGTGCTTTATTTAAAAAGTTTCTCCTGGGGAGCCTGGGTGGCTCAGATGGTTAAGCATCTGCCTTCACTCAGGTCATGATCCCAGGGTCCTGGGATTGAGCCCTGCGTCAGGCTCCCTGCTCAGCGGGGAGTCTCCTTCTCCCTCTGCCCACCCCCCGCCTTGTGCTCACTCTCTTTCTCTCTCACATGGATTAAAAAAACCTTTAAAAAAAAGTTTTTCCTACTTTTATGTATATGTTCTTTCTAGAAAATTTGGAAAGTACAGAAAATTATAAAGAATAAAATTTAAAAACTCAGGTGTAATTATTCTTAACACTTTGGCATATAAATTCTTAGTTCCTTTTTTATTTAAAAGGTTTTAAAAATTGGCAATATATTAAACAGTATTTTGTAACTTGCCTCATTTATTATCAGATTTCCTTCAAGTAATTAAATATTTCTCAAAACATAGATAATTTAATAGTTATATTCTTTGAATCACTTGTCTAGCCTTCTATCATTAAACTTCTTGGTTTCTGATTTCTTTACCATATTAATTAAGAATAAATAAAATTCTTACATATAAATCTTTGGCTTATATGTTTCCAAGCATTTAAAGAAGAATTAATATCAGTCCTTCTCAAATGCTTCCAAAAATAGAAGAGGAAGGAACACTTCCAAACTCATTTTACAAGGTCAGCAAAACCAGATAAGGACACTATGAGAAAGGAAAATTACAGGCCATTATACCTGATGAACATAGATACAGAAATCCTTAATAAGCTATTAGCAAACCAAATTCAACAATACACTAAAAGGATCATATACCATGGTCAAGTGGGATTTATTCCAGGGATGCTTGGATGGTTTAACATTCACAAATCAATCAGTGTGGTACAGCACATTAACAAAATAAAGGATAAAAATCATATCATCTAAGTAGATTCAGAAGAAGCACTTGACAAAATTCACCTTCCATTTTTTTTTTAAAGATTTTATTTATTTATTTGACAGAGAAAGAGAGAGACAGCAAGAGAAGGAACACAAGCAGGGGGGAGTGGGAGAGGGAGAAGCAGGCTTCCTGCTGAGCAGGGAGCCTGATGCGGGGCTTGATCCCAGGACCCTGGGATCATGACCTGAGCTGAAGGCAGATGCTTAGTGACTGAGCCACCCAGGTGCCCCTCACGTTCCATTTTTGATAAAAACTCTCAACAAAGTGCGTATGGAGGAAGTGTACCTCAACATAATAAAGGCCATATGTGACGAACCCCCAGCTATAACCCATTATACCCAATGGTGAAAAGCTGAAAGATTTTCCTCCAAGATCGGGAACAACACAAGGATGCCCACCCTCTCCACTTTGATTCAACATAGTATGGAAGACTTAGCCAAAGCAATTAGGCAAGAAAAAGAAATAAAAGGTATCCAAATTGGAAAGGAAGAAGTAAAACTGTCATAATTTGCATATGACAGATATTATATGTAGAAACCCTAAAGACTCCACCAAAATGCTGTTAGAACTAATAAATGAATTCAGTAAATTTTGCAGTATACAAAATCAGTATATAAGAATCAGTTGTGTTTCTATACACTAATAACAAACTAACAGAAAGAGAAATAAAACAATCTCATTTACAGTTGCTTCAGAAAGAATGAAATACCTAGGAATGAATTTAACTAGCAAGGTAAAAGACTTGTAAACAAAAGCTATAGGACATTGATGAAAAAAATTAAAGACACAAATAAATGGAATGATAGTACATGCTCATGGATTGGAAGATTTAATATTGTTAAAATGTTCATACTACCCAAACAATCTACAGATTCAATACAATACCTATCAAAATTCCAATGGTATTTTTCACAGAAATAGAACAAGCAATATTAAAATTTGTATGGAACCACAAAAGACCCTGAGTATCCAAAGCAAACTTGAGAAAGAAGAACAAGGTTGGAGGCATCATGTTTCCTGATTTCAAACTATATTACAAAACTATAGTAATCAAAACAATATAGTATTGCCATTAAAATAGACACATAGATAAGTAGAACAGAATGGAGAGCCCAGAAATAAACCTACAGATATGTGATCAATTAATTAATGACAAAGGAGCCAAGAATATACAATGGGGAAAGGATAGTCTCTTTAATAAATGGTGTTGGGGAAACTGGACCAGTATCTTTCAACTGAAAATGGATTAAAGACTTGAATATAAAATCGTTTAAAACCATAAAACTTCCAGGAGAAAACATAGGCAGTAAACTCCTTGACATTGGTCATGGTGATAATATTTTGGATTTGACACCAAAGCAAAGGCAATGAAAGCAAAAATAAACAATTGGGACTACACCAAACTAGAAAGCTTCTGTACAGCAGAAGAGACCATCAACAGAATGAAAAATTAACCTATGGAATCAGATAAAATATTTGCAAATCATGTATCTGATAAGGGGTTAATATCCAAAATATATATAAAGAATATAAAGAATTCATACAACTCCATAGGAAAAAAATTCAATTAAAAAATGGACAGAGGATCTGACTAGTCATTTTTCCACAGAAGACATACAAATGGCCAACAAGTACATGAAAAGGTGCTCAGCATCACTAATCAGTGGGGAAATGCAAATCAAAGCCACAATGAGAGAGCCCCTCACACCTATCAGAATGGCTGTTGTCAAAAAGATAAGAAATAACAAGTGTTGGCAAGGATATGGATAAAAGGGAACACTGGTTCACCATAAATTAGAATTTGGACAGTAAATTGGTGAAGCCACTGTGAAAAACAGTATGGAGGTTCCTCAAAAAATTAGAAATAGAAATACTGTATGATTCAGCAGTTTTTATTTGAAGGAAACAAAAACACTAATCAAAAAGATATCTGCATCCCTGTATTTGTTACAGTGTTATTTACAATAGCTAAGACATGCAAACAACCTAAGTATCCATCGATAGATGAATGGATAAAGAAAGTGTAGTATATATACAATGGAATATTTTTCAGCCATAAAAAAGAAGGAAATCCTGCCACTGTGGCAACATGGATAGAATTTGAGGGCATTATTCTAAATGAAGTAAGTCAGATGGAGAAAGGCAAATACTGTATGATCTTACTTATATGTGGAATCTAAACAAAACAAACTAATCTCAAAGATAGAACAGATGGGTGGTGGCCAGAGGTGGTTGCTTCAACTCTTAAATATAATTGAGAAAACTCAAGAGGAGAAGGAAAGCCAATTATATTTACTCGTATTTTTATTTACTATGTTCTTTATTCCCTCAAATGTTACAAAATTACTTCTTATATTGTTTTCTTTTCATGGGGAGAACTTCCTTTAGCCATTCTTTTAGAGTAAGTCTTCTGGAAACTAGTTCTTTTCATTTTTGTTCATCTGAGAATGTCTTAATTTTCCCTTCATTCCTAAAAGATATTTTCTCCAGGTACAGGATTCAGGGTTGATGATTCTTTTCTTTAAATGCATGAAAAAGTGCTCAACATCACTCAGCATCAGGGAAATACAAATCAAAACCTCAGTGAGATACCACCTCACACCAGTCAGAATGGCTACAATTAAGTCAGGAAATGACCGATGTTGGTGAGGCTGCGGAGAAAGGGGAACCCTCCTACACTGTTGGTGGGAATGCAAACTGGTGCAGCCACTCTGGAAAACAGTATGGAGGTTCCTCAAAAAGTTGAAAATAGAGCTACTGTACGACCCAGCAATTGCACTACTGGGTATTTATCCCAAAGATACAAATGTAGTGATCCGAAGGGGTACGTGCACCCCAATGTTTATAGCAGCAATGTCCACAATAGCCAAACTGTGGAAAGAGCCAAGATGTCCATCAACAGATGAATGGATAAAGAAGATGTGGTATATATATACAATGGAATATTATGCAGCCATCAAAAAACCCGAAATCTTGCCATTTGCAACGACATGGATGGAACTAGAGGGTATTATGCTAAGCGAAATAAGTCAATCAGTGAAAGACATGTATCATATGATCTCAGTGATATGAGGAATTCTTAATCTCAGGAAACAAACTGAGGGTTGCTGGAGTGGTGGGGGGTGGGAGGGATGGGGTGGCTGGGTGATAGACATTGGGGAGGTATTGTGCTATGGTGAGCGCTGTGAATTGTGTAAGACTGATGAATCACAGACCTGTACCTCTGAAACAAATAATACATTATATGTTTAAAAACAAAAAAAAGAAGAAGAAGAAGATAGTAGGAAGGGAAAAATGAAGGGGGGAGATTTGGAGTGGGAGACGAACCATGAGAGACTATGGACTCTGAGAAAAAAACTGAGGGTTCTAGAGGGGAGGGAGATAGGGGGATGGGTTAGCCTCGTGATGGTTATTAAAGAGGGCACGTATTGAATGGAGCACTGGGTGTTATATGCAAACAATGAATCATGGAACACTACATCAAAAACTAATGATGTAATGTATGGTGATTAACATGATAAAATAAAATTTAAAAAAATGCTCAAAATAATATCGTGTCACTTTTTTCTAGCCTCCATGCTTTTTTCTGATGAGGAATCTGTTGTCATTTGAAGTGTTTTCCCTCCAGGTGAAGGGTAACTTTTCTCTGGGTGCCTTCAAGAGTTTTTCTTTGTCTTTAGTTTTTAGAAGTAATTACAATGTGTTTTTCTGTAGGTGTATTTGGGAGTGTCCTGTCCAGGGTTCACTCCTTCTTTAACATGTAGATTTATGTCTCTTGCAAAATTTGTGTAGTATTCATTCATAATTTTTTCAAATACCTTTTTAGCCCCACCCCATCTCCTCTCCTTCCAAGCCCATTATGACCCAAAGGTTAGACCTTTTTTTTTTTAAGTAATCCCACTGATCCCTAAGATTCTATTAATTTTTCAGTCTATTTTCTCTATATTGTTCAAATGGGTAATTTTTATTGTTCTTCACAGCTTATTGATTCTTTCTACTGTTTCTCCATTCTGCTATTGAACCTATCCACTGAACTTTAATTTTTTTTTTTTTTAAAGATTTTATTTATTTATTTGACAGAGAGAGACACAGCGGGAGAGGGAACACAGGCAGGGGGAGTGGGAGAGGGAGAAGCAGGCTTCCCGAGGAGCAGGGAGCCCGATGCGGGGCTCGATCCCAGGACCCTGGGATCATGACCTGAGCCGAAGGCAGACGCTTAACGACTGAGCCACCCAGGCGCCCCATGAACTTTAATTTCACTTATTGTGTTCTTAAGTTCTAAAATTTCCATTTGATTTTTCTTTACATCTTCTACATCTTTGCTAAGAATTTTATTTACCTTGCTGAGGCTTTCTATTTTTTCCTTTTTCTTTGAAACATGTTTATCATGGCATTTAAAGAACCTTTGTCAGCTAATTTTAACATCTTTGTCATCTCAGCGTTGGCATCTATTCATTGTCTTTTTCTCATTCAGTTTGAGATCTTCCTGGTTCTTGGTATGTTGAGTGATTTTCAGTTGAAATTCCCCAAGATTTGGATCATATTTAGACCTTTTGTTTTAACTGGCTCTCTCAGACATCACTCTGGCAGGGAGAGGTACAGGTCCTGCTTGGCCAGCATTGCCAGCCAAGGTCAGGATACTATGGGCAGAGATGGGAGTTCCAGTTTCCCTTCGGGTCTCCACTGACAATGCTTGTGGGGTGGCCTCATTACTGCTGGCTGATGACATAAATCCTGACTTCCTCCTAGGCCTCCTCTGACAGCACCCAAGTGAGGAGGAACAGGGGTGCTCTTTACTGCCAGATGAGGCTGGAAGTCCAAACTCCCTGTTTGTTCAGCTCTGACACTCCGTGTGTGTTAGGTGGTGGTACTTATTTACAGCTGTCAGGAATTAAAGTCCTCACTCCTACTTAGCTTGCTCTGAAACCATCCCAATGGAGGTGTTGGGCATCTTGTTATAGCCTCACGAGGGTTAATGTCTAGGTTCCCCACTTGGCCTTTGCTGGCATGGGCAGTGGTAGAGCCAGTTTTTTTCCTGTGGTGTTTGCTAGTGTAATGCATTATTTTCTGAAAGTTTCCATCCTGTGAGGCTGCCCCTTGCATATTCCTTTGGCTAGAGAGATCTGGTTTTGGTTCAGACATTTTTTTTTTTAAGATTTTATTTATTCATGAGAGAGAGAGAGCACACAAGCAGGGGGAGAGGCAGAGGCAGAGGGAGAGGGAGAAGCAGACTCCCTGCTGAGCAGGGAGCCCGACGTGGGCCACGATCCCAGGACCTGGAGATCATGACCTCAGCCGAAGGCAGATGCTTAACCATCTGAGCCAACCGGGTGTCCCGGTTCAGACTTTTTTTGTCCATATCCATTGGCATTTTCAGGTTTCTGGCTTCTGCAGCTCCAAGGCTGGGATATTTGAGGCACAAAGAAAACCCAAGGACTTCATGTTCCTTGTATCATTACTTGTGTCCTGAAGAGCCTAGCTTGACTACCTTCTTTTCTCCACCTTTCAAAATCATCTGATGTTTGTTTTATATGTAATATCCAGAATTTTTGTTTCTCCCTAGCAGGAGAAATGTGCATCTACTGTCTTCTCTTAAGTAGAATCAGCTTTTACAATTTACTCAAATCTTGCAGCAAAAATACACTGTATATGTCAGTCTGTATGTATATGAAACAGATCATATATCTTATAAGTGAAACTTTTGTCCCTGATTTGGTCAGTATCGGGAATCAACAGATTTTATTTCTAAAGAGCCATACAGTAAATATTTTAGACGTTGAAGGCCATACTATAATGGTAGGTTACATTTGAATTTTTCATTTCTTCCTTGATTCCTTCTAGTTTACCAGTATTTAAGAGCATCATGTTCAGTATTACACAAGCTAAAAACCAAGCTAGAAGTTTCATCTACGATAAAATAAGCTGAAGTTTGCCGACACTGTTTCTCTTTTTGAAATATGTTGCAAAAAACTGGGAAAGAAAAACATTGAAACCATGAGGGCCATAGAATGTGCCTTATATTAGTATGAGATTGGGTTTGTATATGGAATCTTGAGACTTGCTAAGTCTGGGTGAAGCTTTGCTTTCTTTCCATTTCTTTTATCTGGCTTTGTTCTTTTACAAATAGAGTTTGTAGACCAATCTCTTCTCTGCTAGACACCTTACTAGTAAACCTGCAGAGATCTCAAACTCCGGCTTCCTTGGAAATGAGATGGTATTCTTTCATATGGTAGGTGATTTGAGTTACTGCCCCTGTTTCATTCCTTTGTGTTCTGAATATCTTGCAACTGCAATGTCATTACTCAGGGACATAGTACACCTTATAAAATGAAGAACCTATCCCAATGTGTTTTTCTGTAGGTGTATTTGGGAGTGTCCTGTCCAGGGTTCACTCCTTCTTTAACATGTAGATTTATGTCTCTTGCAAAATTTGTGTAGTATTCATTCATAATTTTTTCAAATACCTTTTTAGCCCCACCCCATCTCCTCTCCTTCCAAGCCCATTGTGACCCAAAGGTTAGACCTTTTTTTTTTAAGTAATCCCACTGATCCCTAAGATTCTATTAATTTTTCAGTCTATTTTCTCTATATTGTTCAAATGGGTAATTTTTATTGTTCTTCACAGCTTATTGATTCTTTCTACTGTTTCTCCAAAGATCAGAGTATTTTCTTTCCTCAGGTCATTGTGTAGATTCTATCACAAACTGCTAGAATCTGTTGCAAACTAGTACTAAATCCAAGGATTCCAGTGAGCTCTAGAAATGTTCAATAACATTTCCCAAAGTAGGAGCTAACTTCTTAGAATTCTGGTGCTACTATTTGAAATATATATTATTTGCTTGTTTTCTAACCTGGTTTTATTTTTTCTTACTCCATATTAACATTGAAAAAAGATGCATTATGGTTTTTAGATTACCTTCCAGAAAGTTGACAGTTCTTATGTTTGTCAATTACTTTAATATTCTATGTATTTTTAAATGGTTGCTTGGTTGGGAGTCTCTAGACACAACACTTCACACTAAGTAAGGCTGACAGTTAAGTGATGTGGAGGCCATTATCTAACCTTTGTGCTTGCAGGCTGGGGCCTCTTGCCTTTTCCTATTTCATAACAAGTAACATTAGCATTCAGGAACTTTTTAACACCTATTGAGGGCAGGATTTTTATAACCCCCTATAAGGGAGGATTTTAAAAATGAATGACTAAAACCTAACAAACATAGCATACAAAAAAAGAGAACTAGGCATCAGTCTTATGTTGGAATCTCGAGTCATAAATCTCAAATAAAATACCAACAAACCAAATTGAACATTACAACAAGAGAATCGCTTACCATGACCAGATATGATTTATCCCATGTTAGAAAAATCTATTGTTATAATATTAATTGGTCCAGTAAGAAAACATGATAATCTCACTAGATGTAGAAAAGGTGTTTCATAAAATTCAGGGTTTGTTCATGAGATTTATTCTGCGATAACTAGGAATAGAAAGATAAATCTTTTAAACAATAAAGAGTAGCTATCTTAAACCAACTACCAGCATCGTTTTTTTTTTTTTTTTTTTAAAGATTTTATTTATTTATTTGAGAGAGAGAGAATGAGAGAGAACACATGAGAGGGAGGAGGGTCAGAGGGAGAAGCAGACTCCCTGCCGAGCAGGGAGCCCGATGTGGGACTCGATCCCGGGACTCCAGGATCATGACCTGAGCCGAAGGCAGTCGCTTAACCAACTGAGCCACCCAGGCGCCCTACCAGCATCGTTTTTAATGTGGAATATTATTGGCATTTCTTCTAAAATCGGGAATAAGGCAATCATGCCATGCCCATTATTATACAGTTACTCTGAAAATTCCAGATAGTGCAGTAATATTAAACCATAAAGAAGATATAATTACAAAGTCATGATTTATAGACAATATAACTTTTGATCTGAAAAATTCAAGAGCATCAACTTTTAAAGAACTGATTATATTGACCAGATACTTGATTAATATGCAAAACATCCATATGATTTCTATGAACCAATAAAAAACTAATTAAATGAGCTAATTCTTTAAAAAATTTCTCTCATGATAGTACCAGAAAACATAAGATATTTGGGAAAACCTTAAGTAGAAATATGGAAAGTCTACAATAAGGAAAACTGTAATTTTTCAGAGAAATATAGATTATTTACATACATTAACAATATGTCATGTTTCTGAATAAGGAAACTATTGTAAAAATGGTAAAAATGGCAGGTATTCCAAAATTAATTCAGAACTTTAATGCAGTCTCAGTCAGAATACCAATGGATTTTATTTGTGCCTCAAAATTATTTGTTAGTGTATTTGAAAGTATAAACAGGCAAGAATTGCTGAGATAATTTTTCAGGTTGGCACTGAGTAGGTACTTTACTACACAACATTTTATTATGAAAGATTTCTAACCTACAGAAAAAATTTAATACAACAAATATGTAATCATTCTCATTAAGCAGTTGCCAACATTTTATAATAACTCTCTAGCCATAATAAAGTTTAAATAAAAATGAATGAACTGTGAGGTCTGTCTTAAGGATGATCTCAGCTACAGAGCCATTTCTTTCATTTAAAGCATTAACTCCTCAAAAGAATTATCTGTCCTTGCTATTATCAGTTTCTGTGTGCCTGTGTCTTCTCTTTAACTCCTTATTATAAAAAATTTCAAATATATACAACATAAAAAGAGTAGCATAACAAATCCCTGACCATCAGGTAGCTTCAACTCTTGGCCAAACTAGTCTTACCCCACAACCCCCACAGATTATTTTGAAGCAAATTTCAGACATCATATTATTTCCTTTATACATATTTCAGTACATATCTCCACAATATAAGGAGTCCTTTTTTAAAGCATAGTATTATCAGGCCTGCAAAATTAATAATAATTCTTTAAGATCAAATTTCCAACCCATGTCAAATTCCATGTAAAATGATTATCGCATTTTTAAAAATCACGTTCCAAGTAAGACCTATTTACATTGCAATTGGTTGATATATCTCATAAGATTCTCTTCATATATAGGTTTCTCTTCCATTTCCTTTTGTCACCTCATATTTTTTGAAGAAATAGGACCATTTATCCTACAGTGTTTCCTTTCCTACAGACAGAGTTTTGCTAATTTCATCCCCGTGGTGTTCTTTGGTTTCTGAAATTTCCTGTAAATTGTTAATTACATCTAGAAGATTGGTTAGATTGGATTTTACTTTTTGGCAAAAAAATACTTATTTTTTATGAATTTATGTCATGGGCACCTAAAAAGGATACATTCTCTGTCTTCTGGACATAAAGTTACATTTATGTTATTTAGATTTACCTCCTTAATTGTGTATCTCCTGATGCCATATGTATATAGTATTAAGTTTACACATACACAAACACACAGACACATCTCTCGTATTATGAACTTAGAAAAGTGAATTACAGTCTCATGCTACTAATTTTCTCTTTATTTCTCCTTACATTCTGTAGCTTTTCTATACAATGTTAATGTTATGTGATACGTAGATATGCATAACTGTTAGGGATTCATTATAGAATAAATATAATATATGTAGGTATCCTTTTTAACATTTCTAAGTGTCCTTTTTTTTTCTTGTGTAGTGCTTTTGTTTAATTAAGATTGTGAGCACTGCTTTTCATTTTGTCATTGTGAACATAGAAGGATACCAAACTGTGTAAAGTGTTATGCTAAAAAAAAAAACCCAGTATGTTTATAGACACTGTTATACATATAGATACAGGTATTTGAGAAACTAGAAGGAAACAGACCAAAATGTAAATAGTTTTTAACCTCTAAAAACTGTGATGGGATTATAGGTAATTTAAATTTTCTTCTTTAAAGTCTTCCCAAAGTTTTTTACAGTGAGCTTGTGTTACTTTTGTGAGGCTCAAAAACCTATTATTTTTACAGAAGAAAATTGTAGAGAAAGTACACAAAGTAGTTTGGTTTCCTTAATGTTTTCAGCATATTTTCTTGCCACAGCCTAAATAATGAGCTAGGGACAGTGTTGCACATCGGCCCCCCGCCCCTCATTTGAATCACAACTAGCATTGTACACACGACTCTTCCAGTGATAGGTTTGAAATGGGGAAATGGGATTGCTAGAAATTGTTACATGAGTGAGGAAAATTTACCAAAGTCTTTGATATGATCTGAGGTCTGGGAGTAGAACATGGGAGGCCTCCTGAAAATCTGTCCAACATTCACTCAGGCTCTTCTTGGTTCGGAGCCAAATCACAAACCCTTCGGTTGAATTTTTCTGTCCAGACACTGGCTTAAATGAAGGTATACTTAAGTTGGAAATACCATTTCAGCTTTTGGCTGGAGTAGCTGTTGTCTTTAGATGTGGAGCCGTGAGGGAGTTCTCTGAGTACATGCATTTTCACACATCTGCTAATGCAAAAGCCCCAGTGTGAGCATTAGTACTCAGGAATGTGATGTGGATTTGAGATGATCTCCCCAGGATTTTGGCAGGTCAGGACAAACATTATCTTGCTCCCATATGTTTTTGTAGGATCTTGAAAGGGAAATCATATACATTTCCTTAGACTGACATGCTGAATTTTCCCACATACACCAAAAAACCCTCTCAGCAAAAATAAAGTCAGCAATATGTATATATGACATTCATATCTTTAGCATCTGTTGTCAATACAACAATATAACCTGATGGCTATTGGGAGTCACATACAGTCTGCATATACTTTGATTTATGTTTCACTGTCTTATCTCAGAAAACCTGGCCCACAGATAAAAACTGTGAAAGATCCCACATTTTCAGTAAGGCCTTTTTATTTGTTTCTGTTCGGCATTTCCTTAGGTGCAATGTGCATGGGGCTAGGGTTCCTCATTTTCGCTAATTCTCCATTGGTAACACTATTCCCCCACACGGTCACCTTCTCCCACAGTTTTGTAGTATCTGATATGTATGTGATACATTCAGTTAAAAACAGCCAGGGAACCCTTGTGAAGCTAAGAAATTCACCAACAACACACGCTGTGTATAGAGACTGGATCTGTTTTTTAATCACCCTTGAGCAAACCCAGTCCTGTTTCATATGGGGTTTGACAAACAGTAGGTACTCATTTAATGTTGACTAACCCTTTGTCTCAGTCTTTTTATTCTCCAATCTCTAGTCCCTCTAGAGAATGATATATCATCTGCCCAGGAGTTTGGCTGCTTTTCTGTGCAAGGAGATTATTAAAAGTTGAATAAAGATAGCCCTAGGCTCAGCTACTTCGTGGTCTGTGTGCCAAGGAGAGCACCTTGGTTGGTTCTCATTGGCATACAAGTTGATAGATTTAGTCTTACCTCATTCCGAGTCACAACTCAGTCCCTGTAGGATCACTCTGAGAAGGTCATAATCCCTAATCACTATTTGTTTTCATGTTTCACAAATGAGTTTTCTCGCTACAGTGTCACATGCCTAATCAGATCAATCCTCCTCCAGTTGGTTCTTTTATCTGCTTATGTCACATAGTTTTCAGGCTATCAAATGTTATTTAAAACTAGTATCTTGGATCTCTCTCTCTCTCTCTCTCTCTCCCCCCCTCCACATACGGAGGGAGGTCAGATGTTTTTGACCTCCTTTCTTTTCTTTTGTGCTTGTTTATTTACCACCAGTGGTTTACTATTGGATGATTTCGCTGGAAAAAGATGATTTCCACAGGGAAGCAAGAGCGGGATTTTGCTCCATACAGGAAAACATGCAGAGGAAATAATATCAATTTAATTTATTAACCAAAAATTGGTCTTGGGTTCTTTCCTCGGAGTCTTGAACCACTGAGCTTTGCTTGGTCTGAATTTCTCAGCCTATAAAGGTAGGGATCAGAACAGTATACCTTATTTAGTTTGTTGACTGCATTCTATTCTGGAACTGTTAGATTATTTTTAAGACCTTGTGATCCACAGAAATACTGGTACTCTTGTACCAGTTCTTATTTCATTGCCCGTTGGTAGTTTGACATGAGTTCTTATATCCACTGTTGTTTTTTAGGGGGAAAAACACGGAAAAGGTCTCTAGTTGGGTTCCCCCCCACACACACTCATTTTCTTTGGTGAGTGAGACAGTTAATTACATAAAAATGTTCTTCTGTTTTAAAATATGTGAGATTTTCAGTCCTTTGAAAAAATGGTTATTGCCCATTTTCCATATATTACTCAACATTAGCGATCTGCCTGCCAAATGATCCCAGGTGTGGGGTTGCAGCAGGTAATTTCCTGAGCTGTATGGTACAGATGATTTTCTGTGTTGGAAGATGCTATCGGCTCACCTGGCCTCTTAGTGACAGAGAAATCCTTTGTTTATTCATTTAGTAGGCAGATTAACCCTAATGAATATTGGCTTCCTGGAAATAGATACAGGTGACAATGGCAAAGTGAGGAGTGGAGAGAAGTAAGACAAATTCCCTTTTCTTTCTTCACTTAGAAATAATGGTGGCTTTCATTGGAGAGTGTTTTAAGTCAGAAAGGAATGCAAAATATTTTAATTTAAAGGCGAGATTTAAATAATCAACCTGCGATTTTTAGTTTTGAATGTCTTCAGATGTATATTCAGAAGAACTGAAGATTTTCTAATTTTGGCAAACAAGTTAAAAGTTTTATGTCTTTCAAATTAGACTTACAGGAAAATATTTAATTAAACACTTCATGCTGGTTTGGGCACCAGAAGTCATTTGAAGAGGCAAATGCAATCCTAATCTGTCCTTGCACTCAGTTAAAATTCTGTGAATTAAAAAAGTGTATCATTCCTCAGCCTCTTCTCACATAGGAAAGAAAATGTGTGCTGTGCCGTGTTCATTTCTATAGTCTTTCATATTGCTTCAGTGACATCTTTATCTGTTTTCTGGGGAACAAAGATGAAGGGCTAATCTAGCCATTAGAAAATTATTCAGAGCCATACTATAAATTGTAAGGAATTTTTAAGGTTAAGCTATTCTAAATTCTTTGCTTTGCAGTAACATATTGGCAAAAATTATTTATATGAATATAATTATGGATATTTGATGTAATTGTCAACAGCATATGATGAAATGTTTCTGATGGCAACTCTTAAGTTTTGCTTACTGAAGGAAGGAGTGCTTTACAACATTTTTCTGTGAATGGTTTTGGAGATACATTATTCCCAAGACAGGAGTGTATAGACACAGATGTGAAAATCTCTTTAACGTTCAACCAGACTTTTCTAGATCTTACCGCTATAATTTATTCTGCACTCTCCAAAGACTCCCCAAGTGTCTTCTTTTACATAACTTTATCCATTGGAGGAAAAGTTAAAATTCTTCTCTTCCACATGCTAAATGATGGAGATAGGCTTTTCATGATGCATTTTGTGGTTGACTATAAAAGCTCTAGGATTTCAAGGGAGAAGTGAAAAAGCAGAGTTTACTTCTCTATGAAGATTTAAAATTTATGATTTCTCCTAGCTATAGGGTTGAGATTCTGCTTGAATTGTGTTATGGAGAGTTCTGAATAATGTAAGATATATATGTATCAGAGGCAGTAATAAATTCTGAATGAATCTTCGGGTTTTTACTTTAGATTATTTTATCCTTAAAACTAATGTTTCTATAACCTCTGACCGAATACAGAAGATCCAAAGTACTTGCAAGGGTGAGAATTTCTCCTGGCCCCGTGTGAGTAGTTGAACTCATTCTGATTGTGTGGTGCAGGATAGCATGTGATATGAGTATATCAGAGGCATATTTACAAATTCTTAATTTACATATCACGCTGCCAAAATATGAGGCCATCCTTTACTGAATTGTCAGGAATATTTCCCAAGATACTAGAAAAAGAGAAAGCAATGTATATGTGCCCTTACTATCTTCAGCTGAACCACTGCCTATGTTAACTGGCTTTTTCTTTCCTTTTAGTGAAAAACCAAAGGACAACAGTCATTATACGATTTTGTATTTTAAGTATTTTCATAATCCAACATAAATTGGCCCACCCAAGGATTATGTCTGTCTTATAAAGATGTGTTTACATAGTCATTGGGTGAAAGATTGCAGAAGTTGAACCACTAGTTTTGAAAGTTGAGCCAGACCAGGAAAAATCAGGATACAATTTGGCACTTATGGAGACGAAATGATTTCCTTTTTAGCTGCTGATTTCTACTGGGAAATGTATCCTTGGACTGAAAATTGCATCCGGAAAAATGTTTATGTAGTGTTTTTCAAATGACTGATTATTCTTCTAACCTTTAACATGAACTGTGTCTAATTTTGGTCTCTTTTAACTCTTTCACGACTGGGGAACTTTTCTCTTTGTGGGAAAAAATATTGCTAACAAACGTATCTTTACTACTTTGGATACGAGAATGGCCTATGTGGCAAAAACAACATAAAAGGTGTTACGATTTCTTCTTGAGTTATTTTTCCAACTGGTAGTACAGTACCCAACATTATCTACCCCTTATCACAGGTGCTTAAGTTTTATATTATCATGCACCTTTATATTATGATGCAATAACTTTAGTCTGCTAGAACAGCTACCTCTCCCTATCTTATTCCACCACCACCTGTGCATGTGAAGTAGGAGCTTCTTGACATTATTTTCATGGGTCATCTTTGACTCATGCATTCTTCACAAAGATCGGATTGAACTGTATTTTCTTTCTTGTTTATTTTTTTGGCTTTTCTGGCTAAGTGATTGTCCATCACAGGTTGCAGGGGTCTCGACTTCATGCTCTTTCCACTCAGGAACCTAGGTTAACTGAGGCTTCAGCAATGAATTATTGCAGGTGATGAGGGTGGTTGGGGGTGGGGGGAGACACTTGGAGGTCTCACTCTGGTCATGTCTCATAATTCATGGGTTGGAACTGTGCTGTCCGGTATGATAGCCACCAGCTCCATTTGGTTATCTAAATTTGAATGAGGGAAAATTAAATAAAATGTATAATTGAGCTCCTCAGTTGCACTAGCCGCATTATAAATCTACCATATTGGACAACAGAAACATAGAACATTTCCATTATCACGGGAAGTTCTGTTGGAGGCTACTAGACTAGAATATTAAGAGGATGGGAAAGTACAGTACTGTGCCCAGAGGTGGGGAAGAAGCACATATTACTGAACTGCAATAATGTCTACCACCACTAGTAAATTATATGCTTGCAAATATACCCTGAGATGCTCTAAATCCTCTTTTTCCCTGTGTGTGTGTGTGTGTGTGTAAAAAGTGAAAAGGGTGAGATCGATAGATACACACACACACACACACACACACACACTGCTTCTAACTGTGTGAAAAAGAAAACATAAGAAACATGCACCTGAAACTAACATTTTGCCAAGGGGGAGTCCTCCTGTTAGATATCCTTTTGAAGGAAGAATCTGTACTACATTCGTGTGGCTCTGGAAAGAAACACCACAATTCCCATTGAGGTCAGAAAATGTGATTAAGGAATTTGAATGTAATTACCCGAAGTTTGGCTCTTCTTTTAAAGAACCCATTCATTTTACAGATTCCTTGATACTGTAAATCTGACAACTAAATCTGGTTTTTTGGGAAGACTTCCACCAGGAATAGTGAGAATCAAGGATGAGTACATAAAAAAGAAGCCTATACATCAAGGACAGCCTGAGCAATATTACATTTTGACTTAAATCAGATTTTATCTACGGCTGATATACAAAGGGGATATTTAGTGGAATGTGCGGGGCTTTGTTCAAGATTCATATCTTACTTGATTGGTGTACAAGCTTATTTAAGTGAATGTTGGGGCAACAGTAAATATATGTTCAAGCAAAAGCCCACTACAGTTATTTCTGAATGCAGAAATAATCATAGATTTGGAACATTTTCTCTGTTTTCCAAGACAATGTTCTTTTTAACCCATAATCTATGGATTAAAATTTGATATGTAATAGACTGACCCTCAGTGCTTCTCTATCCTAAGTGGTTTGACAGCTGTGCAAAATCCCCAGAATGCAAGTAACCCAGCCGAGTTTGTGACAAACTGTGAACCAGCCTTCTTGGTGCTCCTGCATGGTCTTGTCAAACATCTGGAAATCAGTGTGTTTGCAGTCACCCCACAACATGACTTTGCATTTACATCACTGTGCTAGCTGGGAAAAGTTGTTTTTTTCTTTTTTTAAGGAAAAGAAATTCCGCAACTTTTGGTCTGTCACAAGGTCAAGTGATGATTAGTGATGCAGCCTCCCCTAAACACATGTTTAGCTCAGAAAAGTTAAATCAGTTCCCCCAAATTTGGTAACCATTAGAGTACTTCCTGAGTCACTTCCTGATGTCAAGCCTTAAGGTGGAGGGGGGACAGGATGCTAGTGAGTTCTGTGCGGTCCTCTACCAAAGGGACTTAATTTGGCAGCTGATCCAGCCAAGGAAACACTCATGCAATGGGCAGCACTAGACAGGAAACTGTTTTGAAAGTGCTGTTTTGATAGAGGATCATGAGATCAGGCAAAGGGCTGTGAGCTTTATGTGTAGCCCAGGCCATGTAGCACCAGGCTAGCCACCTGAGGGTAGAGGATAAGAAAGGAAATGAAAGGAGGAGAGCCATGTAACTCATGGGCAGTTTTCTTTTCTTAAGAGGAATGCTAAAAATTATGAAATTCTTTGAAGTACGGGAACATAATTGATGATTTTGTTGTTGCTGTTGCTTTTGTTTTTGGCAAAACAGTCCACCATCATTATTCACCTTTACATTTTTAACAGGCTTGTTAGCCTAGACTTCAGGAGCTAACCTCATCAATTCTGACCCCCTTTTTGTAGCTCTCAGAAGAGCTGTCTTCCAAGGAAAACATTGTATTGAGCAAAGGTTGTACTTTTGGAAGATGGACGTTATATAATGATAAGTTTTGGCAACTCGCTCTGGTCGCCATGTGTCTCCCAGGCCTGCCGGTGGGTGGGTATTTGTCAGGAATGAGAATATGTCTGAGAGGGGCTGCTTTATAGCAGCCAGACTTGATTTTCAGCGTCCAGGGCTTTGAGTCTCCTTAGAGCACTCTGGAAACAGAGAGGAGGAGCTTTGTGTGTGACGTTGGTGGCACCTTGAGCGTCCAGTTTAGGGAGGTGTGGAGCCTTTGTGCGACAACTCTCGTTCTCCCGTGAACTTCTCCACGTCCTTCTGTTCCCATATGTTAGAGACTGCAATTTGATTTCTTTCTTTTGTTGAGCCACTCTGCAGGGTCTGCAGAAGCCATTTTTGTGCATAAGGCAGACCTGTTTGTTTCTCACAGCAGACCATTAAATTATATCTTGCTTCACTGCAACATTGAAAAGAAGAATAAAATCCATATCCGTATTTAACAAATGCCGCCAACCCTTTCTTTAGACCGAGAGTGATTCTTGGTTTGTTTGTAAAGCAGTGTTGTATTCCACCGCATCTTCACCCACACTCTGCTTCTGTGGCTCAGACATCTGGCAGGCCCCAGAGAGAGCATATGGTTGATGCCCTCATAGCATCTGTCCAGCTGTTCTAATCACATATTTGGTAGACAGCTGAAAAACCCACGTTCAACTTTACTAAATTTATATGACTAATTCTAAATTTACTGCAAGCACTTTTTTAAAATCTAAAACTCTTGCAAATGCTTATTAATACTTAATAATAATTGCATAAGTATTTCTCTCTGCTCATTTCCAAAGCTCCTTAAAAACCAACAAATAAAATTTGTTTCCAGTTAATTGTGAGAAAGTAATCTGTATGGTTTACTTACCATCATTAGTTCTCTAATACCCAAAAGAACGATTAGGACCACCTGAAGAAGCCCATTCATCATAATAGCACAAAACTGATTCTCAGTTACCTCTTGCCTAGAACACTACAGCATGGTCCAGCTTGGTCCCACGAGCGCTGGTCTCTGACCCTGCTGCTTCCTACAGTTTATCCCGCGTAATGCTGATAGAATCTTCTTCCTCACATAGTGCTTTTATGTCACTCTGTTTTTAAGAACCTTTGATTACATCCCATTTTACAACATGAAGTCTAAATATTATGAATGAAGATTCACAATTCTGGCCATGTTTCTTGTCTATCCCTTCTGGAAGCACCCGCACTCTAGCCAACTTGACCTTTTTGGTTCCGTCAGTCTCCAAGCAGTTCAGATCCTAGCTCCTGAAGTCAGTATCAAGAAACATGTCTCCTGAGGTCTTAGGAGAGTTTTTCTTCATAAAGTCGGTGACAGACAAGGGCTCTGGTTGAAACAGGAAAAGCAGGAGGCTGTCTTATGCCGTTAGATTTAGGAAGTGTTCATCGCTTTGATGGATGCTGGTTCCTTAGGTATATTTTAATACTGTTGGAGTGTTGGAAAACTAGCATTTGGGGATAGATGTGACTCTGCGTCAGAGGGGCTCCTCTGTGTAAGTACAGGGTCCATATGTGTCAGGCCATGATGGGATGATATCATTATGCCATCAACTTTCACAGACAACAAGCAATAAAATATCAGCAGAGTCGGAACAGTAATAGCTCTTGACTCCAGGCAGGTGTGTTGCCTTTATTCCCAGATGGAATCATGTATTTGGCCAAGTGTCACCCATGATTTCTTTCTGGAGTCCATGCCATACATACTCTGTTGTAGGCAGATAGATAAAAAGTAGGTTTTAGCTTTGTCAGTAGAACAGTTAGCATCGATTTTGGAAACCATGGATTCGACTTTTGCTTGTATTTAAGGGGTGGTTGCATATTTCTGCTTGTACCCAAGAGTCCTATAAGTATTTGCCATCATCTGGATCTATCTTCCTATGAAAAGTGCATTTTCTCTGTTTGACGTGAATTCTGTTAGCTCTTCAGCCCATTAATGCTCTTGGAAAAATTGTAATAATTTAATAATACCTTGAGTTTATGGGGAACTGCAGCAACCTTATAATATATTCAGGAAAGATGTAAACCCCATTTTACAGATGAAGAAATTGAGACTCAGACTATTTTTGCCAAGGTAAACCAGTGAGTGGTGGACCCAGGACTAGAGTCCACATTTCCTGACTTACATTCTATTCTTCTCTTCACTTTGCTCTTTCTCTGTGAGTGGTGATATTTCAGTATTTGCCTCATGCATGAGATCTGTAGCTGTATAAGATATTTGGAATTCTAGGTTCTAGAGGAAGCTCTGCTACCAGCCAGCTATGCTGACTTTTTACAAGTCCGTTTAATCTTTCTCTTAGAGTATTTCTAACATCCTTTCCAGGGAAAAACTACAATGTGTTTATGATTTTATGATCCTAATTCCACTGAAGCAAAGTAACAGTCATATCGTAGACAAGAGAGTTCTCACCTGGCATTTTTTGTTTCATTTCTTAATGACATCCCTGAAACCAGAAGCGGGAAGGAGTTTCTGACTTTGCTTTAATTTTAAAAATTTATCTCCTGTCCCTCTGCCTGGGTTTTACTCAGCTTTGAATTAGGTATTAAAATCGTCAAGCTAGGGTACAAATTACAATGCATTAAGCAAACTCATAATCTCTTTTCCGTTGTGAAAACAAAATTACATTCCAGACTCTCCCCACTAAGTGTGAACAATTTATTTTTGAGATTTTAAAATAAAGCCTAAACATAGGAGTGCTGTTCTACCTTCACTAACTTAGTATTTCTCCACAAAGGCCTTTCTTCCTTGAGGCCTGTGAGCCCCTAGGTTTTCAAAGCATCGTGGTCTGCACGTCTCTGTTTTTCTTTCCCTGGGAGTGCTGATTAGTGACTTGCGGTGTGGATTCTGATTTATCGCAGACCAGAGCTGCCCCTTAGGGGCTGAGCAGAAACACTCATGAAGGAGCTCTGATTAAAAAGAGTGGTAATGAAGACAAATGTTTCAGAGGGAGTTGAGAGAAAACCAGTCCTTGGCATTCCCCGTAGCTCCTCTGAGCTTTTGAAAAGGAGGTAGTGGTAGCCAAAGGAAATATTTCTCCTTTGTTGTTTATTTCTCATGGCACTGGAAACATTTTTCTTTTCCTCCTGGGTGTTCTAATTCTCACTTGTTAACTGCTTTTCATGCAGGGTCACAATTAACCCCTGGCAGATTCTTCACCAGTTTCCCCTTATAGCCACTCCATCCCCGAAGAAGTTTTTAATGCTTTGACCTATCACCATTTTTAAATTCTTCAGACTTGACACTTTTGCCTAATTTCTCAGATCATTAAATCACACTTCTGGTTTTTTCCCAATGATTTTTACTAAATTTGATGTTAGGTAGGTGCCTATAATCACCTTCCTTTCTTCTTGTTTTTACAAGACGGAATGCCAGTGGAAGAAACAAATTCTCATTCACTTGGTAATTTTAATCAAAACTAGGTCAAAAGTTTCAAATCCAGCGTTATGTCCATAACCTAAGACACTGTTCCCGAGCTCCTTGAGTCTAGGTGGGAACTTTGCAAATAACTGTCATGACTTGATCTGGGTCTTTGGGCATGACCGAATCTAGTGGTCCCACCATCTCTGGCCCTATATGCTGCGCTGGGCAGACCTAACTAACCAAAATCCTGTTTTCTTTCAGAGGAATCCCTAACATTGGAATTAATGCTAAGGATCTAGATTGTTTGTGACAGGCTTACACAATGAGCCTCTGAACCACATTGAATGGTCAGAATATCATATTCAGAACACAGAGAGAGAAAGATAAAGTACCTTGGAAGCTGTGAGGTGTTCTGGTGAGCAGGGGCAGACCACTCTGCATGCACCTGGTTGGTGAGCCGCATACTTAGTTCAGTGCTGAGGAAGATGCAGTATTCAAGGTGGAGAGAGGGAAAGGCGAGACATAGAAGACAGAGTCTGCCTCCCGCCCCTGTCATTAAGAAGCTCCTTAGCAGATCTCCATGCATGAACGGGAAAATATCGAAGAACCCGAGCAAAATTCAGAAAATGCCACCCCACCCCTGATTGACTTGACCTACCGAAAGTTTTGATTTCCAGAGGCAAGTAGTGGTTTCTCATTGAATCAAGTGGATTCCTTTTGGCAGAGAGAGTATCAGTGTACTTAGAGAACCTTGTCAAATATCCAAGGCTAAAGGAAAATTTAAATCTAATCCTATCAGATGAACAAAGCTGATTAAAACAATCATTAGTGTAAGAAGAGCCTTTAAAGTTACCCTTGTGGCCTTTCTGGCATTTTTACTTCTGTCCTAAGGCAAGACAAAAACAAGGAAACAAACAATAATGGCAAATAATTATGAGCTTAACGTTTCTCAGATATCAGGGAGTATGAGAGGTTATTCCATTCTGATGAACATATGAGATTGAAGATCAACACTGAAGATAAAGAGCACTCGCTGAGAGAAGACTTGGGTAAAACCTTTCACACTTAGGTTGTTTCTGTTGAGGTTCAGTCCCTCTGAACTCTTCCCCCAGCTATAAAGGCGAGGTCAAGGTCTGAATCTAGGCTAAATGATGTCAAGTACAAGGGCTGTAGGAAGGCCAAAGACTGCTGCAGCTTATCTGGCAACAGATGAAGATTTAGGCTGCTGGACTAATGGCCAGGATCGTGGGATTACTTCAGGAGCATGCTCCAGGGTAGTAGAATTCCATGCAAATTAGAGCCATTTGACATTACTTCCCTGTTAACCCCGGAAGAAAGGTTCTTTTAGTAATTTCCAAGCCTGCACCAAATTCCCCCCAAGTACTGATGGACTCTTCCTGGTCTTAAATACTGGCATACTGTTCTTTATTTTTCCTGGCTTCAAACAGGCATATTAAGATTTCATGGATATCTGAATCTTTCTTTGAGTATCTGGGAACACATCAGAGAAATCAGATAGAAAAGAGGGAAAAGGAAATAGGTTATTTCCTTAGCCTTTTGAAGCAAGCGAATTGGAAGGATGCTTTCTGTGACGTTCAGTGGCCCACAACTGCCCTGAATCTCCAAAACACTATCTTTTGTTCTTTATTGTATGATCTTTAACAAAGTATTTCACAGACATACTTAGCACATGATTTTCACATATGTATTCCCAGGATCCATGGAGCAGAGTTGGGAGAGACTGAAGCATTAGAAGACTAGAAAGTAATTTGAAATTAAGAGATGTACTAAGGAAGGAATCACACACAGAAAAGGGTGAGGAGGTAGAGTTTGCCTGATTTGGAAAAGACGTATTTTAAATAGTCTGCTTTGGTTCAGTATGGTCAGCCAGTAGGGTTAGATAGGGGTCAAGTTCAGTATCGCAGCAGTTGACACACCTTTCTTCAAAAGATGAACCCAGGAAATATAATTACACAATAGGAGGATCAGTAATAATAGCGAACATTTATTTATTGATTTTTAAAAATAGGTGTGAGGCACTGTGCTCAGTACTTTGTGATCATTATCTTATTTAATCCCCATTTTATAAATAAGGAAAATGAGATTTTGCCAGAATTAGCTCAGCTGATGGGCTGGTTGAGCCAGGACTCAAAACCAGCCTGTCTGACTCCAGCACCCTCGCCTTTAATACCAAGCTCTCCTACCTCCCTATGTGACTTTGGTCAGTCAGTCCATTTAGATAACATGAGAGTTGAACTGTACAATTTCTAGATTCTTTTGGTTCTACTTCTAGGAAAGAATTATAAAGTTGGGAGAACTCTGTCACAGTAAAACATTTGAGAGGAACTCAAGTAGAGATTGTAATACCATTTCAAGTTAATGATAACCTAGCATCAATTCAGCGTATACTATATACCAGGCCCCATGTAATTAAATTTACAAACAGCTCAATTAATCCTCAAAACAATCCTTTTTACATAGGTTTAGTGTCCCTAAGAAAGATCATAAATAGGGCGCCTGGGTGGCTCAGTTGTTAAGCATCTGCCTTCGGCTCAGGTCATGATCCCAGGGTCCTGGGATCGAGCCCCGCATCGGGCTCCCTGCTCCGCTGGAAGCCTGCTTCTCCCTCCCCCACTCCCCCTACTTGTGTTCCCTCTCTCGCTGTCTCTCTCTGTCAAATAAATAAATAAAATCTTAAGAGAAAAAAAGATCATAAATATTCATAAAGTCAGCCATATCAAAGATGTAAAAGACAGTTGCTTAGATTTCAAATGGCTTTAGTTATCATAGTACACCACTATGACTCCTAAAAGTAATAAAAAATTGGAATCATGAAGCAACAGGTTTTTTAAGGAAATGTTTCTCCAGGTTAGTAGTCTGTACTTTTCTCTTACACAGTTTTCTTAATAAAATATTTTTAATTAATTAGTTAAACTATAAATTCCAGTATGGTTAACATACAGTGTTCTGTTAATTTCAGGTCTACAATATAGTGATTCAGCAGTTCTAAACATTAATTACTGCTCATCACAATAAGAGTACTCTGAATCCCCTTCATCTATTTCACCCATTTCCCCCCACCCCGCCCACCTCCCCTGTGGCAGCCACCAGTTCTCTATCTATAGAGTCTGTTTCTTGGTTTGTCCCTTTTTTTCTTTGTTTGTCTTGTTTCTTAAATTCCACACATGAGTGAAATCGTATGGTATTTATCTTTCTCTGACTTATTTCACTTACCCTATATCCTCTAGATCCATCCATGTTTTGCAAATGGCAAGATTTCTGAGTAATATTCCACAGTATATGTATTCACCACAGCTTCTTTATCCATTCATCTATTGATGGATACTTGGGGAGCTTTCATATCTTGGCTGTTGTAAATAATGTTGCAGTGAACATAGGAGAGCATATATCTTTTCAAATTAGTGCTTTTGGTTTTGGGCGGTAAACACCCAGTTGTGCAATTACTGGATTATATGGTAATTCTTTTAATAAAATATTTTAAAAATTGATTAAAAGTGATACATTTTCTTCACAATTTGAATTCATGTTATTAGACTTCTCTCTTGAAAACGGGTCCAAATTAAAGGTATGACGTTTTTGGTAGGTTGAAGTCTTCAGAATCTGACTGGGGCTAACATCAGGACCATCTGAGATAGTGAGGACACCTGAGCTACGTGTCAGGCACCCTATTTCTATTTCTCATAGTGACGCTGTCAGGTATTTGGTATTATCTTCATTGTAACAAATGGTTATAAATACAGAGCTGTTTCTTAATAGTTGGTGCTTTTTGTCACTTAGCCCTAATTGTCTTAATTCAAGGACATACTCCGTTAGTGCTGGGGAGCTAGTTTAAGGATGACTTTCCTGCAGTAATCAGATTACATCAGTGTCAAGTGCCCACTAATTATGAAGAAATTTGTTTCTGCATTAGATAAATGTCATTACACCACAGTAGCCTGAAATAAGCTATTTATTCCTTTAGTTAGCATACCATCTCATTGTAAGTATCGTAAACAAACTATTGACAAAATTGAGGCCCACGTCCATTTGTTCCTGAGCAGGAGATGGCTAGAGGATGGTCAGTACTTCTAGAGATCTGAAGGGAAATGCCCTGCTTCATTTTTGTGGGATCAGCTAACTTGTCACCTTGGCATCCTACGTATTCGCTATGGCAGGGCTTGGCAAACAACTGCTATCACCTGTTTGTGCACAGCCCATGGGTGAAGAATTGTTTTCACATTTCTAAATGGTAGAAAAAATCAAAAGAAGAAGAATGTTTTATTAAACCTGAGAGTTATATGAAATGCAGATTTTTGTGGCTATAAATAATGTTTTAATGGAACACAGCCATATTCACTCATTTATGTATTGTCTAGGGCTGCTTTTTCACTGTGATAACAGAGTTGAGTAGTTGTAACAGAGACCATATGGTCGAAAGATACTTCCTGTCTGGCTCATTACAGAAATGTTTGCCAACCACTGATTATAAGATCAGATCCAAACTCTTTCCATGGTGTACAGAACCTTTATGATCCGGCTTCTGCATACCTCTCCTGCTTCATCTTCTAGTACTCTTTCTCTCTGATAAGCAGCCTAAGGTCTAACCGTTCTGCACTAACCATTCTGAATTCCCAGAACCTCTTAGACTCTGACCTGCTTTCTACATATCCAAGTATTTCTCCATGATATTCCCTCTGCATGACATCATTCCTTTCCATCCTGAGTACCCCTTAGCACATTTCTTTTTTTTTTTTTTTTAAGATTTTATTTATTTATTTGACAGAGAGAGAGAGAGCGAGAGCAGGAACACAAGCAGGGGGAGTGGGAGAGGGAGAAGCAGACTCCCCGCTGAGCAGGGAGCCCGATGCGGGGCTAATCCCAGGACCCTGGGATCATGACCTGAGCCGAAGGCAGACGCTTAACGACTGAGCCACCCAGGCGCTCCCCCCCGCCCCTTAGCACATTTCTATTGGTCTTCCATTCTTTTGGTTTAAGCTCCCGTTCTCTGCAACCCTACCTAGCATTCTGTGTTCTTTTCCTCCTATGCTCCTTCACCAGACAGCAAGCTCTTAGAAGACAGATACTGCCTCCCGTTCATCTGTGTAGCCCTAGTAGAGTTTCTCAGCCTACACACTATTGGCCTTTTGGACTCAATAATTCTTTGTTGTGGGGCTGTCTCGTGAGATTGTCGGATGTTTAGCAGTATCACCAGCCTCTACCCACTAAATACCAGTAGCCTCCCCCATCCCCTGTCCCATCGTGACAATCAAAAATGTCTTCCAACATTGTCAGATGTCTCCCAGTGGTCCTAATTGTCCCCATTTAAGAACCACTGCCCTAGAACTTTGCAGTCACCAGCCCATAGTGAATACTGAATAAATGTTGAATTACGTTATCGTACACTTCAAATGGATGATTTATATGGTGTGTTAATTATCTCTCAATAAAGCTGTTTTTTAATAAAAAGATTTGGTTTACTATTAGTTAGCACTAATGGCGTTATTATGGTGGTTTTTATTTGTCTTCTAGAAGAGTTGCCAGTGCACTGATAATGTCGTATACAGTACTAGTTGATGCCAAATATATGTTATCTTATTTAGTATTGACTTCAAGCCTGAGAAGTTGACCTGAGTTTTGCTTGTTACGTTTTGGGAAATGCAGACACAAAAATTTTGTAACTTACTCAAAAGTCATGTAATTAGTGAGTATGTATGAAGGAATAGAGGACTCAGCTCTTGTCTGGCTTTAAACCTGTGTTTAGGGATATCTGGGTGGCTCAGTCAGTTAAGCATCTGCCTTCGGCTCACATCATGATCCCAGAGTCCTGGGATCGAGTCTGGCATCAGGCTCCTTGCTCAGCGGGGAGCCTGCTTCTCCCTCTCCCTCTGCCTGCCGCTCCCCCTGCTTGTGCTCTCTCGCTCTGTCTCTCTGACAAATAAATAAGTAAACTCTTAAAAAAACAAAACAAAACAGAAAACCAAACCTGTGTTCATATCTCTTGACCATGTTGCTTCCACAAGCCAGATGTTAGCCACGAGAAGCCTAACTTCTAGGTCAGGTGAAAATGCATGCACCTACCAAAGACAATGCATGCAGATAGTAGATATGAACAGTGTCTAAATAATGGGAGCATTATTTTTATTCAAAATACTGAACAGTGAGTTTCTTATCAGTAGGACAGCACACATACTCTATGGTGGGTTTTTTTATTTTGTTGCAGTTGTCTTGGTTTATTTGTTTTCTTTGAGTACACCAAGGGGACACTGATTTTTCTTCCACATCTTTAGATCCTGAGGTGGTGGGGAATCTATTCTAAAACATCATAAAGACCTAATTTTTATCCAAAAAAAAAAAAAGAAAAAAAAGAAAATTGATAGGTGGCATTATGGGTTCCATCTTTCACCTTGCCTTGGAGCAACAGCACGAAAGCAAATATAACCTGTCAGACTGGTAATCTTTAGGAGGGTACTGCACAGTAGAACTTTCTGCAGTGATAGATATGTGCCATTTAGATCTCTGTGCTCTCTGATTATAGCCACATGTGGCTGTTGAGCACTGGAAATGTGACTGATATAACTGAAGAACTGGATTTTTAATTTAATGTTAATTAATTGAAATTTCAATAGCCGTACGTGTCTAGTGGCTGTCATATTGGACAGCATAGCTTTGGAAGTCTTAGCTTTGATGAAACCACAAACCTAAGCTTAACCCCAGCAAATATCTTTGGGGTCAGAGACCCCAGTTTCAGACTGAATAAATTACCAGTGTTGAATACATATGGAAGAGCGTAGGATATGTATTTTCACAGTACAATTTAAAAAGGTTACTGTTATACATCAGGTATGTGACTCATAGAGGACAAAACTACTCTGTAGGGAGCAAACTCACATTGCAGTGCTAATTCAACATTTATGAACATCTTCTATTAAGCAATTTTGTATTTTTCTGTTGACTTGATTGCTGTAGTGATAAATTATCCATTAAGGAGCAATGTTGAGACATTGAGGAATAAAACAAATAATGCTATGGGTTTGATTGTTTTACGTGCTTAAGAATTATTTTTGCAGTAAGGGACTTTCTGTTGAAATTCTAGAATTTTTTACTAGAATATTTGTTTTTTGGCTCTTGGTCCAAGTGACAGCTACTTTTAGAAATTCAGCAGGAAACTAACAAAATTTTTCTCCTTTGAGTATATTGCTGAGTATTTCAGAAGATGAAGTGTTTTAGAATATTCTTTTCATGTCCATAATATTTTACTTATGGTGATGAGGATAAAAATGATGTTACGTTGATATATTTTCATAGCAATGTATTCTTAAAAAGGAGAAAAATATTTCAAAGGCCATCTTATATTAATTAATCTGTAATTTTTGGCGAGTTATATTTAAACCCGTTTTATGCCTTTGCCTGTGTTTGTTTATTAAATCTATTGGATCTAGGAAAAAAAGAAACTTAATTATAATGGAGACAGAGATGAGTTTTATTATTCTTGCATTTTCAAGAGTTGCTGTTAATTTTTATTTATACTTATTTTATCCCAGCATTTAGCTTGTATGAATTGCTAGTGACTGAAGTTGTGAAATATAGACGCATTTTTCACTTGATCTTAGCCAAAAGGCAGAGAAGCAATAGGTGCATTCTTAAAGACTATTAATTATTCTCCTTAGAATTACAGATGATCTAATCTAAAAATTTGGAAGACTTAAAAATAAGCTTAAAGATATTTTTTTCCTTTCCCTTTTCCTGACTTGCTCCTTTTAAGGAAGTGTGATAAGGTTAAAGATGTCTGTGATCTGGCCAAAAGACTTTCACAAATACTGTTTCCATATTTGTGGTTTTGGTGTTTCCTCTTACACATGTGTCTTCCTTCTTCAGTTTCTTACTCTGTCCAGAGAGGATTGGCTGCTCTGTTTGGATTCTGTGCATGTAACAGATGGGCTCAGTGGGGGCTTTGTCTATAGCAGAAACCACAATGTCCAGGAGTTGGTGAGCCAATTAAGAAATTTCCTCAAAGAATTCCTTGTGTGGACTGCTTATCAGAAAAGATGCGAATGCTATTATTGATGGTTTCCCAGATCTCAAATACGCAGCACAGTTCAGTGCAATTAAAAGTTGCCACGCCCTATGCTCTAGGGGGTACAAAAAATGAAAGAAGCATGCTTCTTGACTCCCAGAAACTAGGCGTGATAAGGATAAAATTCTAGTGACTATAGTAGAAGGCAGATCAAGTCCTCTTAGAGTGCATAGGAGGGAAAGACTAGTTCTAACTGGGGTAAGTCAGAGAGGGTGGGAAAGAAGCCATCTGAGCTAGAATTTGAGGAATCGGTAGAATTTTGATAGGTAAAGATTGAGAAAGGGGGCTCCTATTGGCAAGAAATGAAGGCACCAAGGCATACACATACTGGACTAACGGAGGACAAACTGGAAGCTGCTTTGATTTATGCGAAAGGCTCTGGGAAGGGAGTTTGTGGGAGACCCAGCCATCTAGGGAGGTGAGGACAGACCATGGAAGGAACGTGCTGGTGGAAGAGTTGGGAGAGGGGACCAGGAATGAGAGGTTGTTGAGGTGGGTTGAGTGATGAATTTAGAAAGCTTATCCCAGTGATGGGTATTAAGGAGGGCACGTTCTGCGTGGAGCACTGGGTGTTATACGCAAACAATGAATCATGGAACACTACATCAAAAACTAATGATGTACTGTATGGTGACTAACATAACATAATAAAATTTAAAAAAAGTTTTAAAAATTAAAAAAAAAGAAAGCTTATCTGAGCAGCAGGATTGAATGGATGTGGGAAGGACTAAAGAAAACCATTAAGTGGTTATCAATCCAACATTTATCGGGTAATCACACCAACTGAGGTTTAATTTGTAAAACCATGTAAAAGTTGCCAATCTTTCCCCTTCCCCCCACCACCTCCCGGAGAAATAGTGCTCTGGCATGTGGCCACCTTAGCGTACCTTTATAAAACTTTGGAATGCAAAAAAGAGAGAGAGAGAAGAACACTTTCATTACAAAGTCCGTGAAACGCTAGCTTGTGATTTCTAATTAATAAATAGATCTTATATACAATTTTTGTGTCAGTTCTTTTCCTTATGAAATGACTGTATGACATTGGGCACATTACAGATGGTAATGCAGTGGTTTGATAGTCCGCGGTTTAAGATACATTTTGTCCTAATCTGCAAGTGTCCTGACAAATGCGAAGTAAGCAAAAAGCATGCCTCCCTGTGCCCTTTGTTCATTTGAGTGATTTTTTTCGAAAGTATAATACTCAAGTGGTGCAGGCGTGAAGCCAAGTGAGAGGCCCATGGCTGCCGCTGCTACTTTTCATTCTCAGCACTATCACTTCTCTTTGCTTCACTCCGGCTCACCTGCACAAATGGCCAGGGCTCGTTCATTTAGGTAAGGTAGTGGGTATTCATCGCCCTCTACCCTGAGTCTTTATATCAGTATATCAGTATTACATTCTTTAACCAAAGCCCTTTATGTTGGTGTATGGGACATTTGATTTTTTAAGGATCGATACTTATGGACAGGTTGAATCACCTGTGTTTTCGATTATGAGCTTAATCTAATCCCATTAAACAATTATAATCTTTAATCCCATTAAGCAATTATACTGAGATACTCAAGTTCTTAAAAGAAGTTAGCTGAGAGTACAGTTTATAAAAATGGAGTATTTTTACTCTCATTTTCTCCTTTCCTTCCTCCTTTTCACCATATATATACCCCTTCTCATTATTTTATGTATCACATGTAAGAGTCTGTAGCTTAATTTTTAAAAACGAACTATCACTTATTATTAAGGTTCTTGGCTAATAAGCATTCTGTACGTATTATTTCATTTACCCTTCTTGACAATTCTGGGAGGTAGTAATTATTCCAGTTTTAGCCGTTAGGAGACCGATACTCAGAGAGGTTAGGTAACTTGCCCAAGGACACAAAGTTAGTAATTGGCAGAGCCAGATTTAAAACCAGATCTGAATGACCGAAGCCACTGTCTTAACCACTATACTTCCTTAACCACGGTGCCTTCCTTGGTGCCCGATGCTGTGACCGTTTTGGTAATAGAGGAACACTGGTCCAAAGTGATGTTTCCACAGAGGAGTCATAGAATTTTAAGAATGGAAGGATATACGGAAGTCACCAGGCCTCATGTAAAACAAAAGTCCTGTGTATCTGAGAAGTGCTCTCTACTTAATTAGATTCATACAGTGCCCTGAGTAGTGAGAGTTAGTACTAGTAACAACATCCTGTGTGTGTGTGTGTGTGTGTGTGTGTGTTGTGGGGGGAGGTAGTCATCTTCAGAAAAAAATTGATCTGTGGGTGGACATGAAGGCAGAAAGAGGCGGTCTATGGAATCACATACTTGGAGGATCTCTGCTTTTTCATGTACTGTGTCTGATTTGATGATGTCTGTGATTTGCTTCAAAATAATACCGGAGGAGGGAAGTGGATGTGGATGTGGATGGGGCAGGATTGGCCATGGTTAGATGGTTGTTGGCTTGTGCAACGGCTGCTTGGGTTTTATTATATTTTGTTGTCTATTTTGGTGTATGTTCAAAACTCTTCATAATAAAATGTTTTTAAAATTTTTATTTGGAAGCACTATTTTCATGAGTTTGTAGTGGTTAGATTATGTATATGTTTTCTTATCCAAAACTCTCTTGGATGTTTTAGTCAAAAGAAATTGTTTTGGTTTTTTTCCTACCATTTGTTCCATCTTAGAACGTCCTTCAGCTCTTTTTCTGATTATTTGTTAAAGAAAGAACTCAACGTTGCCAGTGCTGAAGGTGAAGTGAACTGGCAGCTGCCTACATGGCTGCAGTCTTGGGATAATTTATCTAATTTCTCTTATGAGTGCCTTCTCTTTGACATTATTTTTGAACTCAAAGACTTGCTTGCATTGTTCTTGTTAGTAAAAAAATCGCTAGGATGTACTTAGTAATTGGAGTCAGCTGCACTTAAGACTGTTCCGCCAGACTGTTATTTTAGCCTTCACTAGTAGGGTTTTTAACACCAGTTTGACCTTACTTTGAAACATTCTCAAAATACCATACTTTAATATCGATTTATATACTTTCATATTAAAGCAGGGCAGGGTCCCTGGAGGAAAAAAAAAATAATGAAACTCTTGCTTCCCACAACTATAGGAATAAAGGTAGATTTTCTGATTTTGCTTTTTAAAAGTCGGGAAAGAGTTTGGGCTCAGTTTTCCTTTGGTCAGGTATAATGATTGCAAACGTATTCTAAAGTATGCAAGTCACAGAAAGATAGGATGCCGGCCGGTTAGGGGGGCTGATTCCCACGGCCTGCGTGCCTTCCTACCGCTTGAGGATAAAGACCGGTTGAGTTTGTTTCTGACTGGTAAATACTAAATGCCCATAACATTGTGTCAATTATATTTTAGACAAGCAAAGCTCAAATTTTCTAAATTTTTTCTAAAAATAAGTTCTGAGTTTTTGTTCATTCCAGAGGGGGTCTGCTTCCTGATTCCTTTCTTCTCTTTGCTCATTTGCCCTTGTCCCTATTTTTTGGCCACCGGTAAACTCCCATCTAGTAGAATGTCAGAGGCAGTAAAGTAGGAGGGTAGTTATAATTTTTTAAGTAGATTGAGGGGTTTCTAGTATTCTCAGGACTTCAGTCCTTTCTCTGAAGACACATCCATCAGCAACTCCATATAAGGCAACTGGACTCCCTCCCTCCTCTTCTGAGCCTTCTTACGTGTATGTCTAGATACCATAATAGATCCAATGCCTATGAAGACCTGGAACACTTCAGACAATAACTCAGACTTGTTTTCTTGTGCTATATTTAGGAATTGAGCGAGTGTTTTATAATGAAGTATCTCTCCATGCACTCTACATCTTAGCGATGCGAAACCCTCAGGAGGCATCCAATAAGCAGTCCTTATTAAATTTAAAATGTCGGCTCCTTTATCTGTTACCTTTCTGAAATGTTTGGCCCAATATTTTTCATGAAATCACAGGATCCGTGAAAGATTAGAATTTTCTAATGTTGACCCTCCATAGCTAAAAAAAAACCCCGGAGCTCTTTAACAACACAGCATTTCTTTGCCCATTCTGGAACTTTAAGTTCTTGAGCATTTAAGTTTGCCTTAATTAACCCTTTATTTTCTTGACTTCTCCACATCAACGGTTGGAATTGTTTTTGAGTCTATGAGGAAGCTAGAGGTTAAAGATAATTTCTTAGTAAGTTGATTTACATCAAAGAATTACTTCATGTAGATTAACTGAAATTAGGATACTGGTAAGATTTCCAGACCAGGATCATTACAGGATTTCGAGTAGGCCCTGAGTGACAAATTGCTGTAAACCTGTTTGGCTCGCCACCACAAGGTTTAAAACATAAAAATATAAAAGTGTTTAAATTTTTCTTTCAGTTTCCTTATCAGAAATATTCATTTAGACCATAACAACTGTTAGAACAAGATAACAACTCCAGGCCAGCTGTCAAATGTTTACCATTATCAAAACTCTCCCTGGAGGGAGATGCAACTTTGGCTCGCCTCACCGGCAGTAATTTAATTTTTCCTTCATTCTGACTCGGAAATGGCAGCATTTTTCAAAGCTTCCTCCCACTGATGGCTGAAATTTTCCTTGTGAAATGATTTCCACCAGTCTTGAATCTTTCTTGTTTCTGCCGTCTTCACCTTTGCTGATGGTTCTGCAACTCATCACCAGCTATGCAAACTGACAGTTCACATCCTGGGGCAGCAGCAGGGGCTGGCCTGCAGAAAGGAGCAGCCTGACCAAATTTACGCTCACAAGATCTCTTAATTCACAAAAGCATTTGCTCTAGTTCCTGTTCTCTGCTGCAGGGGCTGTGGTGAGGGAGTGGGGGATGGGGCAGGACCATTGGGAGAATGTTCGGAAGAGAAGAGAGGCTCTCTTCACACTCTACTGAGTACACAGACTTTGGAGATGAAAAGCAGACGGAGAGAGGCATTTCCAACCATCTTGCTGATCTGTGCGGGAGTTCACTGAACTGTACAGCCTAGCACCAGACCCTTGTGTCATTTAATGTTCCTTTTTAAAACTGTGCTTAAATGTTCAGCACAAATATCCCTCCCCCTTTTACTTAAGTTGACAAAGAATGAATATATATATATATATATATATATATATGAAATAAAAAAGCCAGATACTGCAATGAGAATGACCAGAAATCGCTTTCCTCTCTGGAGAGTTCTCTTTAGTATGAAAGTCCTCTTAACAAGAGTGGACAGAGGAAGTTTTAGGTTTGATTTGAACTTCATGTACATGACATATTTCATTTTTCCCTTCTCTCACAAATTTCAGCCCAGGCCACTTGTTTGCAAAAAAACACCAGACTGTCCCTGGCTGCTTCGAAGATACTCCAGGAATTTGGGCTTGCCTTTTATCTTCCTCGTGGTAGAGACATATATTTGTCCCTTTCCTTGGAGCGGCTTGACTCGTCTACCGAGGACTCATCCCTCTGCGGCCCGTCTACCCCAGGCCGGCACTGGCCCGTTACTGTTCCGTACCACCGGGTCACTTAGGTGCTTGTGTACCAGTTTGGGTCAGTCTCAAAAATTGCTTTTGAACACAGATTCTTTAAAACGACTGACCTCTTAGGAGCATTTCTACCCACTCCCTCCCCAGATGTCTAAAGCGACCGAATTAAATTGGTACCTTGTTTTCATGGCTTTGAAAATAAAACTATAATTAAGGTAAAAATGACAGTATCCTGGGGGCATCTGGGTGGCTCAGTCGGTTGGGTGTCCGACTCGATTTCGGCTCAGGTCATGATCTCAGAGCTGTGAGATTGAGCCCCATGTAGGGCTCCGTGCTGGGCGTGGAGCCTGCTTGGGATTCTCTCTCTCCCTCCGCCCCCCCCCCCAAAACAACAACAACAACAACAGTAATAACAACAAAAACGACAGAATCCTGAGCTAGAGAGGCAGATTTGAATTCTAGGCTTTGCTCTTCCACTGACTTTGTTCTTCAAGGTTTCTTTCCTTGTGACCCTCACAATCACAACAAAAGGTTGGGATTATGGCTGATAACAAAATCAAGTGCCTGATTTGGATCCCACTGATTCAGAACGTGTGACTATGCTCAATTGTTGCTGATCTTTGAACTACCTGTGAATAAAGTTTGTTATGCAAATGGTATTTTAAATCATATTTCAGAGGAGGCCATTCACTTACTGAAGAAAATGAAAGCATTTCAAACACTTCTATTTACGCAGCTAGTTGTATACAACATTCCTAATTGCAGGTGTTTTTTCTCTCAAAGTAGCTCTAACAGACTTCTGCCACTCAGCAAGTATTCTTCTTAAGTATAACTCACCTGTTTCCTTGTTTGAGACTGGCCATTTCTCTAGTTGTCTGAATTAGAGGTATTTTTATGTTCTCAACAATGCTTTGGGAATACACACTTAAGGAGCTTACAAGTTGGTTGGGGATGCAAATACCAATACAAGGAAGTACTCTGTAAATTCCAGAAGAAGCATTAGAAAAAGTAAATGCTATAGGAATTGTAGACCAGTAGAGATACTATTTGGAAGGTTTGGAAAACAACACTTATGCATATATGTAAACACATGGGAAGTTTTTTTGTTTTTTATTTCCAGAGCTCGATATATTGTTTGCCGCATAAAATGTTTACTTGGTATCTGTGAAACCTCCTTCAATTTTGGTGTGGTAGTTCTTCTTATAATACCTGCCTTTTATTGAGTATTATGTACCAGACATTTTGTGTCCAACACTGTTCCAAACTCTGTTTCAAACGGAGGCTTTAAAACATGGAGGGTTCACAAAGTCAGATTCTCCGTTGGCTGAGTTTAAGCGGTAGGGGCTATGGCAAATGACCTGTGTTTCAGGTTGTTCCTGCTATTGCAGTTCCATGTCACCGCTGCAGAAATGTGGGCTTGGCGTCGCCAGACCTTCTATTTAGTCAAGAGAGACAGGAAATTCACATTTTTATGGATATTTCCTGATTTTAAAAACAGTATAGGCCAAGTAAAAGTTTGTGACTTTTACATTGTATACTCAACCCCATTTTATTCTTACAACATCCCTGCAAAATAGGGATAATTATTTGTACTCGCCCACCTGCAACACAGCTAATAAGCAGCAAAAGTGGAACTCTACCCAGGGTCTGTCTCCAAAAGCTACAGTGTTACTCTGCTGTTTCCTGTCTTCGTAGATTCTCCAGGGTGGTGCTGGTGATAGTTTTTTGGCAGAAAAGTGCTCCTTGGTTAAAGCCAGGCCCTTTTCAAAATTATCACATCGGGTAGTACTGTACCAGAATGTCATCTTCCAGAGAACAATTATTTGTGCCTTTGGGGGGGCGGGAATTAATGATAACATGAAGGTGTTGGCAACTGTAAATATCAAACAAAAGGTCTGTTGCCCTTGCTGCAGATTTATTATTTCAACCTCATGGTACTTCTGGAAAAGCTACACCAATACGCTAAATCGTCTATAGAGTTTGTCAAGTTTCACAAAGAGTGGCAAAAGTATTAGTGGCAATTTTACAAGGCCTGACCTTGCCAGAGAGAGGGAAGAAATCATTAGTTCTCAGGATCTACTAAATATTTAAGCACTTTTGTTAGAATTCTAAATGAACTTCGTGGCCTGAAGGAGTTAACACACCTCCCCAAACCTGCTTTCAGCTGGTAAGATCAGGCCCATTATTATCATTATATACAGCTGTAAAAAGCTGGTTACGTAGCATAAATTGCATTGAAACACTTAGGCCACAAGATTACCCAAGAAGAATTGTATTGCTTGTTCAGTCATATATTTTGATCTTTATTGCTAGTAGTTTATTCTCATGAGAGTTGGGGATTAGCCTTGCTTTTAATGTAAAAAGTGTATCTATGAGGGCAAAAATATAAAATGAAAATAGATTTTTAATGGCAACTTTGGTTCTTAGCATTAATTTTACATGCATTTTTCATTCTGAACTTTTAAACAGTTTTGAGAAACATATGAGAGATTTGTGAACAGGGGCAAGAGAGGGTCAAATGTATCAAATCCTTGGATTCCAGCAAATGTAGGATTTGTGGAAGAGCAGAGAGAAGCACACATGTGTTGGGAATGTAAATTAAAATAAAACCTCACTTGCTGGAGACTTTGAGAAGCAAGTGCGCCATGTTACGGCCAACGTCTGAGGCGTTTATCTTCTTAATAAATTAACCAAATATTAAAATAAACATTAATTTTATCAGTCTAAATTTTTTCCTCTCTGGATGAAAGTGTTTCACGAAAAATCATAAAAGAATCTATGGTAGCTCAGAGAGGTTAAACTCAACAGTTGTTTTCTTTGAAGTCCCTGGCCAGGAGGTTAATTGCCAAAACTGCTTGTGGAAAAGGTGGTAACAATTTAACAAGACTGTACAACTGCAGAGACGTAGATGAATATCAGGTGTTTGCAGATGTTTTTTTCCTAACAGGAAAGGGGGTGGGGAGCAGAGGAGGAAAAGAATGAGAAACAGGGGAAGAGAAAGGCCTGAATAAAGTCCCAGCTAAACAGCCAATAATTCTTTGTTTGCTTAGCCAATCATCCTGTAATTGGCCAGGAGGTTAATAGGAGTCTATTGATTGGTCAGGAGGAGTGCTTATGGTGACTGTTTTTACAGTATGCTCCCAGACAGAAGGCTGCAATTACCGGAGCTCTCATTCCCACTCTTTAGGGCCATTGCTGCCCTGATTTATGAAACCTGATCAGGTTGCTGTTGGCAGTTTATGTTTTAAGTGTTGCCTTCTGGGTCTTTGCTGCTTATGGGTCAGTGTGCTATTTCTCATCATTTATTGTGGTCATTTGAGTAGGTAAGCTTATTTATGACTTATTGAAGTAGGAATACATTAAAAATAATAACCACCACCCACATGGACTGGAAAGTGGCAACAGTCGGACCCTACCTGCTCTAGAAATAGACATGCCGCTACCAGCAGAGTGTTTACAGTTGTTCCAGAAATCGGCAGTCTTTTCTTCTATCTGCCTTCAACAGATTTGTTTCTCATCTCCTCATTATGCTAGTTGATTACACCAGGATTTGCTTTTGTATGACTTCTAATAGTTAGATTGGGTCACTGGTACTTTAGAGGTAAGGAAACTGAGGCCTTGCTTTAAAATGTCTTAAACCATTGAGACACCTTCTGGAGCTTGCGAGAGGGCTCTTCTGTCCTAACCCAACCCTGACCTGGTCCTGACCTGAGCATTACTAATAAGGTACTTACTTCATCATTTCATTTCTCACTCGCTAAACTTGACTATAAATCCTTCTGTTACTCAAGGTCTTGGTTTCCCACCCTTGCTCAAGCCTTCTTTTGTAGTTCAGAGTTCCCTGGGAGCCCAGGTGAACGGGAGTAAATCTCCACTGATGATAAGGCCCTTGAGCCACAGAATTCCGTGTAGCCACATCCAGACGGCTGGATTTCACCTCCACTTCCAGCTTGTCACTGAAGGCTGTGGTGACCACAAGGACCACTGCCTACGACTTACTTCCTCCTGTTTCTTCCGCTCCTTTAATTTCACTGCTGCTACTTAAAAAAAATATATATATATATTAAGGACTTCTGCAGCTCCTCTCATAGCTTCGAAAGCTCCCCATCATTCAGCATCCACATTTTGAATGGCTGCTCTATTCCAGACACCCCTGCAGGTGCCGCGGATATGGTGGTGGTGACAACAGCCCAAAGCACTGCTCGCGCCCCCACGAACATGGTGAACGGTCCTAAGCCTGCCTGACTTGCCGTAAGAAGTGTGGCAGGCACCCACCCCACAAAGTGACACAACACAGCACAGGAAGGGCAAGGATCCTCTGCCCATGGAAAGCGGTGTCATGACAGGAAGCAGAGTGACGATGGTGGGGAGGCCAGGTCGATTTTCCCAAGAAAAGGCGAACTCATCCAAGAAGATAGTGCTGAAGTGTGAATGTGTTGAGCCTAACAGCAGATCTCAGAGGATGTTGGCTAGTAAGAGATGCAAGCATTTTGAACTGGGAGGAGATAAGAGGAAGGGCCAGACATCCAGTTCTTTTTTTTTTTTAAGATTGATTTTTATTTATTTATTTTAGAGAGTGAGTGTGAGCAAGGGAGAGGGGCAGAGGGAGAGAATCCCAAGCAGACTCCGTGCTGGGCGGAAACCAAGAGTCAGATGCTTAACCGACTGAACCAACGCAGGTGCCCCCAGACATCCAGTTCTAGGCTTCATGTTTCATTTTGTTATGAAGAATATGAGATCTTTTTTTTAAATTTTTTTTTATTTATTTGCGAGAGAGAGAATGAGAGATAGAGAGCATGAGAGGGAGGAGGGTCAGAGGGAGAAGCAATCTCCCTGCTGAGCAGGGAGCCCGATGCGGGACTCGATCCTGGGACTCCAGGATCATGACCTGAGCCGAAGGCAGTCGCTTAGCCAACTGAGCCACCCAGGCGCCCGAGTGTGAGATCTTGAGGGTATGTTTAAAATCATAAAAGACCACAACTATCCCAATACTGCAGATTCCTGGTCATTTTCCTTTTGGAAAGAAAGGTGCCCTCTAGTTTGGTGAGTACACCTCCTTCTACAAAGCAGTGAAAGGTATGATTGCCCTGCCCCGGATGAGGCAAGGGATGTACAGACAGCCTCCCGGAGACTTTTTTTTCTCTGCAAGGGAACCACTTGCTACTGAACTGTTGTTATTTGTGCTATATGGACATTGCAGGAGAGATTTCCTTTCCTTCTTTTTTTAAAAAAAATGTTCTTCTGTCTTCCTATTCTAACTCAGTTTTTCTCATCCTCCCGAGCTCACTAGAGCTCAAAAGAACCTGGATGGTTTTCTCTCCTGTCAATTGTACATGGAGCCCTCTTTCTCTTCCTGTTGCTTCTGCAAATACGAGTGGCTTCTGCCTCCCCCCCACCGCCCCCCACCCATTACCTCACTTTAGAAGTCTATTCTGATTGTGATTACATCTTTTATGAGAGTCTATTCAAAGTATTCTGACTAACCTATTGTTACCATAATGTTATGATGTAGGAGAGTGTTAATCTGACCTCTCAGTGTGGTAATTATGGTTCAAGTAAAGCAAAATGTTAGTAGGGTAGTCTGCCACTGGTCACTAGACTTTGAGAATATCACTCCTGCCTTCATTCCTATGTAGGCAAGATTACCTTTTCTCTCTGTCTGCTTGCTAGGTTATTTAACTATGAATATCAGAGGGAAAGCAATGACTCTGTGTGCTTAAAAGATCTGACTTCACCAGACCCTTAAAGTAATGTGGCCTCTCCTATTTACTTAATTTAGAGTTCATAAGAGAAAATAGCTTGGTACTTTTAGACAGACTGCATGTTTTCTATCCTTTGCTTTTACCTTAATCCAATAGTTTCAGAGCCCCAGAGAAAGGTCCTTGAAATGCATTCTCTCCACCACTGTATGCCTTTAGAATCCTCATATTGGTTTTTGTTTTCTTGTTTTTCGCTAAACTTCACTGTTTACCTCTTATCAAAGTTTATATCAGAGCTCAACAGCATTTATAAGATTCTTTAGTAAAGAGCAATGTTCGAACTTCTGTCTTCCCATTTGGGAGTAGATGGCTACTCTTTTCCAAAGGACTTAACAAACAACCACCACCACCATCAACAAATTTGAACAATCCATGTTCTGAAACTAGCCAATTTAAAGGGCTCATCGTTTTAGTGTCCTTTTCTCATTGATAATGGAATTATGAGAAAGAACGAACAGACAATAATTCATTCTTTTAGAGATGGAAAGCAAGGACTGAGTAAGGAAGCATGGTGTTTGTTCATTCCCTAGGACCACTTGGTTCTCTTTAAGAACCTTTCCTTTAGATATTTGTCACACTGCCTTCCTTCAGGTTTGTTTGTTTTATTTTGAGCCAGCCATGCCCTTCGCTGGATGAGCATGTGTAAAAAGGGAAGGGAAGGGTGAAGGAAGGAAGGAAGAAAGGAAGGAGGAAAGGGAGGATGGACTCATGTAATACAGCAACCAGAGATTGTGAACTATGAGTTGGAACAAATACAATATTTGGAGATATAACTATTTTTAAAACTTTGGGCTCTGACTCAGTCATGACACATTCACCTTTTTGGGAAAACTCAGGGAAATTTTTTGGCGAAATTCTGTGATTTTGTTTTCATAGTTCCGGGACAGAACTGCCCACCACAGACTTTTCGCATTCTTGAGAACTAAAACATGACTTTGGTTACTCACTGGAGTATTTATTACTTAATGTGTTCAGTGTAGTGGAAAGGAATACAATTTATTGTGAATGAAGGTACTGGCACTAAATATAATCTCATTTTTTTTTTTTAAGATTTTATTTATTTATTTGACAGAGAGAGACACAGTGAGAGAGGGAACACAAGCAGGGGGAGTGGGAGAGGGAGAAGCAGGCTTCCCGCGGAGCAGGGAGTCCGATGCGGGGCTCGATCCCAGGACCCTGGGATCATGACCTGAGCCGAAGGCAGACGCTTAACCGACTGAGCCACCCAGGCGCCCCTATAATCTCATTTTTTAAAGGTAAATTTGAAGTATTCCTTTGAATGCAACCTTTTTTTTTTTTTTTTTGGTTTTGGCTTGCAAAAGACAAAAAGTCATTTCAGAAATGTGTTCCCATCTGCACTTTTACTTGAAATGGTGTTTTGAGTATGGAAATGTGCCCAATAAACAAAACAGAATTTTTAGTGAGACATTTCAGGTTTCATGGAAGGTTTGTGTGTGGTTCACTCCTGTTAGATGACCTCAACAAGCTCATTTTACTGTGCAATGAAAAACAAGTGTAAGAAACTTAGACATGATAAAATTTTTTCAACATCCTAGAGCATGGATTCAAGTAACTTTGACAGAGTAAAAAATTAGCATAGTTTGATATGAATTTTGGTGAAAGTTATTAGAGACACAGCAGTGGGCCAACCAAATTGATTGCTTTACAGGAAAAAAATATGTCCTGATCCTTTGGTGGCATCAGAAAATATTTGTGCTTTATTCTTTGTGATTTCTTGCTTTATCAGCAAAAGGGAGCATTTGTGCTCAAAAATGGACAATTCACACTCAAATCTTGTCTTTCTCTGTTTAATCAAGTTTAAATTACAGGTTAAGCATGGTGGCAGAAAAAAAAAATACAGAAGAAAATGTAGTAACTAACTTGAATCTTAATTTAAATTTGCCACCCAATGCTGAGTTTTTACATGTGTCAAGGGCAAACTCCTCTGGTACTTGTCAATAAGCAAAAGAAAAATACTGGCTTTCAAATACCAGGCATTTGGTGAACCGGCGACAGTCATATAAGCGAGAATGTTCAAATGACTTCAGCTCTTTCCAGCTTCATTATGTCAGGCTGGCAGATCGCATATGGCATTATGGAAATCAGCAAATGAAAACCATATTGATCAGCATTGAGAACAAATGTAAAAAAGGTGGTCTCGAGGAGGAGCCGAGGAGAAGAATGCTTTCCTGGTCAACCTGATAGGCCCTTGTTAAGGCCTTTTAATCATTTATTAACGTAACCCTCCTTCTTCCCTTTCCACTCAGATTACCTCAGCCACAGAGCATCCTGCTCCATTTATCTTTTAATGTTTCCTTTATTTAATTTATTTTTAAGCTCTAAGTTATACTCTTATTTCAGAATTGAGTTTTACTTTTCATGGGATTGTTTTAAGTGTCTTAAATGACTTTTTCCAACAAGCTCACCAGGCATTCAAAGGAAGAAACGCATTTGCTGAGATTCACCTATCAGCAAATAATTTACTTGGTATGCACCACAACCAAAAGCAGGGAGACGGAGAGAGACAGTCAGCCGGACACATTAAAAAAAAGAGAGAGAGAGAGAGTAAACTCTGAGTCGTTCCTAAACCTAATTCTCTAGTTAAGGTTTGGGTCAGTGTTTCCATTTTGAAGCCTTTTTTTCAGGGTTTGGAATTAGCCTGGTAAAATTACTTTAGGTCTAAAACTGTGATCTGTCACCTTTCCTTTCCTTCTTCACTCCGTGATTTCAGTAGAAAAGCTGCAGCTTGCTTTTATCGTGTTGCTTTGGAAGGAAAATCAGAGCACTATTCGGTCTGCCTCAATGAGATAGAGAAATGGAAGGCTGTGTTTGTGGAGGATTTGGTTCACACCTGAAACGCGCCTTGGGGTTTTGAAGGTTTGCTGCTTTCCCTAACTCACATTCAGACTTAGGTTTGAACGGGCTTCTCTCCCCACTACCCCCCTCCTCCTCTCACCCCTTCAGCTCCTGCCTCCCCTTCCATTTTTATGTCCAGGCTCATCATTTGGTAAGAAATTTCCAAGATGTTTTCTTCATACAGAACCATGTCCTTTTATAGTTGATGAGTAACCCGTGAACGTGATTCCTCAGAATGCTGATTGGCATATGACAATAATCGTTTCTTCCCTGCTTTGCAGCATAAATCCCTCTAAAAGAAGATTCACACACACCAAAGAAACCTGGACTATGGATGGAAGTTAATGCCCCGAAGCTGCTGCATTCGGAACAGCCCTGTGATGGGCTCTTCCCCGAGTTACTTAGCTAATTAACAAAACTGAATATTTGCCATTTTTTTCCCTTTTGAAACCACCTTAAAAAAACAAAAACAAAAACCTCTTCAACATGAAACAACTGAGGCTCACTTTCCTGTGAATTTAGCATTGAATTCTGAAATAGGTATTCATAAAAAACAAAAAACAAGAAGTATGGTTAATCTCTGGGTGCTGTGGGTGATCAAATCATTGAACTTTCTTTTTGCTCCGGACTCCTTGTCTGTGACCGTGAAGGCATGAGTATTTTTATCCTCACTTTCCTCTGTTTCCTTTGCTCCCCCCCACCCCTGAGCATTTTGAGGAACTATCACTGATTGATTTGGATATCAAAAGATGCACAATGTGTAGATTTAATTTATCTAAGTAGAATGGGGAATTTTATTTTGGGTCTCCTTTGGGACCCCAGAGATACATTCAATAATACATTTGAAAAATCCATGTCTAAAATCTATTTTTCTCCTTGCATACTCATTGATTTCTAAGTGCTTTTCCTCGTAGACTCCCATTACTATCCCCCTTTCCTTTCTGGGCTCTACATCAAACAGTGTAGGAATTACAGCAGGAGTGCTATCTGTGGAAGACTTGCTCTCCTTGTTTTTGCAGAAGAGCAGAACATTAAACAGTGAGTGGACGATGCAGAAATGCTCTCCCTCTCCAGCTCTTTTTTTCCCTCCTTCTCTTCCTCCCTCGTTTTTCCACTCTTCCCTCTCCTCTCTTCCTCTCTTTCTCTCGCTTTCCCCATTCCCAATGGGAGTGTTGTTTATAGAGCATTATAATTTATAACTGAAGAGAGTGGATTTAATTTCAGTGGAGAGGCTCGCCAGCAGGGCGCCAGCCTGCAATCATATGAATCAGCAAGCTGCAAACTCTATTGAATGGAAAGTATTATCGCTGGCCACAAACGGACACTGTTTCTCCTAAACAACTCCCTTGGTGCAGGAAGACCTTGTCTTCATTCATCTCTTTTACATATCTACTTCTGTTTTAATTTTGCCATTTCCTAAAAGTGTTTTCTCTTTAGATTGCAACTTTTCTCTAACTACCTTATTTCCTGACCCAACATTGGGAACTGCAATTGTCTAATTCTGGCTGATGGGATATTTCTTCTATCTCCATCCTTAACCATGTATGACTTTAGTTTTCCCTTTGCTTCTCCTTCCTGCAAGTCTTTTTTTTTTTTTTTTTTTATGGGAGCTGTTAAACATACAAACAGGACTATGATGAACCATTAGCATTAATATTGTAAAATGCTAGCCAATTTTAATCACCTAAAGTTTTATTTAATCATGGATATTTTGTTTATACTTGGATATTTTTTCTACATCCATGGAAAGATTTATTTTCCTGTCCTCCAAATCTAGGAGGTGATTTCTTATTCTTTACATGACCCATCAAATCTCTTGTAATGTTAGTACTGTACCTTATGCCAAGTTTTTCAAGTGTTTCAGGCATTTTTTTAAAGAAGGAGTGCTGGAATATGTGCATGGCTTTTTGTGGTTGGTTTTTGTTTTAGTCCAACGTCGGCCGCTTTCATGTAGTTAAGCTAAATCTCTGAGTCATTTTGAAAATCAAGTTAGACGTACAAGGCTGGTACCTTTTTCAAAAGTATTTTACTGAATTCATGTAGCTATTATAATTGGTAATGTTTAGTAGTGAATCTTTAACTGAGATTAGATAGATTGCATTAATATTGCATCAAATATCAGGCTGTCTTTATCTAGACTTTTGAATAATTTCCATACTCCTCTCCTAACAATGAAATTCAAGTTGCACAAATAGCCAGTTGACTGATAACTGTTATTTGCTTAAAAGGGAGAGAGGGGTAGTATGTGAGGCAGTAAGGAAGCTCCAGTAAAGGAATTCTATTTAGACATCAGTGGAAAAGCCAGGCTAATCTGACTACATTTGTTTAAAATAAGGGTTTTATGTATTTGAAAGATACAAACAAATACAAAAGTTAGCAAATAACCAAAATGCTAAGAGCTCAGAAATTTGATAGGAAGTTCACATGTTGTATTGTCAGAAATGTATTTATTTTCTTATGTATATATAGGGAGAAATTATTTATATATCAGCTTGCATATTTTCTTGACACAATTTAACATCAACAAATCAAAATATATGTAACCATAATTTTTCTCATTTAAAGCACAAACTTATGAATCCATATGTATTCATAAATCTTCTCCTTTAGAGCCTGAGAATAGAGTTATAGTCTTCGCTGTCTAAGCTAGGAATTTTTTTTGCCTTTGATTACTCAATGAGAATTACACATAGGAACAGAAAATCAATATGTTTACTTCTGCTTATTTTCAAAATTGAATGTTGCTATGGTTTAATATCAGAGAAGGTATGGCCAGGGTCAGCTTAAAGAGGTTTCGTTTCGTTTACTTTAAATTCCTTGTGGCGGGAGTTGTTGCCTCTAGCAACAATTAATTATCAACAAAAGTAAAATTTCCTATCACACCATTTTTATTCCAGGAAGTAGTATGTAAAATGAGGAAGAAAACTGTGAGGTGATTGCAGGTGAATGTATTTCTAAATCCTTTGATTCCTGACTTACCACCAGTTGGTAAGCCTGACTCATGGTATGTGGATTTTTATTGAATTAAGATTAGAAAAAGTACATGCAACTCTGTAATGAATATCTTTACATAGAAATCTTGTGTATTTTTAACATCCTTGAGGACGCAGGAGAGCTATAGTGAAGCACACACATTTCAGTAAGTTCGCAGTGACTCAACAATAGTGAAAAGGCCCTTGGCTTCATTGTTTCTTTTCAGAGGCAGGGAGAGGGAGGGCCTTTGTCTTTTCACTTGAGTGCTGTGGGCTTAGTTATTGTGTTTTGGGTTTTTTTGGGGGGGTGGGATTTTTACCTAAATGATGTCCCCCTCTTTACCTATCATGTAATGTAAGCTTAGAGACAATCACAGGGTTTTGGTGCCTTATTCTGATGAATTCCTGTTTTTAAAAAATTCTACCATGAGAACTCTCAAAACCCAGTCCTAGAACAGGTAAATTCTGTTTGCCTATTATTTGGAAAGGATCCGCTTCTTTTAATTAGTACTATAGTTAAATTAATTCCTTTGAGAATTTTCTGAAATTGAAGTAGAAGAGAAAATTGGTAGTTATCTTTGATTTAAATAAAAATATGTATTGAAATTAGTATCATCTATAAATACATTTGTCCAAAATCATTATAGGTGACTAGATTAAAAAATATAAAGTGAGTGCAGGGAAGTATAGTTCACAAAAAAGTTGCTTTTTGGGTCAAAAGCAGGGTGGTTGAGTTGGTTTTTTTGTGTTGTTTATTTGCACAATTATTGCACTATATTATATTGCATATCTGATTCCTTGATCAGAAAAACTTTATAAAATAGTCTGAGTGGAGTTTTAAATGCTGCTGGGTGACCTTGAAGGAGTCCTTATCCAGGTCTGATAGAGAATATGTTGCATTTACATAATAGCTGTTGGCTTTCTTGACTGTTCATATGCAGAGTGTCCAAGTGTTGCTTTAATAAAACGCGTTTGGGCATGGAAGCCAACATTTATGTTTCCCTCCCTGTAACTCTACTTCTGGACCGTGTGCTTGGCCGACTTAGCAAAGCTTAGAAGTCAGCTGCATCTGTGTGAGCCAACTTTGCTTTGACTGAGAGCAATTGAGTACACCATTTGTTTTCTTTTCTAAATATCACAAAAGTTTTATTTCCTTTTCACGAGGGCTTTTTTTTTTTTAATTGCCTTGGGCCAAGGGTTTACCGATTTTTCTAACATCTATACTTCCAAAATGTAAAAAAAGGTCATGGCCTTATTACCGATTGTAGTGGATAACGCTGTGGTCGTGCTAGTTAAAACTGTGACCTTGGGAGGGGGGTGGGGAAAGGCCCTACTTGGTGGCTGCTTTCCTCACTTTTTGGAACTTTGATGTGTTCCTGCAACTGATATAAATGCAGGGGTGTTCAGGGAGAGGCAGCTGGCTGGCAGCGACAGATTAAAATATTTCTGACCCACAAAAGTAACCAAATGCCCATATTTCTTCATTTAACATAATTAATACCTTGTATTTCCATTGACTTTGATAAAGTGGCCTTCCTCCTCCCACCCCATCCCCCTTCCCTCTGTCAACTTTAGGAAGACTGCAAGAGATCTATAGTTAAAATACTCTACAGATGATGAAGGATAGCATGTCTTAAAAAAGCTAACATCAAAAGTCTCAATTAGGTTGCTGCCTAGCAGGAAGCTTATAACCACATTAAAATGGAAAAGTTATTTCATTTTTAGTATACTGTATTTCAGCAGCAAGGGTTGCAATCGAAGAGCAATATGAAACATTTTGGTATGGCTGCCAAGTAAATCCACATTTGGTTATAAATGTGTAATTACAGGAAATATATGAAAAGTGTTAAACATCTCTTATCAAATATTGTTAAGGAGGAATTTGGTGCCTTTGGAATTTAGAAAAAGCCTGGGATGGATTTCGGTCATGTTACAAGGTTTACTTGTTATATTTAATTTAAAGCAGTTGTCCTGATTTCATTATCACAGAGCACACGGTTTTTCAATTTATTCGTTAAAAGGCAGAGACAGAATATGCCTATAGGTCGAGGCAGTATTTGATCGATCATGTGATTTTATCAGTGGTTTTTTTTTTTTACATTTTGTACCTCAGTGTACACATTTCTGAGTGAAAAGACAGACAGTGCCTTTATTTTGAATCATCTAAGCAGTGGTTGAGCAAGCCATCTGGGAAGGTGATGTCAGCTGAGGGCAAGGGTGGTTGCTGGTTGAGGGTAGTCATCCACCCCTTTCCCCCAGCACGCACACCAGCCTCCGCAAATCCAGTTTCATGGTGCCTGAGTTGCTGTCTGGTTGGTTGAACTCATTCTCCTCAGCTGATATTTAACTAGTAGCTTGTGCTGGAAAAGCATCAGTACTGCCTTCCCTGGCCTTTATAAACATGATTGCTAGACAAAGATGAACAGCACCGATCTGCTGTGAGGGACAGAATTCAATTATATTACTGTCTCGGAGAGGAAAACAGCACATATTTGATGCCATAACTAAATTGGATTCCTTCTAAGAAATCCTAAATCTGTGTATAATAGATAAATGTAGAGCTGATTTATATTTACCTGCTGAATGTAGATGTGGTTGCTAGGATGTATAGTTTATTTAGTCTGTATGTGGATGGTTTTACTATCCCAAATAATATGTATGTATGTATGTATGTATGTATGCTGGTGCTGTACATTTTTAAAAGTAAAAACTACGCATGTTATTGGAAAATCTCCTTGGTATGTGCATGGGGCAGCCATTCTTGGAGTTGTGTGTATCACGGTTCACCTAAGCAGGGGAGGTCCCCCGTGAAGATTGTGACTCTTAGTGTGATGGGGGGTGGGTTAGGTAGAGAATCATCTCGTGAGGGAAGACTCACAGTAGAATTGCAGAGGTGCTCTTGAGCCCTGGGGTTTCTTTTTATTTCCAACAAATAGAGGTTTCATTTGCATATTTTCTCCTATTATATGGCTGCAGAGGAAGGGCAGATACACACCCCATATTTTGTTTGGAGAGGTCCTGACAGAATTTCTCACTGTCTTTTTCTGTGCCACAGTCTGTACAGCGGCTAAGACCAAGATGATCCCCGTAAGAAACCTTATTGGTATGGTTCACTGATTTTTTTGGACTCTGCATTTATTTTAGCAGACTTCTCTGATAGCTTTTTGCAGTTTTCAGCTTTTTGTTGTTGAAAACAAAAATAATAAGTAAACCAGCTCAGGGATATATTTCTCTTTCTGAAACTGATTCCATGTCATAGTGCCCTCCTTGGGGAGGAGCTGTATCTCTGGCCAAGGCTGGAACCCGAGGAACCACCCCTGGTGGAATATGAGAAAGAACAGGGTATTGTTTACATCCCTAATGTTCCTGCCTTTTCTTATTATAGGAGACATTCAAGGGGACCATCATAGTGTTAGAATTTTTTCCTTAAAATTACATACCTATCTTGTTCAGGTTTTATACACAGTTCTGTAAGTTTAGTCTTACTTTATGAAAGACTGGGGCAGTGTTCTATTCACATTCATTTAATAAATGAACCCCTATTTGTGTGATGTGATAGTGAATACCTAGGATGAATTTGCCAGAGTAGATGTTGTTTCCCATCATATGAGTGAAGCGCTATAGCACACATGGTAGATATTACTGAATAACATATTTCTTCTACACTAAAAGTTAGGGGGTCGACTCTTCTTAAGTATGGGGAGATAGAACAGTTTCTTTCCTCTTAATATTTGACCGAGATATTTTAGTTTGGAAAGAATAGCTACAGTACGTTATTCCAATGCAGAGCTGCCTAGATTCTTCATTCAGTTTAAAGGTCTTATTCCAGGGGCGCCTGGGTGGCTCAGCCGTTAGGCGTCTGCCTTCGGCTCGGGTCATGATCTCAGGGTCCTGGGATCGAGCCCTGCATCGGGCTCCCTGCTCCGTGGGAGGTCTGCTCCCTCTCCTACTCCCCCTGCTTATGTTCCCTCTCTCGCGGTCTCTCTCTCTATCAAATAAATAAATAAAATCTTTAAAAATAAATAAATAAAGGTCTTATTCCAGAGTCCCTTCTGGAATATAGTTTAAGAAATGATAATATACCATGTATCTAGGAATCAAAGAAACAAAACAAAAAAACTCTGAAGTTTTAATTAAAGTGACTGTATCGTTAGGCACTGAAATCAATGATAAGGACTTGACTTCTTTAACTTTTGGAGACCTCGATAATGGGAAATTTAAAAAACCCTTAATAGAAGGCAATAAAAGTACCATGAAATCACACGTATAGTGATTCTGAAACAGTGACATGATACTGAACTGTTTTCTAAATCATCAAAAAAATATATTCAGTATAGTTTTTGTATTAAGCATGATTCATAATTTTCCAATTCCTTATGACTTTGTATCCGTATAGACATGATACCTTGTCATTAGTAAGAATGATCTGTTAACCACAACATGTTTTCTCTTGTTTGGACTACTTCTGTGATCTGTTTTGAGAATGCTGAAACAAATAAACCCTACCATGGACATTCAGATTGAAAGGCGACAGTCCCTCCTTGGTTCTGCATAGCGATGTCTGTCCAAGAACCAGGATGCTCAGCAGGCCTGCATGGGAGAATGCATGCCATGACAGTTTCTACCCACTAGACTCTTAATCCTTATGATGGCCTTTTCTCTCCCTATAGTTTCTTCAGTTACTTGATTTGTTTCAAAAGAAGCCCTGTTAGGTTCCAGAGTACTTAAATTAGAGACTTTTCCCCAAAGGAAGTCTTGCGATCCGAAGAAATTAGTACAGTCACACCTAAGAACTCAGATGCCCTGCAGAAAATAACTTACCCTTACTGGCCACGATTACTGAGCTTAGCCACCCCTACTTCAATGGTGTCATGCACTCTGAGCGTGACATGTGATTTTTTGAAACATTATTCTAATTTATAGAGAACTCTTCATTTATATTGCCTCAATTAATCCTTGAAAAAACCCAGGCAGGAATTAGTACTTCATATTGTATTGATGATTTTAGACTTAGCAAGGTTAAGGAATTTCAGCCTGATAACCAAGTGTTAGAGCTGGGAGTCAAATGGAAGTTTTGTAAAGCCAAATACTGTCTTTCCACCCTAGGACACTGCCTGATTCTTTGTGATGGTAATGATCATGGCTAAAGCAGGTAATTGCTCCTTGGGCTTCTCAGTGAACAAAAGAAACTAAGTCTCTGATAAGTTTTCCCCTATTATTGCTGGTTTAGGAGATGCCCCTGCTCAGTTCCTTTTCATTCTTGCAAAACAAAACACCCTTCCTGGGAGCTCCTTTTGGCAGGTTATCAACAAGCAGAAGCCTTGAATTCTTCTGTGTCATATTTTTGTCCTGTAAACTCGCTTATATAACTGATGGCTTCATCAGTCTTCCCTTCCAACTATGTACTTCTAGTTAAAAGGCAATTTGCAGTGGGGCCTCAGAATGGGAATTTGCAGCCCAAGGAGCATTTTCTTGTTTTGTGAACTAGGTAGATGTTTGTTGAACCTTTACTGTGTTCTTAGCAGTGTGGGAGATGAGAAAATTTTGTTCCTTTCTCCATTCAGGGCGCTTTAGTTGGGAAAGACGAGGCATAAATGAATTTGAATTACTTTAAAAGATGAAGAAATACCACAAGGCATTAAATGATCAGTTACAAAATTAATGGTACAGATAATAAATGCTTTGCATTCAGGGAAGGGAGAATCATCGTCTTAGAACTGTAGCACGGAGAGGGTGCTTATCAAGTCCTACCACCTTAAGAGAAGGTAAAATTCAGTGAGATTAATATACAGGTTTAAATTTATATAACAAGATATTGCCATATCTAGAATTCCACTCTCCCTGACCTGTAATCACTTAGATTTTTGAGAGAGAAATGAAATCGTACCATCGGTATTTTTAAGCTTCTGACAGGTAGCTTTTAAGCAGCTATCCATTGAGCCACCCCGGTGCGTCTTGGGCATGAAGTACTAGGTACTGTACTAAAGAAAAGGCCCCTGACGTAAGTAGTTTACAGTCCAGTGGGGTAGAAATATTTACAGCTAACTGGGTTACAAGATAAACTTACACAAATGCCACACAAGAGCCTTACATATATGGAGTGCTCTGGGACCCAGCCCAGAAGTAAGGGGAGAAATCCTGTTTATGGGACCATGGCTTCTTGTAGGGGACATGTCTGAATGGGTGGTAATTTTTGGAAGGGCATTCTGTGCAAAGAGAAATGCTGTGATTTACTCTCTGTTTTTTAGTGCTTTCACAATTAATTCCTGTTTTCCTTTACTTTTTTTTTTTTTTTTAAGATTTTATTTATTCATTTGAGAGACAATGAGATAGAGAGAGAGCATGAGAGGGGGGAAGGTCAGAGGGAGAAGCAGACTCCCTGCCGAGCAGGGAGCCCGATGCGGGACTCGATCCAGGGACTCCAGGATCATGACCTGAGCCGAAGGCAGTCGCCCAACCAACTGAGCCACCCAGGCGCCCTCCTTTACTCTTTCTAATCTCATCTGTACCCCATGCCTATTTTTCACCTTCTTAGCCGCTTCTAATGGGATTTTGCCTTGCTAAAATCTACTTTATTAAAAAATTGAAGTATAGTTGACATACAGTGTTATATTAGTTTTGGGTGTACAACATAGTGGTTTGGCAATTCTATACATTATTCAGTGCTCTCCATGATAAGTGTAGTTACCATCCGTCACCATACAACGTTATTACAGTATTGTTGACTATATTCCCTATGCTGTACTTTCTATGAGTTGTTTATTTTATAACTGGATGTTTGTATCTCTTAATCCCCTTCACCTAGTTCACCCATTCCCCCACCCACCTCCCTTCTGGCAACCACCAGTTTGTCCTCTGTATTTAAGAGTCTGTTTGTAAAACCTACTTTTTTATATTTGCTATAACTAGAAGTTTACTCTCTCTCCTCTTTGGTATAATATGGCACTGCCTGTCTCCTGATTCTAGAAATAATTTGATTTCTCCATTGGCTTTTATCATTCATAGGAAACAACTGAAATTTATGCCCATTGACAAAATTCAGCATTAGCTTATTTCATTGGCTGCATCAAGCTTGACTTTGATCTGTCTTCCTTTTTCTGTCTTTCATTTCTCTAATTCTAGGCTTTTTTTTTTTTTATAAAGATTTTTATTTATTTATTTGAGAGAGAGAGAATGAGAGAGAGCAAGCACATGAGAGGGGGGAGGGTCAGAGGGAGAAGCAGACTCCCTGCCGAGCAGGGAGCCCGATGCCGGACTCGATCCTGGGACTCCAGGATCATGACCTGAGCCGAAGGCAGTCGCTTAACCAACTGAGCCACCCAGGCGCCCGGCTTTTTTTTTTTTTTTTTTTTTCTCCCTATCCCTCCACAGTTTTCCTATGTAGCTTCTACAGTCCGGAAGATCTTTTTGATGATTCTTAGACACCAACTCCATATCTATTTACACCTGTTACGTGGAGCTGTCTTGTCCCTGGAGGCTTTTCTGTTTCTCTCTTCTTACATATTGAATTTAGGATGTAATTACCATGCTGCAAAATGGTTTGACATCATTTTGTGTTTAAAAAAGAAAAAAAAGCGATCAAGTAAAAGTTAATTTATTTCAAACAGCAATTTTGAATCATTAATGACTGCATGGAGATTAGGTCATAATTTTCTCACCTTATTCAAATATTTATCTCTAATTTTTCTCCTGCCAAAGTCTAGAATTCCAAAGTGTCTTTCTTCAATAATTTAATTAGGCCACAAGTTTGAGGCTTAATGATGGATCAAAAAAATGTGTGATATGCTTGAGAGATCAAGACAGCAAATTGATTACTGTTGTAGCAAAGGTTGGCAAATGTGGGAGAAGGAGCAGGTACTGCCCTGTGCTGCAGGATCTGAGTCAGCGATCAAGGTCAGCCTCAGTTCATTAACTTCCTCTGAGGGCTTATAGTCATTGTAAATATGACTTCTTATACCTTATATTCTAATTATAATACAGTACAGTTTTGAAGTGACTTATGTTCACTTCAGTAATGTCCTAGAGTGATGTAGGATGTTGAAAGATCTACACTAGGGTAAGCTAATTTCTGGTCATTTTGCCTAGTTTTCTAGTGCCTGCCAATAGAAAATCTCACCCCTCAAGATGTGTGTTAATAAATGTGTCCTCATCCATGGGTGCACATCAGGCAGGGGCCTGCTCTTAACCTAATTATCTAAAATGGTCATCTGTTTTAATACGGGGATTCTCATTGTGCTCTCAGCTAATACATTATTAAAGGTTGGAATGTATTTCATGCTAATTTTTAAGACCTCACAATCAAGAAACGTTATTTTCTCAATAATTCTAATAACGATTTCATTCCTATGTTTAGACAATACCATAGGTTGTTTTGACCATAAATTGCTAGTAAGCCCACTTTTAACTGACTTTTTAAATATTTCACATGAAGCAAAATGGTAAATCACTTTAAACTTAACAGTTTTTATGAAATCTAGAATGAAGATAACATTTTGTGTGTCCGCTCCTTTGTATAATAACTTGGTTTGGGGTTCTGCATGTGGCTAACCTAACTGTATTATGAGACAGGATTCTTTTGTTTAAGGATTTCTTAGTGTACTTTAGAAATTCAACCTTCATAAAGAAACACAAAATCCAAAAAACCAATATACTTTTTCATTTGTTATACAGATGCTAAAGACCCTTTGAGAAGCAGAGAGTGGTTAGTGATAAGATTATGAATTGGCGTTTTTTAAAGCTAAGGATCTTTGTGGATATCATACAATTTTTTACAAATCTCGTTTAAGATAGATTATGTTCCTTTCAATTTCTTTACGTTGATTTTAATAAAGGTGAAATAATTAACATTCATTTTTCTAAGTATTAATTGGATATTCCATACATTGAATTTTATAAGGCCTTCAATGAATGGAGGTACCAGACTTACCCTTCCACCTGAAACACACTGGACAATTACATGATACAGTGGCTTTCAAGGTATTGGGTTTCAGGTAGTTAAGGACAGTGATCCCCAAGAGATGGGAAACAAATGAAGTGAGTCCCACAATTGTATTGGCTCATTGCCAATACATATTCCGGGGAGGGGGAGATCTAGGTGGAGCACAGCAGTCTCTCTGAATGGAAGAGATGAAGCTGGGAGTTTGGGGAGGCCAAGGTGTACGGTATGCACAGGGCAGAGTACCAGAGAGGAGAGAGCTGCACGGATAGAGAACTCTAGAGATCTGCAGAGATCTCTAGCCTTTAGCTGAGTACTGCTCGGCACATGAGAAGCTACCCAAGGCCCAGGAAAGAACCACCTAAAAAGAGGGAATTATTCACTGGAACTCACACAGGGCTGCAAAGAAGTTTCTATTCCCCCAGCCACAGTGGAAAAATCTTACCATTTACAGGCAAATGGGGAGAATATTCAGAAGGGTTTTGTCTCCACAGTGGGGCAGAATTTTTCCTTGACTATTTTCCTTGACTATTTTCCAGGCCTGCCTAACAAAGCTTAAAAGCACATCATAATGAAATTCCTAAGTTTTTTACACTATATATGATGTGTTATAATATTCCTTAAGGGCACACTTTGATAAGTACAAATATATGATATAAACCCTAAAGTAACCACTAAAATACCAAAGATTTATATAGCCGATAAGCCAACAAATGAGATAAAAGGAATCATAAAAATATTCAATCCAAAAGAAGTCAGAAAGGAAGAAAAAAGGAACAAAAACCATATGGACAAATAGAAAACATATAGCAATATGGTTGATTTAAAACAAAATCATATTAAATATAAGTGGCCTAATACCCAATTAAAAGACATAAATTATCAGCTTGGATAAAAAAGGAAGATTCCACTATATGCTTCCTATGAGAAGCCCACTTAAACATAAAGACACAAATAGGATTAAAGTAAAGGTGTGGAAGTAACAATAACACTAGTCAGAAGAAAACAGCAAAGGTTATGTTAATAGACAAAGTAGACTCCAGAAGAAAGAATATTAGTACTTAGAATAAGGGAACATTCATAGTCTAAGGGTGCTAATTTATGAAGAGGACCTATCAATTCTAAATGTTTATGTGCCTGATTACAGAGCTTCAAAACCTATGAAATAAAAATGAACTGCAAGCAAAATTAGCCAAACACAGAATTATAGTTGGAGATTTCAACATCCCTCTCTCAATAATTGATAAAATAGAGAATCAACAAGGACATGGAAGACTTGAGTAACACTAATAGCCAACTTAGTCTAATTGATATCTATCTATCATCTATCTATCTATCTATCTATCTATCTATCTATCTATCTATCTATC